>NC_041384.1:703155452-703185855 GCF_002162155.2 Triticum dicoccoides
GCCGAAAAATCGGCCCAGTCGCACCCTCAAAGGCCCTTTTTCGCCGGCTTGGGCCGAAATTAGCGCCGGCTGACCCAGGCCAAACCCGGCGCGTTGGGGGAGGGGGTGCTTGGGGCGCCAGCCGAATCATTTTTGGCGCGAAAATCGGTGGGCCCTCCTTGGCAGCGACTCGGCTGTTCTCGTTGCTTCGTCGTCCTCATCACCTCGGTTTCCCACGGGGAATCAATGCCAAAGCTGCCGCCTCTGCCTGGCTCGTCAGGCCGAAGGTGGAGTCCAGCCTCCCCGCGGAGTACGAGTCCATAGCCCGGTCTGGCTTCTCCGACGAGGCCGCCCTAAAGTGGGCGCGGGACGACTACCTCCGCGACGAGATGGTCCGGCAATGCCAAACCCTGCAGGAGATAACCGCCCGCCAGCGTGGGCGCGAGGACGAGAACGGCGTGGTGATCCTCGACAGCGACGAGGACGAGGACGCCCCCGGACCGTCCAACCCACCCCGCGTCGGCGACCCTAGGCAGGGGAGCAGCAGGGACGACGGCTGCGGAGGAGGCGACGACGACGACGATGGCGACTACACGCAGTTCTACAGGCTCATCGGCATGTAGAGCTTCAGGACGGCGGGCGGCGAGGAACGGCGAGGGCGACGGCGGGTCTAGTAGTGTCATTTTTTTGTAAAATATTTGATGAACTCGCTGAAGTTTGGTTAAATTTGCGCCTTGTTTGTGCGAATATGGGACCGGATTTTGTTAAAAAAAACAAAATGCAACATAGGGGCGGCGACTGGGGAGCATCACATCCCAACACGCGGTTTAGCACCAGTTCACCCCCAGGCGGTGATTTTACGCGCCTCCTGGGGGGTTAATGGCTGGAGATGCTCTCAGCCATGAATGAATGTAGCAAAAAAACCTAACCGGTTGTAGCAAAATCTGGTGATGGTGGCAGCAAAAATCATCGTCTCCGTTTGATTCCAGCAAAAATGTTTATCAGTTGTAGCATCCCTCATCACCGGATGTAGCATCTCGCGCAGCGGTTGCAGCATTCGATAAAAACGGTGAAGCTCTGTATCACTGTATGGGCACATCCATGGTGATTGTTGCATCGATGTCTCCAGTGCGTCGTGCACGGCCTCTATGCAGATGTCCCCGCCGTTGTCTTCTCCACCCCCGCTGTAGCTCGCCCTACCAGCAAGGGCTCGTCATGCCTGCACGCTGCGTGTGGCGGCGGAGATGCATATAAGGAGCAGTTGCCCCGTGTTGTGGGGAAGAAGAAGACGACGTGAAGAAAACGATTTGATTGAGGAGCGTTCTCACGACCCACGATCGAGAGCGATCGTAAGGCTAGCGAGCACCCGGCCCAATCTTGGGCCGGCAGTCCGGCCACAAACGTTTACCAAATAACATCTATCGACGTACTACTGATCAATTATTTTGTTGCGTACGTGCGTGCGTATCTCTGTGGCCAAGTAAAGGCATGTACAATAATTAAGAAGATAGTTTTATCTTAAGTTTTGCATGTAATTTAGAGATGACAAAAAAAAAATGTCTACAATAGGTCATCTCTTAGCCTTATCTTTAATAACTAGCAATTCCTAAAAATGTGATAAGACATATTGTGCTAAGAGATCATCTCTTGTCTTATCTTAAATAAGAGAAGACAAGCCTTCTCTTATGAGTTCTCTCTCCTTCACCTTATTATTTATCCTACGTAGCACTCCTAAGATAACATCATTGTACATGCCCTAAGCAGCAGAGTGGTGATGTATATGTGTCGGTCAAGGCTGCCTTCCGACACAAGTTCGTAGACGAGCAAGAGCCCTCTGCGGCTATCGCTCCAGCCCAGTAGCTGCACGAGGTTCCGGTGCCGCAGCCGGCTGATGATCTTCACCTCCGAGTCGAACTCTCTCCTACCCTCCCATGTATTCACTGGTGTCAATTGACACCAGTGCCTTCTGGCTTTTCAGCTAATAGTATTAACAAAAACTATATGACCCCAGCGCAAAAATTCCATTGACCCCAGCCCAGCAGCAGACCAGCTAATCCCTAAAGCCTTAGCCCATAAAATCCATTAAGTTCCAAAAGAAATCAACAGCCTGCGGCAGCAAACAACAATACAAGGCCAGGCCCAATGCGTACGCACTATGTATCAATTAATCGATGTACGCTATCCGGCTGCTATACGCGTACGCGAACAGACAGACGCCCTCGTCTCTTCGCCTCCTCATTTCGAACCCTAATTCCGCAGCCGCCGCAGCGAATCGGCGACGAACAACGGCGAACTCAACACCGTTTCATCGGGTGAATGTTGACATCGGCTGACCGTCCGCCAGTGCATAATCTTTAATTTGCAAGTGTTGGCTCTTCCAATCCCAGGTAATTTGCATCTTCTCTCTCGCCTCTCGATCTCTAGACTGTCTACAGACTACGATTCTACAGGTGCATTGCTTTCATGATGGCTATTGGCTAAGTAATTTTTTTAGTTTATTTTCTTTGATTTGCCCAGGACCAAGAAGATATGGATAATTTTTTGTTGAAAAGGAAACGACCAGCACTAGATAGTAATGTGGCAGGGCCTTCAAGGCCAGTTAGACCAGCACTTGATTTGCTATGTGGAGAAAGACATATTTTCTACAATAACGAATGACGATGTGATTGATCTATTTAAGAAGATGAAAGATCGAGAAGGAAAGTTATGAAATGTGAGTCTCGTATCACTTTTTTTTCCTTAACGATACTTATTTTTTGCACTATTTCTTTCTTACTATTGTTGTGAATATAATATGTTCTTTTGTTCATCCTTTACAGAAAGTTACGAATGAAACGTTCCAAAGTCATTCTTTTGCCTATTATTTCCGGAATATGTAAAGAAGTGTTATTTTATGACTTTGCTCAGCCAATACTCGCTACTCGGTATGATTTTTTTAGATGTAATAATAATATCACCTACATATTGTTGCTTTTTATATCGCTCTCGGCCATTATCTATGTTGTTGCACCACTATAATTTCTGCTAGCGGCTTAGCCTGGGAAGCGGTTGACACCAATACCCATTTTTTCTAGCTTCGTCCCTGCCTACCCTGCGCAGACGATTCCATGGAGAGTTTATGGCTAACTACGGGGCGATCTTGGTCGCTAAGGCTGCCTCGATAGACGTTGCCGAAGCCCCCTCGCCCGAGCTTCTCCTCGTCGGCGAAGTCCTTGGTTGCAGCGGCGAGCTCGCCGTAGCGGTACCATCTGGGGCCTACCCCTCTCTCGAACTCTGCTTGCTCATGCTCCTCGTCGTCGGAATCATGTAGCCTCTGCCACATGCGTCGCCGACGGACTAGGATGACAGCGACGGCGCAGAGCAACGCAACAAAAGCTACTACTGCGGATGACACTATCACGGCCACTAGTCGTCGCCATCGTGAACTGGTACCGGCGCGATCTAGAGTGGAGGTAAACGACCAAGACAGAACCTGATGCAGCTCGATGCACATACCCGTTGCCGCCGAGAAGCCAACCGCAACGTCCTGGGGCAAGGCCGTGGTCATGTCCACCGTCCATTTTACGTTGTACGGCTCGTCGCCCTCCATCTGGAGACGGGCGGCGAGAACACCCGTCTCGGCGTCGTAGCTGACCTCGGCGGCCATGATGGCGTCATCGGTGATCATGCTCCTGGTCACGTTCGTGTAGGCCTTGGACTTGATGGAGTTGACGTCTATACCAACACGACTGTTGCTCGCGTCGAAGTCACCGAGGACGGTGTCGAACTCCACCGCCACCACGCGGTCGTCGCCGGTGGTGCTGATGTTGTTGCTGTCATTGAAGAGAGCGAGGTTCTTGCCATAGCTGTTGGGGGGAGCTTCGACGGGTAGGGCGACAGGAAGAAAGCCATGCCGTCGCCCTTACATCGGTCGCGCAGCTGGACCTGGTTCATCTCGCTTTCAGGCCTGATCTGGAACGTGAAGTTGGAGGAGAAGCTGGCCACCTCACCGGTGGCCTTGTCCCAGAGCGGCACCGGACGCGTGTATGACGCCCGGCCCACGCTAAAGAAGTCGTGGATCTCGTTCCTCGTGAGCTCGATCACGCCGGAGTCCATGAGCGTGTCATGCTCGCACCTGAGCTCCGTGTTGCAGAGGTCCCCGGAGGTGGAGAAGTTGAAGCTAAAGGAGAGCGCGGTAGCGAGAGGTGCACTACTGGTTACCAACAGCAGCGAGTAGCAGAGAGAGATGGGCACGGAGAGAAGAGGTTGGTGAGGGCTCCATATTGCAGCCATTGTTGCTGTTTGGATCGGGAATGGGAACTGGGGAGACGGGAAGCGATGGATTACCTAGCTTTGGTTTTAATGGCACCTCGCCCGGCCAGTTTCAGGAGTTGCATTGCACCACGCAGGAAATTTGCCTGAAAGTTATGTTTACATCAATCACCTTTTCTTTTGGTAGTGATTGACTAATACACATATCATAAAACTGTGCTACCAGCTACAATACCAAATACACATAGTACATAACGATATGTTTTAGGGAAATTATCCTAATCAACCGGCTGATCCAGCAATTGCATCCGCTGCCTCCGTCATCGGACACGTGTCCCTGGCAAACAATTATAGCATCGCACGGTCATATCCTTATCTACTCTTTTTGGTTCTCATCCACTCGTTACTTTCCCCACCGAACGCAACTCCGGCGTCTTCCTCAATCTGTCTCGCGTTTTCTCTCTCACAGCATTGCTCCGCGTACTGACGCACCACGCCAAGCTGGTCGTTGCTCCCGCTTTGTCGCGTGCCGCCGCCACCGCAAGGACTGCTGCAGGCCACAACTCTTTTTGTTTCTGAGATCTCCATCCATGGCGCTCTAAACGTCGCCGTCGCCCGTCGAGCTGCAAGTCCTTCTCTCCTGATTGTCCTCTCCAACTACTCCTCTCCCCGCCTCCCTATGCCCGCATGGGTTCTGCTGCAGAAATTTAAATGCGGCAGAGATCTTATTTTAATTTTTGTAACAAGGGACTTGTTGCAGAAAATAGGACGCAACGGGAGATGTTGTTGTAATTTTGACAACAAGGATCTTGTTGCAGAAAATTAGACGCGTGAAAGATGTACAGAAAATTAGACGCTTGTTTCTGCAACTCGACTGTTGTTTCAGGAAATTTATAAAAGATGAGGTTTCGCAACAAGGTCTTGTTGCAGGAAATCAGAGAAGACTAGATCTTGCAACAAGAGCATTGTTGCAGGAAATTAGAGAGGAGGATTGAACGGCTCGCGTCACGCATTGAATGGCTCGCGAGACGCTTGTTTCTGCAACTTAATCGTTGTTTCAGTAATTAGTGGGTCGGGGGAGGAGACCGAGCCGCGCGCCAGAATAGATCGGACGGCTACGCGCGCGTACATCGAACAGCCGTCGAGGTGGCGGATGTGTCATACAGATCATCTGGCGGACGCATAGCGTCTCCCTATGTTTTATATAAAAAAAATCTTACGAGATGACTAATTTGGTGTTCTAGACGGCAATATATATATTTCTGTATATTTGATCAAACTTAATGAATTTTGAGTTAGGATAAAGCTAAAGCTTAAATGGTTTAGAACAAAGAGAGCATCTCTTCTATATGCCTCCTAGTTTTGAATTTTCATTTTCTATCTATGTTATGTTGGTGCCTCGGTTTCCACTATTCAATATCCTACTAAAAAACCCGTTAAAGGCGACAGAGGCGGTGGCCATGCTTACAGGACGTCAGCGGGATAGATCGGTTCATCGTGCACTAGTAGAGGAGATTCGCAGCATGGCTAGTCTCGCTACTAGGGAAATCTCTTTTATTCACTGTAGCCGTTCTCAGAATATTGTTAGTCATGAGCTGGCCGTTTATGGCCATAACACCCCGCGTACAGCACTATGGCTTGCTGCCGGTATGGACTTTGTTGTAAACCTGGTTGCGGCTGAAGCCCCCGTGAGCTTAATGGAGATTTCTTTTCACCCCGAAAAAAAAACCCGTTAAAGGAGACAGAGAGAACTCGATCATCTTTTCTCAAGAGACAACCGATGCACAACAACAAGCATAACATAGTAGGTCTAATCCAACTCGCTGTGTACAACGGCAAATAATCATAAATACTGAAATGGATGGGAGGATCAATACAAATCCAATAGTATGGCCAACTTTGATATTGATAGCAACATCCTTGTCATGAAAAATTGGACCAAATTTTCCGGAGAAAATTTCAAAGCTTTTAATGGTCTGATTCAAGGGCAAGTCTAGTTGGGACACTCCCCACCATTGCCATATGGTGTGGCATCTTTTAGTGGTCATTTTCCTCCAAAAAGAGATTGGATGCATGCAGAATTGAACACATCAGCATGAATTGCTAAATCCAAAATGATTTAGGTAATCTGATTAGCGATTCATCTTCACCATTGTGTTCATCTCAATGAGGGTTTGAAAACAACATCTCATGTTGTTATGTTTTGACAAAAAAATCGTCATCATCATTTGCCAAATTATAGAACCATGGTTGTCACATTAACAGAAACAATTGAGGCAATAATATTGTCCATGGGTATTAGAGAAAAATAAGAACACATTTGGTGGTTTAGTGGGACCCAAACTTTATCGTAGTGAGATAGATGGAGAGCTGACATTTTTATCCATTAGTATTTTGGTCATATAACATTGTAAACGGACTTTGAGCTAATAGTTATGGCGTCTAGTGGCACTTTTTAGCATGCGCCTAACAGAGGGGTGGCATTTTCGAGCAGTTGAAACTTTTAATGGCAAAAACGAGTAGTGGGACGGAACTAGTGGCATAAATGATAAAACCCTTTTTAATTAGAGAATATGCATGTATGGTGGTGGTCCGATAACAAAATCTTATGCATTTGCGTTAACTACAATAAGCTGCATTTTGGGCCCATCCCAAATTTGTTTACAACTAATACATAATATAAAAGTTAAATTGACATCACTCGAACAAACTTAACATTTGGATCCTCAATTTATCCGTGTTTAGGATCCGTCCCACATCCTTGTAGTTCAGACCGATCAATTTAGCCCGCTGTACTACAATTTAATTAAGCACATGACGCCTTTTTTTAGAGAAAAACACATGACGCCTTTACTTGATAAAAGCCCAAAAAACAAGCAATAAATACTGAAAATGGATGGGAAATTCTTAGTGGCCAAACATCATGATGCCTATATATATATATATATGATCGACAAGCTTGGCCAACCTGGAAATTCTTAGCAACATCCTTGTCATTTGTAAAATGGACCGGGTAGATTTCAAAGCTCTATTTAATGTTTGATTTGATATTCGTACGTGGACCGGTCATTCAGTCCTTAAATATTAGCAGGCCTATTGCTGTGTCGAAATAGTCCAAAATAGAAGATGTAAAAGAAAATTGATGTCCAGCGATTGCTTAGTAAGCATGTCAACCAGAGATGACTGGTACCAGCCTACCACTGGTTTCTTTTCTAAAAGGAGAGTCAGAGGAAGAAAGCAAACTTGACACCTTGAACCATCTAAGGGCATGAACAATGGAGGCATCATCATACCACTGCCCCAGCATTTCACATAGATAAAAATAACTAAAGCCACAGTTTAGTTTTATCTCCATCCAATGGAAGCAGCAGTATTGTTGCCAGGTTCAACAGCTCTTTCTTTTTATATACAATACAGTAGTTGTGGTCCTGTTGGTTGCTGTCCTATCCTTCCTTATTGGCTGCCGCAATACCTTTGTCAGGGAAGAACCAGCCTCCTCTGCAGGATTCCGTCTAGCTCTGCAAGCACTACCTTTTGGCATGCAAAACTATCCGAGCCGAGGTGGCATGCTGGAGCACCCGTCCATCCTGGCGCGTTGGCCATGCCCTAACTGAATGAAATGCTTTTTTAGGTGTTAAACAACGAATTGACGATTACAGTGGCCAGATGGTAGGTTCGAGTTTTCATGGGTTAGCTGAAGATCAAACTTACCAGGTCCCAAAGAAGAAGCCACCAAACGCAGCACACACAAGAACCAGGGTGTGATGACCCTGGAGAGGAAATCACAGAAGAGGGAATGAGATGCAGATAGAGAGACAGGAGATGAGATTCAGAACTCTGTACTCATTTCATTCATGCCATAACAGAGGGGATGTCCCTTCCCCGGGCTCCCTTGCAGGTGGGTGCACTGACATGTCCAGAAAACTTATGTAAGTATCCGAATCTAAATATCCCACTTAGAAATGGCAATTGCGCCATCTGTTGGAATGTTTGATACGCAAAGCGCATCTTAAGCTTGTAGGCTACAGCTGTGCTACAGGGTTAGACCATTCTTGGAACGTGCACACAAGGGAGCCTTCCAAAATAGATGAAACATCGCTGCATTCATGCCCATTTCTTGAGAGAACAAGTCAAGGCACACCAAATTAACAAAAGGAAAGGCTAGAGAGAAAACATGAAACCTTATTGGATCAACATTTGTCAGTCATCGAGATCACTATCCTCACAATTGAAAGAAGATTTGTCGGCGGCTTATTAGCAGAAGCTGGAAGGCCAGTTGATAATCTAGGACATTGATGTCGTAGCTCAGAAGCTGCAGACGAAGCACTCCTTCAGAGAATCAGAACTATCAGCCTCAAGATGAAAAAAAAGCTTCAGAAGAGGAAACCTAAACAACTAGGGTATGATTTCCTTTCTCAAAAGAACTAGTGTATGCTTCAGATATTAACTGAAATTGATGATTTCGCTGGCAAGCATTGCAAAAAGTTTTTAAAAAATTCCTTACTGAGCTGAAGATCCAACTTACCACTACCCGAAGAAGCCACCAAACCTAGGCCCCTAAGAAACAGGGCCACCCAGGAACCCAGACCCTCCAGGAGGCATTGGACCCCCATGGATGTACCTGTACCTGCCGCTCCATGTATGATCCTCACCCACTGGTCAGTCTTGTCGATGTTCCATGTTGCAGCTGCTATTCTCAACTCCCTGCCTACTATTGCCTTGCATTATCAGTACAAATGTGAGTTCTTGATTCTCCGGCCAGTGATCATTCTACACAATTTAATTTCATGCTATGGCATGATCTAATGTTAGTGTAATCAACACCTGTATCCTCGGAACAACATATAAATGTGTGCTAAAATAGAACACCTTTCGAGCAAAAATATGTGAAAAGGCTGAATCTACAAAATCCATCTAGAAACAGCGACCAATTGTGTCTGAATCATTTTTATAAGCAACACAAATCTTAAGTTCTTAGCAGCCATGGCGAGCTGCAAAGCACAGCCA
Organism: Triticum dicoccoides; assembly: GCF_002162155.2. NCBI lineage: Eukaryota > Viridiplantae > Streptophyta > Magnoliopsida > Poales > Poaceae > Triticum > Triticum dicoccoides. Next base: position 703,164,690 of record NC_041384.1, read on the forward strand.
AAGTTCCCAACAGCAGTTGTGTTACCAATTTTGTTATACCATTCTGCAGCAGTGTCCAGAAAATCCAACAACAAACAAGCTACAAAAGGAAATATTAGACTCATAGACTCCAAGGAGCACTATAAGAAATAGATGAACATTATAAGTCCTCCTGCAGCATAGAGTTGTTCCACAGGCAACGGGTAAGCAAATGTAAAACCCGTTTCTTGCCTAGAACAAGGTGTTGCAGAATTACCGTAGAACAATGAGGCACGTCATATAATCATAGATTTAGTTGCAGAGCTGAATATAGAAAAAGGGGAAAGGTTGAGCTGACATTCTCTACTGCAGAAAGATACTACCTCTGTAACTTTTTATAAGACGTTTTTAGAGTCTATGACAGTGTCAAAAAACGCCTTATATTAAGTTACAGAGGGAGTAGCATCAAGCTAAGCAGTGGAGCATTATGTACATATCATGTCCTAATTAAGATAGCTAACAGTAATCCCATCACAGAAGATAACACCTAGAGTCTTGCTCAGAACAAATCAAGGCATAACCAAAATAATAACAACCTATAAAACAGGAACCCTTTCTTAGCAATGCATACGATACGATAGGCTCAAATGTCATGCAGTTCATCAGCGCCTTGTGTGGTCTGCTGCAAGGCCAGTTCAGAATCCCGGATGCTGATGGTGTAGCTTGACAGAAGCTGGACGATCGTGAAAGGACGGTTGCCAATGAGGAGAAAATGCTTGTCCCGCTTCACAAAATCGGCAGCTTCCGAGATCCTCTCAGCTTTCCGGTCCTTGATATTGTACTTCCAGATGTGAGCAGACGACCCGTGGTGTTCGGTGTAGTAGATACAGTTTGCCTCAATCAATGGGAACATATCAGCATCCACAACAAGGCACCTATGATGACCAATGAAGATGGCATGGTTCAAGATGCTCTTCACATACAAAAGCTCGCCGCTCTCGAATCTTAAAACCTGGAAGAAATGTTGTCCCTTGATGGCGACCAGCTTCTGTCCACGGAATTCCATTGGGAAACACCGGGCATCGTTTGCAAGTCCCATCTCAGTAGGATCATCGGAGAAAAACTTCAACAGATCAACGCAAAGCGACTGCCCCACTTCGTAGATCTTGAGAGCCATGCCAGTTGTTCTGAGTAAATCCCACCAAGGACCAACCAAACCAGCTCCGGCCGCCCTCCGGAAAAAACTATAAACCAAAAGCGCGCACTCTAGGTCTAGGGTGTCAAAACTGCTGTGAGGACTGGTCATGTAGTACATCTTGCAACACGAGTGGCAGTACAATGTGAGCAAGGGCGAAGAGAAGTCAAAGCAGACGGCAGCGGTGACCTGAACCTCGAGCGGCACAGTCGCCGCCGTGAAACGGATGATCTCACCGGTGAGAGGGTTGAAGACACAAGCCGCGTGAGGAGGGCTCCTGTCGGCCAGGACGAATAAACCATGGGGACTGGTGGTGACGACATAGTAGTCACGGAGCAGCGGGAGCTCCTTGTGGAGGAACCGGCTGGTGGCGGTGTTGACCAAGAGGCGGCGCGTGTCACTCTCGAAGACCTCGTCGAGGACGATCCATAGGCGAGGCCGGAACCGGGAATCAGAGATGCTGTTCCTGGGATCGTCAGTGGCGGAGCGCCAGTTGTGGCAGACGGCGCGCAGATCCATGTACCAATCTAGGTCGTTGGTGGCGAGGAATGAGTCGGCGATGTGACCCCAAAGTTTTAAATAGCGCGCTAAGCATCTTAGCGGCGGACCTCTTCGAAACGCTATAGCGTGCTATAGCGGAGCTATAGCGCGCTATTTAAAATGTTTGTTCATTTGTTTGGACCAAAGTCTCTTAGCGTAAGACCCTTTGTAAACGCTATAGCGTGCTATAGCGGAGTTATAGCGGGCTATTTAAAACAGTGTGTGACCCACGATGTCGTACGGGAGCGAGGACCAGTCTGCAGTCGCCGTGGCCAGAAGGACTGGTGAGGTTTCCAGGCAACCGGGGTCCTTCTTCCACCTCTTGGCTGGCGGAAGAACTTCAGCGGGCGCGGTTGCCATTGCTGCACACTCTATCTATTCCGGATCAACCAATGCCCTAATCCTCGCTGGGGTAGAAGGGGCAGGGCATTGCGAGTGAGGGAAAAGGACGGAACTTTGAAACAATCGATCAAGAAATCAAGAACCAGGCAAGAAATCAGTTACCAGGTCAGTAGATTAGTAGACCAGCGGCAACGGAGTGGATCAAATCGAGGAAGCACGGAGGAACGGACCAAACGGATCTGGGAGGAAAATGAGGAGGAAGATGGAGTATTTTTTTTCAGTTTTGCTAAAGCATTTTTCTCCCGGAATCAATTTATAAAAAATCTTACGTAAGGTTGTTGGGCTCCCGTCGCGAACGCGTTCATCTTCGTCCGTTTCGCTGTACGAATCTCTTCAGTTTTCTCCCAAACAGTCCGCTCAGTCTCTCTCATTTCCCCTCTCGCTTTCTTCTGATTGGGGCGATTCCGCGGCTAAAGGCTCGCATGTCGGTGTCGGTCGCCGGAAGTCGTCGCCGTGTCGCCCTCGACTCCGCCGCACCGGCACTGTTCAACTGCGTGAGGATGAGGTACGCTCACTTTCCCCTCCCCTCCGCCCGCATCTGCTAGGTGTGTAGTTATCTCCGTTGTATCTGCCCGCAAGATCCTCGAGTTGGTCGTGCGGTGGCAATGGCGAGACAACCGGTTTCGTGCCGGTTGCGTCGTCCTTGGAGTCCGTTTCGTGTTTTGTGATGTTTTTGGCGTTTGCGTCATCACCAGAGGCCCTTTCGTGTTCTTGTGCTATGTTTTGTTGCTCGGTATGCTGACACTGTAGGGTTTGACCACATAGTTTAGTTGGTCGGAGACGCCGATTGCAGTTACGGCCGCCGTAGATCTGTGGAGTTGGGGGTTTCCCGTGTTGTTGCTGCAATTCTAGTCACCGTGCAAAGGAATCAAAGTGTACAATTTGTTCTCATGGACATGACAAATTTTGATTTCAGTCGAGAATTTTTTTTTCGCTCTGTTTCTTCCATTCGTACAAATAGTGCTTTTGGTAGATTTGTGTCCATGGCAAAAATTGCTTGCCGTCCATGGCAAATTTACCAACCCTTTTTTTGGGTGCCACTTTTTCCTTGTGGAATTCTCATGTCATGCTCTCTATTTTCACTCCCACTTCATATTATTTTTGCGAAATGTTAAATAAATATGTTGAATGACATATCGCATGTGCCATGTACAATAGTTATCTAGCCCATGTTCTCCCTTATCTCTCTATTAGTCCCATATTAGGGTTGTTTATAAGGACGTGGGCCATGCATGTTGATCCTAAACCCTAAACCTTAAACCCTAACCCTAATTGTATATATGGCACTAGATGCCCGTAATACAACTGCGTTGCATCAAATCTCGTTCTACGTCATATCAGCCTACCTCACGATCCTGGGTGTTAGAAGAGTAGGCCGCAACAATCTTGGGGCAGTTAGCAGAAGCAGAGGAGGTAGAATTCATGCAGAAGAAGCATTCGTCAAGAGTTAGAATCAGAGGTACATGTCTAAAATAAAAGCTTCAGAAGAAGAAAGGTTATAAAATAGTGTATTCTTTGTGGCTCACATATACTCCGTATATTGCACGTTGATTATTGCTGAAAGGTGTATACTTGAACAACTAACCATCTAACTAAAAATTAGGAGGAGGATTTTGGGGGTAGCTATATTTATGGCTTTATCAACCCTTTATCATTCTTTCAATCATCCGGTCAATGGCTGTGTTGATATGTTGTATCCCGCGATAAGCACGCATTGCATGTGCCACAAAGTAAAGAGTACTGCACCTACACCACCAACCTCTATTTGTGTGCACAATGCTTTCATTATATATACCACACTAACCTTCACTTGCCTGAATAAGGTTCTCTTCTCATATGTACAATTTCATCTTCAACTGAATAGTCATCTAGCTCTATCTTCACATGTTGGTAGCACTAGCTCATTTCATAAAAATAGGTGCTGATCAAAGAGAGGTTCTGAGGAGAATGTGAATTCAAAAGATGTGAGAACACAGGGGAATACGAGACATTTCTCTTCGTCTTGTTAATCTGAATATGGAGCCCAACCTGTCGTGTGTAATGTCGGTATCATATAATTTTCGTTTTCTCCTGGTTGTACATTTTTCCATGGTTTTTCTGATAAAATGTATTTGTGCAACTGAACTAAAATAATGTATGACTATGTGCTCCCAAGGATGTAAGTTATCTCGGTTGAGGTCACTGTATATCCATGTTTTCAAACAATCAAATTTTATGCATGAGTTCCTGGGCATGCAAGCTGGATTAAAAGTTAACTCTCCAGCGGTTAGATCCCATTGTTTTTTTTCGAAATGACAGTTATCCTGCATTCATTAAAAGGAAAAGAGTTGCTCGGTTAATTAGGGAAAACTGAATGAGAACCAGATTGCCCAGTTAATTATGAAGAATCGGGCGAAAACCAACACACGCGCTGAGCGGCACACATAAGAAAGCCCACGCACACCACTACAAAGAGGGCCTCGGCGAGACAGCACACACACACGTCATCGTCATCACTCCTCCCCTAGAGGCATCATCACCATCCCTACACTCTGAGCAAGCAACTCCGACTTCGCCGTAGGCGATCGTCGACTCAACCCACACCGCAGCGAACGCGTTAAGCTGCATGAAGATCTGCACCAAAGCTTAGCCACCTACGGCCAGACAACGCAGCCACTGGCGGAGCTACGTGCTGCAAAAAGAGGCCGTGGCCCGCCCAGCACATAGCAAGTGCAGTAGGATATTTAGACTAGACTAGACCTTGAGTGCAAAACTATTGGGCTTTTCCTTCTATTGGCCCGCCCTTCTTCGCTACTGAAGCTCCGCCAGTGAACACAGCTCCGACTTTGATGGAGAACTCTGAAGAAGCCGACTACCGCAACCATTGCCGCATCGCCGACAACACTCCTACCATAACCGTTGCCATAGAAGTCTGGTCGCCACAATCGCCGCCTTCCCCGAGTCCCGCCCGCGGACACCGAGCTACCAAGACGAAGCCCCCAAGAGAGAATACGACACCAAGGCGCTGCCATTGTCTGATCACAGATCAAGGGTTTCCCCCGGAGAGGCCGAGATGGCCGGATCCGTGCAGGAGGGGTGTGGCAGCAAAACAACGATGCCCCTAGGAAGATCAACGACGCCACAGCCGCCGTCATGGCGCCATCGCTGGTCACGGCTCAAGGCCAGGACAGGGTCTTCACCCAAGCTCCCACACCACCTCAGCCACACATTATCCCACACCGGTGCCAGCGAGCCCACCATCCACCACCACCATCGAAGCTGCCCAACGACGAAGAAGAAGCTTCGAGATCCACCGCAGCCAACCGCACCTCGCGGAGACCATCGACGGCCAACCACCAGAACGAGGTGCCAGATCCATCAATGGCCTTCCTGGCGCACAACCACCGGATGCAGCACGAGCCGCCGTGCCTTGCCAAGCACCATGCCGACGAGAACGGAGAAGCGCCACCCGAAGCCAAGAACCACCATGGTTCCCAACCGCGGCCAAGCAACAGAAGCACCGACGCGCCCCATGCACGCCACCACAACCGCCAAAGACCGGAGCCGCAACACTCGTAGTTGGGGCGCTCTTTGTCGACAACCGGGCCCCTGACCCGCGCATCACTAGGGCGTCCTCACTACGTCTTGTCGTGCCCCTCACGGCCGAAGCCGCCGCCCTCACACCACCGCACCACAAGGCCGACAGTCTCCTCCAGGCATCGCCACACTTCCTCCAGCAACGAAGTGCGCCTGCCGAGCCTCCATGCCCGGCCCCGATCGAGCGCCGCCCACCGCGCCCTGCGCCCGCAACACTCAAGCCGAGTCCATATCGCACCAGGTCGCCGCGAACCCACCGCCGTGCCGCCCCTGCCCCCGGGCCACCAGATCCGTGCCAGCCGGCACCGGAGTCGCGCCAGCGCGCTCGCCAGAGCCTGACAAGCCTTCCTGCAAGATCTGCTCTAGCGCCACGCAGAGACAAGCCCCGCCGCCACCCTCACATTTATCAAACAGGAAAAAAGGAACTCACATGGACGCAGATGCCAATGTGCATGCTACAGAAAACTGAATGTGAGTAGCCTCCAAATGTTGTGGATAGCTGAGCAATTACCAATGTCAGATAATACAGCCAGAAAGAAATGATTGGAGTGAACTTGAGACAATCTGCTTGAGACAGAATTCCTGGTGATGTGCTGCTTGAGGCAATCTGCTTTCGACCAATGGTACTCAAGATGATCTTGCACCGCTCAGAGAGAAAAAAAAATGAACATATGGCTGGTGGTTACAGAGTCTAAAGGGGTGCACAATCTGGGACCTGGGATGAACCATGATACACCTTTCTTCTGCTTATCACTTATCAGTACAAGTTCCATTTCTCGAGCCGATGTTGAGATCAACATCACATGAAACGTTTGATTCCTTGAAATTGTTAGGAGCTAAAGTTAAATGATAAATATAGTTCCAAATGAAGCAACACGAAAGCAGAATTATAATATGTTTCAATACTTAGCCAGAGTTATAATGCAATCTTTCAGTTTAACTAGTGCTCTGAACCCTTGTATACAAAATCGGCTACAACTTGCTAATCAGCAAGGAGGATGATCTGTCTCATTTCATCGTCAGCTAAAACAAAATATAGAAACAGGAAACCCATGTATATTTGCTAAATTCTAGTATTAAGAAGATAGGTGATCTCTGAGAAAGAAGATCTGATAAATGGACAAGTTGATTCTTCAATTAAATAAAAAGAGACAAGAGGCAGGTTGAACTGCTAACAAGCATTGAGTACTAAGAAGGCAACTCTTGCTAAGGGGGGAAAAGTACATTCTTCAGTTTAAGAAAACAGAGATACGAGTCTGAGCAATTGACAGACATTTCAAACGCTGGCCCAAAGGACTTGTATGCATCAACATCAACACTGATATTCTGGGTGTTACTCTTGTACTATATACCATCGAAGTGTAAACTGTAACCCCACAAACGCACACAATTCACCAGTATGTACATTCATCACAGGAAAATAAACTCACACAGACGCGCATACTGCAAAAAACTGAATGTGGGTAGCTGAGCAATCACCAATGGCACATAATACATCCAGAAGCAAACAATTGAACCCCACAAAAAATAGTAATTGGAGGGAGCTTGGCACAATCTGCTTGACACACAATTCCTCGTGATCTCCTGCTTGAGGCAATCTGCTTTCAACCAATGGTACTCATGAATCATGATGGACTTGCACTGCTTACAGATAAAAATGAACATGGCTCGCAGTCCAACGGGGTGCACAATCTTTGACCTGAGCCAGACCATGATAAACCGTTCTTTGGTTTATCAGTACATGTTTTCTCAAGCCGATGTTAAGATTGAACGTCACATGAAGTGTCGATTACTTGAAATGGATAGCAGCTAAAGTGAAATGATAAATATAGTTCCAAAAGATGAAACGAACTGACCCTCAATACTGCAGCTGACGTGGATACGGAGTGAGGCCATAAGAAGCACCATCACAGCCAACAACCCTCAGATGAAAGGATATGTGTATCCACCACATTATCATCTGATGAAAGGCGAGCCGTTCACAACATAACCCTCCAGTGTCGGAAAGAAGGCATGTGAAACTAGACTTTGTTTGAGCCGAAGTCGAGTAGGACGGAGGCCTTTGCGATGGAAACTGGCAACCAACTGGCCTTCCATGCCAACCTGAAGTAGCCAATCATCAAACCGGAGCAGCACGAGCACATCACTGTCCCATGACGTGACAATCACCTCCCAATGATGGTCAAACTTTCCACATTGCAAGCTGATCTCCGCAACCGGAAATTCGACCCGGTACTTTAAGGCCCAGATCTCGGCTTCGTAGTCCTGCATCGCCCAGATTTCAACGCTTGTCCCTTCATAGTTGAGACTAAACATGCCAAGCATGTCACCCATCTCAAACAGGTCCTCGCAGCCAATTACAATCGGACATCGCATCGACCGGAACGACTCAGCAATGGTGTCAAATACCATTACAATGCGGTTCATGTACCAATGCAGGCTACCATGGAACAGGACAGATCCAGCTGAAATGTGTATCAATTCCTGTGTATCAGAGCACCCTATGTACCTTGGCAGCTGGCCGGAGCCTAAAGAGAAGACGTGGGCGCCATCTTGAGCGTCAGGCGCCACCGACCTCCGGAACGGGTGCAGCAGCAATCGGTACTCGCCGGTAGGGCCGTGCCGGTACATCCCCAAGGGCATAAAGCCATTAAGCTGCTGGAGGGGAGCATACTGACGAGTTGCCGGGTTGTAGACGGAGTGCGTGCTGTAGAGGGAGAGGAGGAGGAGCCCATCGCAGGAGTCGTGGAGCACGAGGCCGTGGCCGTAAACGCTGCGAATGCCAGGTCGCGCGCTGTACTGGAGCTGGTCGGCGGCGTCGGCCCCTGCTACGTTGTCCAACGGAATGATGTCTAGGGAATCAACGACGTCGCCGGCGCAGTTGTAGCCGTGGAGGAGGGGGACGGTGGGCTGGCGGGCGTGGTGGGCGAGGAGGAAGTCGCGGGTGGAGGTGGCAAGGCGCCAGGCGCGGCGGACGGCGCGGCAGCGGAGGAGGGCTTTGGGGGGCAGGCGGACGAGGATCTCCCAGACCACGACCTCATCCGGGAGGCCAGGGAGGAGATGCGTCGCTGCTGCTCGTGCGGCCGCCGGTTGGGAGCTCATCCTGCTCTGCTTGTGTGTGTGTGTGTGTGTGTGTGTGGTAGTGACGGCGGCGGCGGCGGCGGCGGAGTGGTAGGTTTTCCTATCTCGTGGAAACGAACAGAAATGCATTTGGGCTGGGCTTAGCGTACCTCGTTGAGATGAAACCGGCTGGGCCGGGCTCAGGTTCCTTTGCAAACTCTAAATTTACCCAGAAACCTCTATGCTCGAAAAAAAAACCCTTCCTCTCACCGAGGGGTTGTCAAACTTATCTTGCCAATTCTGAAATTTAAATCCTTAAACTGAAACGTGATATCAACCATCGATTGATGTCGATCCAACGGTCTACGTTGCAGAGATTCACGTCTACAATAACCCAACTCCAAAATATTGTATGCATGGTCCCTTCTGAAACAATCCATGGAAGCGGAGTTCATCCCCAGTAACCCGTGTCTGTGTGCATAGCCACCAAAAGACGGACGACGGGTAGCAGCATCCCCACCTCTTCCCCCCGCGCGTGCCACACCAACAACGACTCCACGTGTGTTGCTTCGCATTCGCCGCCCCAACCCTACACCATCGGCTACCGCAACCAGTGGGCAGTGGCTGATTTAGGATTTCACACAGGGGAGGGGGTAGACATTTCTTACAATGCCAAAATTAGCATGACATGTATAGAAGTTACCAAAAACACAATAGAAATAGGTCACACAAAGAAGCCTCGTGCCCCTTCCCTTAATTATGAGGCTTTGTTAGTGCCAGCTCACCACGGCTCAACTGCTATCTTAGGGTTGGATGATCGACACCTTCTTTCCCCTAGGGATTACCATCAACGATGGTATGCCTGGTAAGAACTAGCGAGCAATTTATGATACTGAATAAAAATATATCATGTTCTATATATTATTGTTTTCAAATGTTATAAGAGTTTTAAAAAAATACTTTGTTCAAAAGTAATTAAAAAATATTTTTAACATATACTAAAAAGGTTCTTGTGTGTCAAATAAAATGTTCGTGCAAAAACCCAAAGATATGTCAATAGCTAAAATGTTTTGTACGTAGCTCTTTGCTTTCTTTTGACAACTTTGTCTCTTAGAAAAATATTCATATGTTCAAAACATAATATTGGTATGTCAAATAAATTGATTGCATGACTTTAATTTTTTTTTTGCCAACTACAGAAAAAAAACTCTGCACCATGTACGAAAAATGGCCATGTATGCCAAATAAAGTGTTCATGCAACTTCTAAAGTATGTGTTGACAGATATGAACAATATGTTATTTTACACCAACAAAAATGGTCTTGTGCATCTATAAAATGTTCATGCGACTTGTAAAAATCATTCCAACACACAAAGTGACTTTTTTTCCTTCTTATTTCAAGTACTATGATAAGCTATTGAACTTTACTTCTGAAAAAAGTGTGGCAATCATTCAAAACGTTATTTGTTGCATGCCAAATATGACAAAGTTATTTGTGTTAAAATTATTTCACTTTTCAAAAAATATATACACCTGTGAAAAAATATATTACTTGAACATTTGATAAAACAACATCAACAGACTATGTACTGGTAGAACCCATGAAAAATTAAAGCAATAAGTAGAAGGGGGAAAAGAATGAAAGAAAAAACAAAATAGAGAATAGGAGAAAATATAAACTGAAAAGAGGAGATATCACAAATACTGGAAGGAGCCAAACAAACAAGAAGCATCATCTGGATAGAAGTGGTTGGTCGCCTCCTGCTTATAGTTCTTCAAAGCTTAATACAAATTGCGACGAAAGCCTCCTGAAGGGAACTACGTGCGCAGTTTTGTACTCTGGTCACTACTCAGGGTAATACATAGGTGACACTCGATCGTCAGTGGTGTCTAAATAAGGAGAAGGCTACTAGTTTGATTATGCATAATTTGACTGTAATGGCTGACAAAATAATTATGAAAGAATTGCCCGTCAAGCTTGCTCATCTTCATGTATATTTGTTCTGCAGCAGGACAGGAGCTTCTCAACTCTAGCAAGAGCAGCTCGGCAGAAACAACTGTTGCTAATGATCTACAGAAACACACAATGCAGGACGTCCCTGTTCATCATATCCTAGCGGACCAAGCTTTTTGAAGGCAGAAACAATCTTCACGTTATTTCTTATTTACTCCTAACTCAGTTCAAACCATCATTGGAATGGCCTCGAGTAGAGGCAAGAGATCACCCAGCAATCAAACATCACAGGTGGTAAAGTTACAACAAACTTTTTTTCCACTTCTTTGTTACGTGCTCATTTATCTTACTTAGGTTTTATGACTTCTTTGCTGGATCTAAGGCACGGACAGCAGATGGATGATGATGTCCAGAGGCACCAACGACCTACTACCAGGTCATCCAAGGCAAACTCGCCGAGACTTCAGATCTTCACCTCTCGCACGTCGTTTTGCCCGAAAGGGGTGCCACAGCCTGGGCACTTCCGGTGGCGTAGCTCAAGGTTCCTCTGGATACATGTTGAGCAGAATAGATGGAAGCATTTGGTGATCACAACCTGCCAGCAACCAAACAAGTAACAGAAAGCTAATCAGCATTCAGCAGTACATGGTCACAGGTTAAAGAGCATAACAGAGAAACAGGAACTTCGGTCACATGGAAATAAAAATAGCTGTATAACTCAGCTTCTACCATCTCGAGTCACATACAAATCTGCATCATCCAAAAATAAGGTTGTGCAATTCAATGAACAGCAAATTACCTCTTTGGGTCGGTCAAAGCACACGCCACACTTGAGAATAGCCTTGCATTCTTTTATCTCGTCCTGGAGCTTCTGGATAGTAGCCTCTTCGTTCTCGGAGGTCAGCTCCGCGACTTCATTCTTCACCTCCTCGTATTCTTCCTCGAGCTTTCTCTTCTCGCTTCTATAATAAGATAGCAAGAGAATGTAACAAGCCCGGGTGGCATTACAGCAAGGCCAACTTGGAACCAAAAATTAACACCACACCAGCAAGCCTAACCTCTCACGCTCCAGCTCCGTTCTGAGCTCAGCTATTTTTTTCTGGTTTTGCTCATATTCTTTCTCAGAGGATCCAACGGCGGACCGAAGCCACTTGAGCTCCTTCTCTGCTTCAGATACCTCCAGCAGAGTCTTTTCAATGGTAATTGCATGATGCCTGTTCTCTGAAGAAGTTTTTATAGCTTGTGCGACATAGGCTTTCATCTGTAAGGTTTATTCAAATAAAGACACTTCAAAACCAGCTCAGTGGTAAACACAGACACACACAGAATATATATATTAATACAATATAATATCTGCTTTGACGTGATTTTCAATTACTGTTGGCAGACAGCAAACTGAACCATAAATAACACACAGGGCATGAGTCAGAGATTACCTGCTCTTCACCACGGGAGAGTTTTTGTTTAGATGACTCCAGTGAACTGTTAACCTGATGGAGTTGCTTCTGTAACAAATGCTTTTCAGAGAGAAGGGAAGCAGAGGCTTGCTTTGTCTTCACACTATCTGATACTAGCTGTTAGATGAGAAACAAGTTACTGATGGAACCAATAAGAAAAACAAACAGTGTTTCTTCTGGCAATTCAACAGAGTATAAATGATGTGGGGTTAAAGTGCCTGGCTAATAAGGCGATAAGGCAAGGTGATGCACTGGACTACTGCCCCAGCATCTGAAGTGCTAGAGACGTGCTGCAAGGACACACTATATGAATCAACAAGTAGCAGCAACTGGAGTAACTTCTAATAGATAGAGATGGAAAAGGGAAAAGAGAAATACACCAGGCCACCTAGCCCAACAGCCGCAGCTGTCACCATGCTTGTGCACATGGAGCATGTAACAGGATCCTAGTGGTGTGTTGCTATATTGAGGGGGGTGCCATGCCGCCAGCAAAGAGGAAACACCGGTGAGATAGAAGCACGGATTCCACCACATAAAGCCCAGCAAGCTGGCAGCGAAGAGCTGCCCTGGTATCAGATACGCACCTTTATGTTAAAATCATCTCTGTCGGCAACCTGTTGAAGAAGATGCTGGTTTTGTGTCTGCATGTCTTCATATGCTTGACCAATTGTCTGCAGTGACAGCATCATTTGCTTTCAAACACACTCGCACGCACACAAAAAAAAACACTGCTGATAAGAAAACTAAAAATGAGCTAACCTCAATTTCAGAGATATAAGCATCTCCTTCCGCTTCTTTAATTCTTATTGCCTCCTTGAGTTCCAGAACATCTCTGCAAAACAGATCATACAAGGGATGAAGCTGCGGAGATGATACAGAATACCAAGTCCTCATTGAACAATAAAATATCTACCGGTTCACAAACATAACATATAGTGCCAGCTGTAGGAAAATATAAAATCTCGTTTAAACTACTGATCAGTAGAATTAGTTGGATAATACTCCCTCTGTTCCTAAATATAAATCTTTTTAGGATTATTGAGTTCGAATTAGGTTTTAACCTAGTTGGCCAAACAGGACAGTAAGGCACAAAATATATGTATTACTAGCTGGTGCAGGAACCAGTTGCAGGAGTTAAACTGGAACCTAGCCAGTTCTGATCTCACCTGGGCTGATTAACAGCTGCAAAAAAAAATCCAGTTTGTTTGTGCATTTTGAGCCTATGAGTTTATTAAGAATTTAGTAAATGGAATTTAGGAACAAGGTGTATATGCTCGGATTTCCAATGGAAGTTGTCATCAAGTATGGGGGGTTAAGGGAGTGTATTGGCCATTGAGCGGCAAAATGGGCGGTTTTGAAACCTATAAAGGACTATGTTAACCGTTATTAAATAGTACTCCATACATTATTAATTGACGCTCAAACGGATGTATCTAGACGTATTTCGATGCTAGATACATCCGTTTGAACAACATCAACTAATTCCGGACGGAGAAAGTATGTATTTAACACACTCAACATTTTTCACGTCATTAATAGCAGCAACCAGGATGAAACAACTGCAATAATTAAGTTCCTGATCCCCTCAATGGAAAACTCGTTTGAAATAGCAATCCAAGTAAACTGGAGAACTATTTCAGTGCAGTAAACTGGAGAACACATATCGAATTGTCACTAGGAGAAGATAACTGACCTTTCAGATGCATCTACATCGGTCCTTAACTCTTCCAGTTCTGCTTCAGCAATGCAAAGCCTTCTCTGGCATGCAGTTTCGGCTTCATTTGCTGCTTTTACACGAAGCTCAAGACTATGCTCCTCTAGACTAGTTCTCAAATATTCAGCCTGCTTGCGAGCTCGATTTTCTGATTCCTTGATCTCTGTAATTGTCCTAGATTCACAGAGTAAAATAAGAATCTAACAAATGAAGCAAAAATATTTAGTATGCAAAATTGATGAAAGCTGTGAATTGACAATCATTCTATGGATCGTTTTCAAAGGGGAAATCAATGGGCATTTGGTAATGGAGGAAAGCGTAGAGGTAACCAACTTATGGTTTTTTTTCCATTTTTTGAGTTCTTAGCCTATATGAACTAAGATTTTTATTCCTTGCCGTTTTGAACATTTTATTTTCAGCGATCTAAACTAGTATATTTTTCTTTCGGCATTTACAAATGTCACATAGCACCTATGTCAGCTAGTGTTAGCAGATTGCATCCAAATTAACACTCTCATCACTGTTGAAGTGTATATGTGGATTGCTTAGCCCTTTCCATCAGTTTGGACTTCTGGTTGAGTTGGCTAGTGCATGAAGCTTAACAATCACATGTTTTAACAACTTGATAGATTTAACCTGACCGCAAATTTTCATATGTAAAGTATATAGCTGAAATTGAGGATTAGAGTAAAGATGGACTTCTTTTAGGCATACAGTAGAACAGGTTTATTCAGAAGAAAAAAATGCATTGAATGATAGTAGAACTTTAAAAAATGCATTGAACATGTGTAAGGGATGTGTCAACTTTATCTCTTGTTCCCAAGGTGTGGTAAACTGTAAATCCCAAGTAAGTAGAAAACATTTTCTAACAGAGACTTTCAAGAATCTGGTGGACTACGTGATCATCTAAGAGAACAACATAAGTCACAGTCATAAAAAATCAACACAACTGATAAGTGATAACGATAACAATCAAGTCATACCTCGACTCAGAACATTCTTTCCCATACATATCCACAATAAATTCCAACTCCTGATTTTCCTTTTCCAACGTCTCAATCTGTTGAAATTTCATTCAGAAAACATGAATGGCAATCCAGACACAGTGCAAAATTGCAAGAGCTTGGCTTCGGACCATTGAAGGGCAATACTTCCTTGTTTTTCTTAAGAAAATGGAAGATTTTTATATTTATGCTCATATATGTAACCTCTCTTAGTTGCATATTCACTACCAGATGTTTGTTTGCCCACAAATGTTTAAAATTTAAGGGCACATACTGTTAGTTGCATATTCACTACCAGATGTTTGTTTGCCCACAGTCGGAAAATAACAACAATTTCAGGTAGCTAGTTGCAAAAGCTGAATATACACCAATGCTTGAAAGACTAAGAACTAACTGTTAATCCATAATATATTTTCAGAAACCAGGTATCAAGCAAGGTCTAATCTTGACAGATCTGACCTTATTTAATGACAAGTAGAGATAACCTAATGGTGCATGCTGTCTCTTTTTAAAGAATGGCTTTGTTATAGAGCAAGGACTAAATCTTCACAGGTAGCATGTAGCCTAACGGACATGTAGACTAATCTTGACAGATCTAACCTTATTTGATCATATCTCACCCTAACGTAACTAATTTTATATTTCCTTTTATATAATTGGCTTAAGGCCCAAGCTACTTGCTCTCCAAGTTGCTCCTTTGGCCATCTATGGGGTGAGTCTACGCTAATAAGTAATAACCAATCAGATATAATTGCTTGTGTAATAACTCAAAAATTTCTCTGAGCTGAGAGAACCATGGTGGAGGGAAAAGCAAACATCTTCAGATAACGCAAATATATCTCAGGCTGTCAGCACAATTAGAAGATGAGAGATTTTCATGATACCATACCAATTCTTTGAGGGACTTGATCTCAGAGACTTGTGCGTTGTATCTATCAGATATTTCCTTCTGCTCACTGATCTGAAAATTGGAGATACTTCCGTCAGATGTTTCGATTATGCTAGAGGTCTATTCACAATTTCTCAGGTATAGTTCAGAAGATAAAACTCTACAGAAATAGTTTGTAAATAATATTGTTTGAAGATCTAACAATGATCCTAAAAACATGTAACAATGCAAGCATGTAACAGCATCAAAGTACACATGAGTATACCCTAGAGTATTGAGTTAATCCTGTTTTTTGTAAATAATCACCCAGCTTTAATAAAGCAGAATAGCCTGAAGATAATATAACCTTTCTCTTCACTTCTCATTTTGGAGATCAGACACGGTCTCTGATACACCTAATTAACTATTACTTTTCGTATACTTTAGAGATAAAATGTTCAGAAAAATGACATAGAATAAATTTTATGACAAATATATTTTGAGTGACAAACATAAACACTTCTGCATACTATATTGGGAAAAGTAAACGTACATACAGAGGTGGTTGCTTGAGCTAGGTTTTAGATACTTGTGCATCTGGAAAACTTCTCAAAAAAGTCACATATGTGCATCTGTTAGAACATGCTATATTTTAGATTTGGTTGGTTGAAATTGAGTTGGTTATGTGCTAGCAGTCGACTATTTAAGTGATGACTTTGCTTCTTTGTAGAAGGCGATCAGTAAACAAACTTCCCTTGACCAGCTATTTTAGTGTTACTACCCCAACTGGTAACCCCTTCAATCTAATGCCATTCTACCTTAATCCATCTTATTCCATTTCCAACCCCTTGTTCAACTCAGCTCATGACACGGTAAGAATGGACTAGTTCAGGTATGTGGTGCTTGCTCTTTGTACTTAATCTATATGTCAGATATATGAATGCAGAAAATATCCTATCAGATAAAATCAATGCAAAGTGAGTAAATGTGTACAGGGATCACGATGAAGAAACATAAATGATTTATTTTTCATTACACACTGTGTGGCAATCTCACTACCAAGTACAAACATGTTAAGTTTCAGTGACATTCACAGACATGGCAACAGATGCAGACTGAGATCCAGTTTGGAAACATCAATAGATCCAGATCAATGACATACCTTCTTAGCTAACAAGGTTCTCAACGATTCAGCTTCTTCACGTAATGCAAGTGCTTCAGAAGCCGCATCCTTTGATCTATTCAATTGATTCTCCATCATTTCCATCTCTTTAGAGAGTGCTGCAGCCATGACATGAATCTCATCCTTGAAGTCTTTTTTACCTAAACAGTGGTGGAATTGAGAACAAAGTATATATTACACTGCAGAAGGAGGTAAACCCAGATCTCGATTTAGCAAGCCACTGAGTCAGGCCTCAATACCTGAATCTTGCAATGATTCCTCAACTTTGATCTCAAGATCATTCTTCTCAGCCATGGATTTCAGAATCTGATGTTCCAGTTCTTCGATTTTGGCCTCATAAGCGGTAATGGATTGTTCAATATTGTCGACGGATTCTCCTTTTGCACACATTTCTTTCTCCCTTTGCAAGAACTGGTTCTTATCATTCTAAAGTCAAAGAAAGGAAAAGCTGGTCAAGAGAAAATACCTTGCAAAACAACAGCACAACAGAGGAAAAGCATATTACCTGTAATACTTCAACCAAACCCTTGTATCGTTCTATCTCAGCATTCATATGATGTAACTTGTCGCTAAGAATTGTATATGGTTTTGATGTGAAAATATAGTTATCATCTTTTAACTGAGCCTGCACACATAGCACCAGAATGCAAATTATAGGAATAAGAAGACCCAGGATACAACTTGAAAGTACAACAAATATGTCAGCCATCCATTACAAAGAAGGTGCCAACCTGCAGATCTTCTAACTGGTTAGACAGTATTAGATTATCCTCTTGAGTCTCATGGAGTTCAAGCAGGCGGTTTCCTGCAAGGGTCTGCCCTCCATTGGACAAATTATACCATAAGATGAATGCTGAGCAGATAAGGCATATAAAAAGCATATATGCAATGGAATTCGGTCTGGTTAAAAGTACCTTAGCTTCGTCAACAGCATCTTTAAGATCTCCCCAGCCCATGTTTTCATCTGAAGATTTATCAGCCGAAACAGCACCATTCACAGCGTTTGGACCAGACATGTTCATTAGCGAACTTCCATGCCTCTGCAACTGGAGAATAACCAACTTCCGTCGACTTTCCTCAAGCTCTGCCATGGTTTCCTCTAGCTCTCCTGCATAAGCACATGAATATGGATTGCTTTGCTTTAGAATCAAAGCTTGACCAGTTTTATAGCTCAAAATTTGGAAGCACTGAACAAGATAAGGTTTTTTTTTGTTTTTTTTTTGGCAAGGGTCTGTTAACATATCTTAGTACATTTCTTCCAATTGTATTGGCAGCAAGTTTTAGCACAATTAATCCCACAAATTATTTCCGTATGAAATATGCAAACTGTGATGCAAGGTCAATCTTGTCAAGAATGCAAAGCCGAGTTTGTTATGAAAAGGGGCAGCTTTAAAGAAAAAGGGACCAGCCAGGACTATAGTCCTTGGCGGCATTCTTTAATAGAAGAGGCAACCTTAAGCACCATGCGTGCGAGCCGAGACTCGAATGTGGTTGGGCTGGCTGCGCATCTGCGCGCCTTGCCAACAGAACAGTGCTTTGTTCTAAAAAAAGGGGGGCGGGGACAACTTTTAATCATCCAGATGACAGAAGGAAATGGTATGTTTTAAAATTAAGCCAAATGCATTAGCGTATTCTTACCTGATTCGCGATTTGCTGTTCGGCTTCACGATTCGCTACCTCAGCCCGTATCGGGTTCAATAGGCGTTGTACATCTCCGATTCACGAATCGGAGAATGGGTTCGGCAAACCAGAGATTGGGGTTCGGCGAATCTAAGGTCGCGTTTGGCGAATCAGAGATCGGGATTTGGCGAATCAAAGGTCAGGTTTGGCAGATCTCAAATCAGAGATTGGGGTTCGGCGAATCGAAGGTCGGGTTCGGCAAATCAGAGATCAGGGTTCGGCAAATCGAAGGTTGGGGTTCGTGAACAATAGATCTTAGGCACAAACACTGAAGTAGCACATGGTTCTGCACACAGAAGCATTGGAAAATAGGCAAAGCAAGAAACGGGCCTAGTCAGCCCACACAGCCCATAAACGATCCTGGGTCCCAACTACCAACTCCCATCCCTAATAAGCATCATGACTGCCTACCCTACCGAGCATGGAGCGCCACCCCTCCAGTTTGTTTGATCTGCTTGCAAAAAGCTTTCCTTAGGGATTCTATCGACTCCATCTCCCTCACCTCATCCACACATGGTTCACGGCTATGGCTGCAGCCGCAGCCCATACCATGTCAACCTACTCGAGAGCACCCAATGGTGTCAACTCGATCTACTCGACATGAGATAGCTGCATTGCAATTCCTTCCATTTTTCTCTCAATCTCCTTGGTCGGAATCTAATGGTCCACCTGAATGATCGGTCACCACATCCTTACCGATTGGCACCGAACTCGAACCCCAATCGAGATTGGGGTTTTGGGGTTCGGAGGGTGGTTTAGTGAATCTGGTAACTACGGAGAAGATAATAACTGTGAATGCCCAGATATGCACACGAGATAAAAGAATTTAACAAATATATCAAATGAGGAAAGGAGTGACATTTTTTAACACCTGAAAGATGCTTGATTTCCTGCAATTCTTTTGAGTAGCTGCTTTTGAAAGCCTCAATCTCATCCAGATACCTTTTATGCTTCCCATTGACGATAGAAATAGCTTCACGGACATTGCCAACCACCTCTTTCAAGTGATCATTGTGGTTTTGGAGGGCAACAACAACATCTAAATTAAATAATGAAAGTTCAAGCAGATGGGTGGTTAGCAAATAATAAAGGTGCACTGAAAAAAATGGAGGGGAAAAGCCAGATATTACTTTTTGTCTTTACCTTCATTTGACTTCTCTCCATTTAAAGCTAATGACAAATATTCACTTCTAGCCTGTTGTGCAGCAATAGCCTCTTGAAGGGACCTCATCAGAGCAAGAGTTGCCGAACGGCGCAAAGCAAGAGCTTCTTCAGCGAATTCCAACAAGCTATTGTCGTCCTTTTTTCCATAATTGTTGGACTTCAAGAGCATGAAGAGAAAAATTTCCTCAGAAGGACATGACTCGATAGATTCTGAGCAACAAAAAAGAAAATACAATCAGCTAAGGCAACATGGCTACTGAAACAAAAAAGCACATCTCAGAAAGCAACATTGAACAGTTAAACAAATAAGCCAGCAACCTTCTGACAACTCTTCATGGTCAAGTGCAGGCAAATTATTCAAACCGCCACCAAATCGAACTCCAAGCAAGATTAAATCATCAACAAGCTATAATTAACATATATTAGTAAGAAGCATTACGAATCGGAAAAGAACCATAAAATAGAGTTTACACAGCTCAGAGGAAAGAACCTGATTCCACATCTTATCCAGGGAAATCAAAGTATTGTCATAAGAAGATTGTTCATTCCTCAACTCCTTGAACTTAGCTTCCAACACATGCATTTCAGACTTCTGTGCTTCCAATTGCTGCACCAACTTCTGGTTTTCATAATGAAGGGCTGTGGCATCCATCTTTTTTAAATAAATAAAAAACAGAAAGTTAGGTCCCACAACAGGGCACCAAAAAATTAACAGGTTTGCAACCAGATTAATGTCCACTAACCAAACTTTCCAAACTAATTGACCAATCTTATAGATGCAAGTATTCAGTCAGTCTTGTCGGTCTGCTAAAATTCCGAACCAGATTGTTAGTTGTAACACAAATTTAACTTCTAAATGTACTAAATAACTTCAAAATAAAAATGTATCAAAGTTATAGAACAAAAAAAAATGTTAAACTGGGACACCCCCTACAGGTCAAAATTAAGAATGCACAGAGAAATAGAGGTAGTATGCCTGATCACAGCTTTATTTAATAAGCTTTTGCTATGCATACTATGTTATTATGTTGACTAATGTTTTGCTCCATTCCAGTTTGAGGAACTGTGGATAGTATCATTGAGACCATGGTATGAAGCTCGGTTATTGGAGACAACAATCCGAGCAGCCATTTAATACTAGCATATAATGGATATGGATTAATGGAAAAAGCTTTGAATTTCGGGAACCAGTTATTGGAGACAACAACAGGTTCCCTAAAATTGCCCAGTGGGACAAGCAGTATGGTGAATGGCAGCGTCGAAAAACTAGTCGCACATGCCACATAACATATATTTCCATGAAGATGAATTGGGGAGAAAGGCGAGCAGAAACTTGAATGGACAGACATGGGGGGAGAGAGGCCCGGGAGCAGAAGCGGGGAGCAGCAGAGGGGGGTGGCGTCGAGAAGA
>NC_041384.1:703186494-703187342 GCF_002162155.2 Triticum dicoccoides
AGAGCATGGGATGAAGAGGCGCAGCAGGCCGAGAGGGGCGGCGCAGCTCGTCGGAGAAGGGGGCAGGGAGGAGAGCTTACCTGAAGGTCTCCGCCGCCGTGAAGGGGGAGGCCGCCGCCGCCGCCGTCGTCCGGTTCTTGGAGTACTTGGGTGTGGGTGGTCTTTTTTCCTTTTCTTTTTCTTTTTTTGAGGTGAGGGGGTGTGGATCTCGGGCACTGGGCAGAAATTGCTGGTTCCTGTTCCTGGGCTAGCTAGTGGGCTGTTGGCCTGCTGCCGATGGACTGGACCTGTTAGCGTATCTGCCATATGCCCATATATGATTTTTTTGTTCTATAAAAAATATGATTTTTTTAATTCTCAATATATATGTATATATAATTTATTTTGCAGAAAATTTTGGGTGTACATCTGTACACCCATGACCTATGCTGGATCCGCCCTTGTGTGCAAACAGTTAGTTCCTCGGTGAAGTTCAATGGGAAGTTATCAGACCGTTTTTCTCCCTCACGAGAACTCCGCCAAGGTGACCCATTAAAACCATTTTTATTCATATTTGTGGTTGATTCCTTGTCGTCTTTGATTCTTGATGTCATTGAAACAACAGGTCTTATATCGGTTGCTAATATCTCATCTCTTGTTTGGTGATGATACATTGCTATTTTTTTAAGGTTCTGAGGTATAGGCGAACATTGTAAGTGATGTGATGCATAGGTATGAACGTGGGACAGGCCAACTAATAAACCAGGAAAAGTGCAGCATATTGTTTGGAGAACCTTGCCCTTGGTAGTACAGGAGGTGGTTAAAAATGTGTTGCATATTGGGCGGCAGGATTTCGAGGACCAATACTT
>NC_041384.1:703187485-703201840 GCF_002162155.2 Triticum dicoccoides
GGGAGTAAGGGGTATTTTCAATCCCTTCAATAAAGTTTGGCCAAGATACTTGTTGATTGGTCAGAGAGATTCATGTCCTCGATCGCGAACGAGTGCTGATCAAAGAAGTGGCGAAAACTATCCCGACATACGTGACGAGCATTTTTCAAACTAACGATGCTGATCTGCGATGATTTGAATAAAATGGCTCAAAGTTACTGGTGGGGTGTGGAGAAAGGAAGACACAAGACACACCGAATTGCATGGGAAAAAATAACGCTCCCAAAAATCAAGGTGGTCTTGGTTTTCGTGGTATGCGCCTCTTTAACCAAGCTTTGCTGGTGAGGCAAGCTTGGAATTTAATCGAATGACCAGACAGTTTATGCGCTAGAATGGTGAAAGCAAAATATTACCAACGGGATAATTTTATTGATATCGTGTTTACAGGGAATTCTTCGGCGATCTGGAAGGGGATTGAGTATGGTTTGGAGCTATTAAATAAGGGAGTCCTATGGGAAAATTGGTGATGGACGGAAGGTGAGGTTTTGGCGTGACACATGAATTCCGAGGGGCACTTTCTGGAAATCTCTTAAACCTCAATGGCAGTGTAGGTTTACAAGGGTGTCCCAATTTATTCGTCATGTAGGTTCATGGGATGAAGAGCGGCTTAACCAGTATCCCATACCTGATGTCTCCTGATGTAGAAGAAATATTGAAAGATATCAAACAATCAACACAGATGCGAGATGATTTTATAGCATGGCAAACTAAAAAGGATGGACGTCTCGGTGCAAAGCGCATATCACCTAGCTATTGCGAACCTCTTGAAGAACTAGGGGGTGTGGTGACGAGCTCGAGGCCATGTGGGGACCTACCTGTCTAGAAAATGTTGAAAATCCTACTTCCACAAAAGATGTAAATTTGTGTATGGAAGTTGCTCAAAGGGTTGTGGACTAGGGACCTTAAATGTTATCGGCATGTTGACCCGATTGCCACCTGCTTGCAATGCGGACAGGAAGAGGAGTCAACTTTCCATGTTGATATTTCAGGCCCAATGTCGCAAATCGCAATCGGTTTGGAGGTGATTCGAGAAATCTGGACGGTCCCATACTGATATGGTGGGGCAATGTGCCCCACTAGTTGGTGAGATCTGGCCCTGGCGGTGCTTGTGTTGAATTATTACTTGTGCGTTTGCACATGAATGAGGGAGTAATAACCATGACACACAGGTAGAAAAATCATTTTTGAAACTTGCCTAAATTATCAAGAATGTGTATGTAAAAAATGTATATGTGGTCATGGATTTTTTCCCATAATTTAAGGGAATGCCCATGTATTTTCAAATGGGATTAATGTACTTTAATAGATATTTTTGTATCTATAAAAAGTCTTCATATGTTTCGATAAATATTATTGTCTTTTCAAAAATAGTTCATGTAATTTTAAATTGTTTACAAAGCACTAAATATTTTATGTATTTTAAAATAGTGTTCATGTATTTTTGTAAACATATTCTTGTATTCTTGTAACTAAAAGTGATTAACAGATTTTTTTGTATATTCATAAAATTGAAACAATATCCACATATTTATATAAAAAATCGTGTAATTTAGAATATGTTGTATTTTTGAAAAGATGAAATAATTTTTCTAAACACAAATTTACAAATATTTATGCAGCATTTTGAAAAAAACAAGGTACAAGAAAAAAACAAAGAAAAGTGCAAAAATGAACCAAAACACCGTAAGTAAACCAAAAGAAAATGAAATGTAAACCTGAAAAGAAAAGGAAAACAGGAAATAAAATGGAAATGTTTTTTTTTAGCATCAGTACAGACACAAGCGCTCATATACACGCGCATACACTCATCCCTATGAACGCACACACGCACACCCTACCCCTATGAGCACCTCTGAGAGACTGAGCCGGCATATCATCTTGAGATTGACGAAGCCACCGTAGGCGCCTCGTCGTTGACGGGAACGTCTCCTCCCACTGAAAGCGCATCGCCGGAAATCCTGAAATAAATCCAGGAATAATGCGAGCACCAGGATTTGAACCCTGATGGGTTGGGGATACCACTGTCCACCTAACCATCTCAACCACAGGTTGGTTCGCATAAAATGGAAATGTTATCTGGCGATCGTTCGCTGAAAGGCCCACCCCAGCGAACGGCCCCATCACCGTCAGATGCATCTTGACGCACATCCGATGCAACATAGGTCAGCTCGAGGAGGTCACAGCTTTAGGTTTCCCAACCAACATTTTGTTCTTTGTGTCCCAAAAAACATGCGAGCATGGTGTCTCTAACCAGAGACCTCCCGCCCATGGCGCGCACCGCCTGCCACCTGTACTATAGCGCGTTTTGTCTACACTTGTAGTTTAAACATGTTTCTATATATCTTATGAAGCTATTTAAAAATATAATGTTTCATTTGAAAATAAAAATAAATATGCCAAATTTTTAATTATTGGTACAAGAAATATCATTTTTTGGAGTTTTTTCCCTAAATTTGCGATGTGCATTTTTATGATATGTAGCATGTCATTTTTTCTAGGTCCTTGTTTTAATAGCCCACATGGCATTTTTTCTAGTAAAGTGCATGTCATTTTTCAGGTCCTTTTTAGTGCCACACATTGCATTTGTTTTAGCAGAGACCGTGGCATTTTTCAGGTCCTTTTGGATGCCACACATCGCATTTTTTAGCAGAGATCATGGCATTTTAATAATTAATAACATGGCATTTTCTATTATTAAGAGGATGGCAGTTTCATTTATTAGTAACATGGACTTTTTTTAGTTACAAGGTATTTTTATTTATCAAGAGGGATGGCAGTTTATGATAAAGAGCATGGCATTTTTTTATAAAGAGCATGACATTTAATGTTTTTAATAAAGTGGTGTTTTCTATTACTAAGAGGATGGCAGTTCTATTATTAGTAACATGACATTTTTATTTTTTAGTTACATGGCATTTCTATTTATCAAGAGGGATGTCAGTTTATGGTAAAGAGCATGTCATTTTTATTGTTATGAGGATGGCAGTTTTATTATTTGGAAGGTGTCTGTTTTATTATTGATAGCATGACATTTTAATATTGTTTTCATGACATTTTTTATTAACTATAGGATGAAAAAATTATTTAGTAAGAGGATAGCAATTTGTTTTTGCCATGGCCAAAAGACAATTCACTGACATGGTGTTTCTATGAATTGTGCGCAGTGGAAAAAACAAAGCAAAAAAAATTACATCATAGCATTTTTTTGTAAAGTACCATGTCCTTCTTTATAAATTAATATGGCATTTTTAATTTTTTATATGCATGGAATTGCACAACGCTTTTTTCTCTGTCTTTGCAAGGTAAATATGTATTTTATTTATGGCATTTAAAAAAAGAAAAAAAGTAAACTAGGCCCCTGGGTATATTCGGGTATATTTCGCGTTCCTTTTTTCTAAAAGGGAGGAATTGTATTCACATACTGACTCGGAAAATCAGAGTCTAGTTTTCAGGTTCGCATGTATGTATAAGAGGAGAGGGAGAGGATTTCTCGCGTCCACCGATGACGACAGCGCACACGCGTACTGGCCGGAGGATACAGAAAAGATGGGCGAACGGGCGACTGGGCGGGCGACCGGGGCCACGGCCGCGGCTGCATCGTCCCTAGCCGGAGGATACAGAAAAGATGGGCGAACGGGCGACTGGGCGGGCGACCGGGGCCACGGCCGCGGCTGCATCGTCCCTAGCCGCCGGTGATGGCCAGAGAGTCGGAGGCCGGTTCTGGGCTCTTGCCGATCCGGATGAGGAGGATGCGGACGACGACAGGGATGGGATCCCGGCGGGTTCTCCACCGTCTCTGACTCCGTCAGATCTCATATGTGAGTTTTTTCATTCAGGGTACGACGAAGATGAAGTGGCAACAACGGTTGATGGTGTACTGCCACCTGATGATCCGGCAAGAATTGGATTGCACGCGGGAGAGAAGAAAGAAATGATCCGTTGCGTAGTTCACTGGAGAGCGGCGGCGACGGCAATCAAACCATGGAAAGGTCCCCTCCCGAAGGTAAGTCTTCCAAATCTTACTTTTTTCGATTTGATTAGGCCGGAATCGTGGATCACGGTTAAGAGAAAGAGGAATGCGCGCCGGCCAACCGCGTCTAGGATGCCGCCGGCGGCTGTGGCGTCATCACCGGCGGTTCAGGCGATCGGGATCTCCGCTAAGCGGACGCTGCGTTTGAATTGCCTATTGGGCCACAAGATGGGAGCGCGAGCAGTTGGGCCGGCTCTGTGTGAGTTGGGCCAGAGCATAGACGGGCCGGGGTTAGCTGGGTATGTGGCCCAGGCTAACCCGACCCCTATACCTCCATGCTGCGCCGCCCCATGCACGCGTTCGATCGCTTCTCCTCTATGTTCGCCATCGTCTGGTCGGTCTAGGGTTCCGAGAAGCGGCAAGCCGGGGTTCCGTGCGTGTGGCGCTGGTAGAGCTCGGCGCATCCTTCCCTCCTGGACATGGCTGGCTGCGGGTCAGCCACGCCGCCAGGCAAAAACGCCGCCGCGGGTGGGGTTGGCCGCGGTGGGGCGGCTACGCTGCCGGGAACCGGCCGTGCCACTGCCACGTTGCCGGCGGCTGGGGCTGGATGCGGGGGCGCGGTGCAGGCTGCGCCGCGACTACCGGCGCTGGCTGGTGCAAATCCCCTTGCTGTGGGTCGTGGTGGTGGAGTGAACGGCCTGAGACCGCCGACTCTGGTTGCTGCTGCCGCCTCGGGTCGGGGCGGGTCTGGCCTTGGTTCTCGGCCGCCGCTTCAGGGCCCGGGGAATGCTGGACGGGGAACTCCGCTCGGCCCGCGACCTGTGCTGACGGCGGGGGTGTCGCCGGCGGTCGGGCGTGGTGGACTACGGCCTCCCGCGCCGGCTAATGCTACTGTGGGGAGAGGCATTGCTCCGCCGAGGCCACCAACACCTGCGGCTGTGGGGCGTGGTGCTGCTCCGCCGCAGCCTTGTGTCGCGCCACCGCCGCACTACGTCGCGAGGCCGACGCAAAAACGATCGGGCCCAACGCAGACGAGGCAGAACGCGGTTGCTGGAGAGTCTAATGATCCGCCCCGAAGACAGTGGGGGACGATGGATATGATACTTATAGGGATGGCCAACACCGTGGATTGTCTTCTACGGGAGGTGGACGTGGTTATGCCTGGCAGAGTGATGGTGCTGCTGAGAGACCATTTCTCGGCCCTCCGGGTGGTTTTGTCGAGGGAGCTTCAGGCCCGGACTACCGGCAGAGAGGTGGCTACCGTGGTCATCGTGGTGGTCGTGGTCGGTATCGCAGATAGCCTCCGCCACCGGTCGTTGTTGACCATCAGGCTACTAATCTGGCGACCGATCCCGTTCAGTCGACCGAACTGCCTAGCCAGGCGATGGAGGTAGTGACGGGATTGGCCAACGTGGAGGTTCCTGCTACTGGTGTTTCTGCTGAGGCAGGTGACAGGACAGAGTCTGAGAGAGCGTCCAAGTGGGCGCGTAAGAAGGAGAAGATGCTATGCTATCGATGTGGTGAGAAGGGTCACTTCATTGCTAAGTGTGTGGCGGAGCTGTGCGATTCGTGTGGTAAGCCAGCACATGCCATGGGGGATTGCCCGCTTCTGCGTGATCAGGTTCCGGCTCTTACAATGTATGGAGTATATTATGCTAGCTAATGTTCTTTGTGTCCCCGGCTGCGAGAGAGATTCCGGTAGAGACGCAGAGCTTGACTACTGGAATTGTGAAAGCTACCCAGGGAGTGGTTTCTGAGGCTCAGATTGTGCAGAGACTTCAGGAACTGGCTCCAAGTGATTTTCAGTGGGAGCTTGTCCATATTGAGGACAGTGTGTTTAGGGTTGACCTCCCAACGGTGGACAATCTGCAGAGGTTGCTGAGCTTTGGGTTGTGCAAGGTCCTTGGTACTAAATGCATTCTGGAATTTCACGAGTGGGAGAAGGTGGAGCCTAAGGGAAAGCCCCTCACTCAGGTGTGGCTGCGGTTTTCCGGGGCTCCCTCTGAGCCTTTGACGGATGCTCGAGTTGTGGCTAGCCCGGGTATTATGGTTGGGAAAACTGAGAAAGTGGATATGACATTCACCCGCGCCCATGGGGTGGCCCGACTCCTAGTGAGTGTTCTGGACATTGAGTTCGTCCTCGATGTGGTCAACTGGACTTATAGGGGAGAGGTGTTTCCTCTTGAGATTGAGTTTGAGGATACAGAGTTGTTTGCTGAGGCAGTTAATGGGACTGATGTGGATATGCACGAGGGTGACGACAACGCGGGTGCTAGTGGGGAACCGACTGATGAGGCTGGACGTGAGAGGTCAAACGGATCGGGACCTGTTGCTCAGTTGCCTAGGGATGGGCCCGGGGTAGAGCCGGCCCCAGCTCCGTCGGTGCCGATGAGTACTTTGCGGTTTGGGTCCTTTGAGCCAGCGTCTGCCCCTCCCAGACTTTGGAGCGACCGGGTGGAATCTGATGATGTTTTTGAGTGCACGCTTCCGGTGTTGGAGTTTTATGCTGCTGATAGTCCTGTGGTGGAAGGCTTGATGGGGACGCACTAGGCGACGACCTTGGTGGGGGGTAGGGAGGTGGAGCCTCAGGTGGTTTCTCTTTCCCCCGCTCCCCCAGTGGTCACGTGCCGGGAGATGTCGTCTGCTTCGGAGGTTGTGCCTGGGGGGGGGGGAGTCCAGGGCAGGTGGCCTCGACCTCTTCTCATTCTATCCTGGCGCCGGAGACGCCGACAACGCCGACGACGGCCGGCCGTGGGGGAGGCCGTCTGGGTCAGGTGGACCCGGTTCCTTCTCCTACGATGGCGGCTAGAGTGGCCACACCTCCAGTGGTGCTGGGTGGGGGTCTGGGGCAGGTGGCCTTGACCCCTCCTTCTCCTTCGGCAGTCAGGACAGCGACGCCCTCAGGCCAGAGGGTTGGGGCGGGGGGAGTGTTCGGGCAGGCGGCGCCCGCGCCTCCCTCCCCCGGCTTCCCATCCATGGGGCTTGGGAGCCCTCCGCCGCCTCCTCCGGTATCCTTGGCTGATTCTTTAGCGCGAGGTATTACTCGGGAGGAGGTCATTGCCTTTGGTGGGATTCCCGACCCGGTCTCTGCGCGGCGACGGATGAGTTCTCGTCTCCAGGACCACCCGGAGGTTGATGACATGCAGCAGAGATGCGCTATGAGGGCGGCCAAGCTTCGTGACATTGAGGTCACTACTGGTATGTCAGTCAACATGTATAATTCTATATTGCATTTTTCTAAAGATGAGATTACTAATAATGCCAACCAATTAGGAGTTTCGCTAGGGAGTACTAATAGTGAAATTTCTAACTCGGTTATTGATCTCCTAGATTTGGAAGCGGAACGCGCTTTATAAACAATTCGAAACCTAGCAGCAGTAAAACCTATGAATGATGCAGAGATTGATGCGTTGGGGGTAAGAGTGCTCGATAGTTTTTGTGCGGATCTTGCACCATCCACTCTTGAATCTGAGGAAGAGGATGTAATTCTAGAGGATGCAGTAGCAAGACCAACTGACCCCGGTTATGAGGACCGAGTGGAGGACCATAGTAAACCCAAGCGTAAGTGGAAGCGGAAGGTTTATCCTGCTTCCGCGGTTCGTAGGAGTGCTAGGATTCGAATGGCCAAAAAATTTCATGATGACATATGAAAGGAATCTTTTAGAATAGCAGAGGTCTAAAGGACTTGGCTAAAAGAAGGTTCCTTGCTGAGGCGTCTCTTGAGCATCGATTAGATTTCATTGCTCTCTCAGAAACTGGTAGGGATAATTTTGCGCCCCAGTTTCTCAACACTTTATCGGTGGTGTCGATTTTGATTGGCATTGCCTTCCTCCGCGAGGAAGATCGGGTGGGATCTTGCTTGGAATGAGATGCGATTCACTGGAAGTCCGAAGTGTAGTGATGGGTGACTTCGCGGTTAAATTTTGGGTCAGGTCCAAAGCTGATGGGTTTAACTGGGCTCTGGTGGCGGTGTATGGTGCCGCACAACCCGAGCTTAAACCGGAGTTTTTGGCGGACCTGGTTCGAATATGCGGATCCGAGCAGCTCCCAATTTTGGTTGGGGGTGACTTCAACATCATAAGGAGGAGAGAGGAAAAGAATAACAATAATTTTGATGGCAGATGGTCGTTTATGTTGAATACCATTATTAAAAGCTTGGATCTGAGAGAGATAGAGCTTTCCGGTAGAAAGTTTACCTAGGCTAATGCTTTGCCAAACCCGACGTATGAGAAGCTGGATCGAGTTCTCGCGAGTGTCGAGTGGGAACAGAAGTTCCCTCTCGTAACGGTCCAAGCTCTCTCGCGCGGAATCTCGGATCACACACCTTTATTCGTGGACTCAGGTGAGCCAAACCACGTGGGAAACAAAAACACCTTTTCTTTCGAACTTGCATGGTTTGAACGAGAAGGTTTCTTGGATCTGGTTGCCAGGGAATGGGCTAAAGATGCAGGAGGTACGACTTCTGTCCAGCGTTGGTAGAACAAGATTAGGCATTTGAGAAGTTTCCTACGGGGATGGGCTAAACACCTTAGTGGGATTTATAAAATTGAAAAGGAAAGGCTCCTTTCTCTGATTCAGTCCCTAGATATAAAAGCCGAATCCACGATTTTGCAATATGCAAAGCTCCAGATTAAGCTAGATGCGGAGATGAGGTTGAAAGAACTTCTCCGCGAAGAAGAATTGAAGTGGGCGTTGCGGGCTAAGGTTCGCAGGGTCCAGGGGGAAGCAAACACTCAATTCTTTCACTTGATTGCTAATGGCAAGCACAGAAAGAAGAGAATCTTTCAGCTTGAGCAAGATGAAGGAACGATTGTGGGGTAGGACAACCTGAAAATTTACATCACCGAGTATTATAAGCAGTTATTTGGACCTCCGGAGGATAGTTGTGTATCCCTCGATGAGTCCAAGATTGAGGATGTGCCTCAACTAACTGCTAATGATAATGATATTCTGGTTGCCCCATTCTTGGAGAAGGAGGTGTTTGATGCTATAGCGCAGATGAAAAACAATAAGGCTCCCGGGCCTGATGGATTCCCGGCGGAGTTTTACAAAAGATGTTGGCACATTATTAAGGGGGATTTACTTCCAATGTTCCACGATCTTTTCTCTGGACAGCTTCAGTTATTTCACTTAAATTTTGGAACAATAACACTGCTTCCTAAGAAAACGGATGCTGTGAGAATCGAGCAGTTTAGGCCGATCTGCCTTCTCAATGTTAGTTTCAAAATTTTCACCAAGGTTGGGACTAATCGGCTCACACAGATTACACATTCTGTGGTGCAGCATTCCCAAACTGCTTTCATGCCGGACAGAAACATCCTAGAAGGGGTGGTGGTCCTGCATGAAACGCTCCATGAAATCCACTCGAAAAAATTGGATGGAGTTATCTTTAAGGTGGATTTCGAGAAAGCATACGATAAAGTAAAATGGCCATTCCTACAACAGGCGTTGCGTATGAAAGGCTTTGATGAAATCTGGCGACGCGAGGTTGAATCATATATGCAAAATGGGAGTGTTGGAATTAAAGTGAATGATGAGATCGGTCATTATTTCCAGACACAAAAGGGCCTGAGACTAGGGGATCCGATGTCCCCTATCCTGTTCAACATTGTAGTGGATATGTTGGCAATTATGATAGGAAGGGCTAAGGAGGCTGATCAAGTGGGTGGCCTGGTACCTCATCTCGTTGATGGCGGTGTGTCCATCCTCCAGTACGCCGATGATACAATCATCTTTATGGAGCATGACTTGGCAAAAGCGAGAAATATGAAGCTGGTGTTATACTTATTTGAACAATTGACTGGGTTAAAAATTAACTTTCACAAAAGCGAGTTGTTCTTCTTTGGTAGAGCCAATGATGAACAAGAGGCTTATAGGCAATTATTTGGGTGTGATTTGGGCGCTTTGCCTTTCACCTACTTAGGAATACCAATCCACCATCGTAAGCTAACAAACAGAGAGTGGAAGTGCATCGAGGATCGATTTGAAAAGAAACTGAGTTGCTGGAAGGGCAAGCTCATGTCATACGGAGGCAGATTAATTCTAATAAATTCGGTTCTCACGAGTATGCCTATGTTTCTTTTGTCTTTCTTCGAAGTCCCAGTTGGAGTTAGGAAAAGACTGGACTTCTATCGATCACGTTTCTTTTGGCAGGGTGATGAGCTAAAAAGAAAATACCGTTTAGCCAAATGGGATATCATCTGTAGACTGAAAGACCAAGGGGGTCTTGGTATTGAGAATCTTGAAGTTAAGAACAGATGTCTTCTCAGCAAGTGGTTGTGGGAGTTATCAAGTGGGACTGACACCACTTGGGCGCAAATCCTCCGTAGCAAGTATCTTTAAACCATAACTTTGTCTCAGGTGACAGTAAGACCGACTGATTCACCCTTTTGGAAAGGGCTTATGAAAGTAAAGCTTTCCTTGTTTAATAGGACAAAGTTTATTGTTGGTGACGGTGCCAGTACGCGATTCTGGGAGGATACTTGGCTCGGAGAGGCACCCTTAGCCATCTAATACCCGTATTTGTATCGTATTGTTCAAAGACATGAGATTTTTGTTGCAACGGTATTACAATCGACCCCCCTTAATATTCAGTTCGGAAGGGCATTACTGGGTAATCATTGGGAAGAATGGCTACATCTAGTAAGTAGACTGATGGACATTCAACTTTCCCAACAACCCGATGAATTACACTGGAAGCTTACTAGGTCTGAGTTTTTACTGTTAAATCAATGTGTGTTGATGTTATCAATTCAAGCTCAATCCCTAGTTCCAAACATGTTTGGGCTGTCAAAGTCCCTTTGAAAATCGAAGTGTTTATGTGGTTTCTCCATAAACAAGTTATTTTAACCAAGGACAACTTGACAAAGCGTAATTGGACAGGACCTATTAGGTGTAGTTTCTGTGATCGGGATGAGACGATCAAACACCTTTTTCTTGATTGCCCGCTAGCTAAAGTTTTATGGAGGACGATTCATATTGCTTTTAATATTACTCCACCTTGACGCCCCCGATTTGACCGTACACTAATCATGGATGCAAATGTGTACGACCAAGATCAGGAACTCACGGGAAGATATCACAACACAACTCTAGACATAAATTAAAATAATACAAGCTTTATATTACAAGCCAGGGGCCTCGAAGGCTCGAATACAAGAACTCGATCATAGAAGAGTCAGCGGAAGCAACAATATATGAGTACAGACATAAGTTAAACATGTTTGCCTTAAGAAGGCTAGCACAAACTAGGATACAGATCGAAAGAGGCACATGCCTCCTGCCTGGGATTCTCCTAAACTACTCCTGGTCGTCGTTAGCGGCCTGCACGTAGTAGTAGGCATCTCCGGTGTAGTAAGAGTCGTCGTCAACGGTGGCGTCTTGCTCCTGGGCTCCATCGTCTGGTCGCAGCAATCGGGTATAGAAAGGGGGAAAAGAGGGAGCAAAGCAACCGTGAGTACTCATCCAAAGTACTCGCAAGCAAGGAGCTACACTACATATGTATGCAATGGTATCAAATGGAACAATGGTATCATATGTGGACTGAACTACAGAATGCCGGAATAAGAGGGGGATAGCTAATCCTTTCGAAGACTACGCTTCTGGTAACCTCCATCTTGCAGTAGGAGAAGAGAGTAGATGGTAAGTTCACCAAGTAGCATCGTATAGCATAATCCTAACCGATGATCCTCCCCTCGTCGCCCTGTGAGAGAGCGACCACCGGTTGTATCTGGCACTTGGAAGGGTGTGTTTTATTAAGTATCCGGTTCTAGTTGTCATAAGGTCAAGGTACAACTCCAAGTCGTCCTGTTACCGAAGATCATGGCTATTCGAATAGACTAACTTCCCTGCAGGGGTGCATCACATTTCCCAACATGCTCGATCCCCTTTGTCCGGACACACTTTTCTGGGTCATGCCTGGCCTCGGAAGATCAACACGTCGCAGCCCTACCTAGGCACAACAGAGAGGTCAGCACGCCGGTCTAAATCCTATGGCGCAGGGGTCTGGGCCCATTGCCCATTGCACACCTGCACGTTGCGTACGCGGCCGGTGAGCAGACCTAGCAACCTCCATTACAAAGGAAGTTGCGTTATGCGGTCCAACCTGGCGCGCGTCGCTCAGTTGCTGACGTCACGAAGGCTTCGGCTGATACCACGATGTCG
Organism: Triticum dicoccoides; assembly: GCF_002162155.2. NCBI lineage: Eukaryota > Viridiplantae > Streptophyta > Magnoliopsida > Poales > Poaceae > Triticum > Triticum dicoccoides. The sequence continues at coordinate 703,199,658 of NC_041384.1, forward strand.
AGTGCCCATAACTGTCCCCGCGTAGATGGTTAGTGCGTATAGGCCAGTGGCCAGACTAAGATCAAATACCAAGATCTCGTTAAACGTGTTAAGTATCCGCGAACGCCGACCAGGGCCAGGCCCACCTCTCTCCTAGGTGGTCTCAACCTGCCCTGTCGCTCCGCCACAAAGTAGCAATCGGGGGCCGTCGGGAACCCAGGCCCACCACTACCTGGATGGAGCCACCTGCCCCTTCAGCCCCCATCTCCGAACAGTATCATAAGTAATGTAACAGTATAAGTATAGATCATATGCCCGTGATCACCTCCCGAAGTGATCACGACCCAGTAGTATAGCATGGCAGACGGACAAGAGTGTAGGGCCACTGATGATAATCTAGCATCCTATACTAAGCATTTAGGATTGCAGGTAAGGTATCAACAGCTGGAGCAACAATGACAGGCTATGCATCAGAATAGGATTAATGGAAAGCAGTAACATGCTACACTACTCTAATGCAAGTAGTATAGAGAAGAGTAGGCGATATCTGGTGATCAAAGGGGGGCTTGCCTGGTTGCTCGGGCAAGAGAGAGGGGTCGTCAACATCGTAGTCGTACTGGGTAGTAGCGGCGTCGGTCTCGGTGTCTAGCGAGAGAAGAGGGGGAAGAAACAATAAATATTAAGCAAACAGATGCATGACGATGCATGACATGACAAAGCGTGAAGCTAGGTGTGCCCTAACACAGTATGAGGTGGTACCGGTGAAGGGGGGAAACATCCGGGAAAATATCCCCAGTGTTTCGCATTTTCGGACAGATGAACCGGAGGGGGAAAGTTGCGTGTTCGCTATGCTAGGGATGTGTGACGGACGAATGGGCTACGTATCCGGATTCGTCTCGTCGTTCTGAGCAACTTTCATGTACAAAGTATTTTCATCCGAGCTATGGTTTATTTTGTATTAATTTTCAAAGTTTTAATTGATTTTTTTATTTCTATATTTAATTTAATTCGAAATTAAATTAATATCTAAATGCTATGGGTACACAGGAAGTGTACCCAGCCAATGCAACAAAGGCTGACAGGTGGGGGCAGTTGACTAAGTCAACTACCCAGTCAGCAGAGGCTGGTAGGTGGGCCAGGGGGATGCTGACTGAGCAGTCAACAGTCAAAGTATTGACTGTTGACTAGTCAAAGCAGGGAAGTGGGGTCCAGGTGTCATAGAGATATAATTCTATCCGAGTTTTAATAGTTTAAACAATTAGAGGGAGGGGTCCACCAGTCATAGGGCCAACTAACTAACCGTTTTATTAAACTTAATTAGTTAATTAGTGGGTGGGGCTAACTTGTCAGTGGGTCATTAGTTAACATAGTTCATTTTGTTTGCACAGGTTATTTAGCGACATGGCCCCAACATGTTAGTGGCACAGAGCCCAATTAGCACTAGGCTAATGATGTCCACGCTGGCACTAAACGACGGCAATGGCAGAGTGCGCCGGCGACGACCGGTCGCCCGTCTCCGGCCACCGGTTGCCGCACAGAGAGGTGCTATGGGCAGCAGAGAGAGCGCTACATCTAGAGGCGCGAGTCGCCGGTGCTGGGATGGCCGGAAGCACGACCGGCGACGAGGTTTGGCAGCGGCAGGTGAGTGTGTGAGCGCGTGCGCAGTCACGGGAGGTACGGCACGCGGACAAGGCTTGTCGCGGCCATCGACAGTGACTGAGGCAAGGGGAAGGAGGGGGCCGGCGAGGGGCTCACAGGGGAGCTCGATGGCGTGCTCTGGAAGGTCGGGAGTGGCTCGATGCAGCGGATCCGACGATGATGACCGGCGGAGCAGAGGCGGAAGATGAGGCCGACCCGATGAGATAGTGGTCCCAGGTTGCTTCTATGGGCGAAGTCGACGAAGAGGCGGTCGGCGGAGGCGACGCGGCGACGGCGTCGGGCGGGGCAGCGGCGACAGCGATGGGCGGCGGGCTCTGGGCGCGTCAGGCTGTGCCCGATCCAGGCGAGGGCGCGCTTGAGGGAGAGAGAGGGCGAGGTGGATCGGTAGGGCTAGGGTTTCGGGAAGGATGACGGGGACGGGCGGCGAGGTCCGATGAGGGGGCTCTGGGCGGCGGCGAGCGCTGGGCGTCGAGGTCGTTGCCCCCGATCCAGATCGGGGGAAGACGCAAGGGGAGAGGCGGGTCGGGGGAGTGGGCAAGAGCATG
>NC_041384.1:703202160-703244513 GCF_002162155.2 Triticum dicoccoides
TTTAATTTTGTTCTACAAAATATATACAAAAGCATCTAAATGTGTGACTGGTTTTACCACTGCCACAAAAAGTTCACACCTAATTAAAATAGTTTAATATTTTATAAATTATAAAAGGCATTTATTTAATTGTTTAAGCTACTGTTTCATTTATTTTAGAGCCTTTAAACACTTTATCAAAGTTTGGTTTCTCCACCACAATTAACAATGATTTACCTGACACCTTTAGAACATTTTAGTTTTAAAGTTTTGAAAATTTTGATGTTTGCCTTTTATTCAATTTTGAATTTGAATTGGTTTTTTAAACTAACGCGGGATTATCAACAGTAACTGCGGCGACGTGGCATCATTAACGAGGGATTACTATAGCCTAATTATCCGGGCGTCACATCCATGAGTTCAGTCAACATGTTATTTGGAACATGGCTTAACGGGGTAGAGCCCGAGTTAGCGAGACATATTCGTGTAGGAGTCTGTGCCTTGGTGTGGGCGCTATGGAATTGCATAAATGATTTGGTTTTTAACAGGACAACACACATTCATTTTTTGTAGGTTATTTTCAAAGCCACGGCGTTGATCCGTTCGTGGTCGTTACTCACTCCGACGGAGGCCAGGGAGCATTTGGTTATTGAATCTATTCGTTGGGAGATGATAACTCCGGATATCTTCAACCGATTTGGATGACGATCATGTAATAGGATATGCAATTAGTTTACCTATCTCTCTTTTGCCAGTCGGTTGTGGCGTCCTTTATTTGGCTAGTTTATGTTTCTAGCCCTTTTTTAGCTCTGTGTGAGCTTTTTTCACTTTTCAGTGGGAGACTTTAAAATCTTGTTGGAACATATTTATTTGGTTTAATAAGATGACCGTATGCATTGTTCTGATGCAGAGACCGGGGAGTCTCCCCTTTCGAAAAAAAAACGCGTACTAGCCGGAGATTGAACTCAGTTTCAAGAGCGATCGACCAGCAATGGCATGCAGCAGCGCCAGCACCAGCGCCCTCCGGTCCTTGCCACACTGCTCGTCTTCGAACACCAGCCTTCCCGGTCGACGACGGCGATCAGAGTCAGATGCGATGATCAAGAACATATCCCCAAGATGCTCATGTTCAACATATCAGAAAAAGAGAACATGTATGGAGGTAACACCCGCCATGCTATCCCCCAAGGACAACTAGATCTGCTTTGCCACCCTGTAGGGCTGCATCTTCATCATCCATGCATGGCGCCTTCCCGTGGGAGATTTGGCTGTGGCATCCGATCACGAGAGAGACCATATCCCTCCCGCCCAAAGAAGACGACCACTATGTCCCAACCAGCTGCACCTGCCTCCTGACTAGGGCTGAACGGAACGAGCGGGCTTTTGGGCCCGCTTGTGGCCCGTTCAGGACCGGACCGGACGGGCCAGGACCGGTAGGAAAGCTGGACGGTTCGGGCCGCAATATTCAGCCCGAAAAAATGTCGGTCCGGTCCGGTCTTTCACCGAGCCGCTCGGTTGGAGCGAGAAAATGCACTCACCGTCGCCGTCATTCTTCGTCGTCGCGGCCACTGGCAACCTCCGGGTGAACCACGATGTCTCGGAGCTTCCCCTCTCCTTCCTTCCTCTCCTCCCCATGCGCCGTATCCTCTTGCCGCTGAACGCCATCACTGTCGTGCGTGCACTGCCGCCGATCTGGAGTTCTCGAACATGGCATCGACCGCAACCGTGGCACCAATTCCTGCGGGTATTGCGGCTGCAAGAGCTGAAATTGTGCCATGACACGAGCTGCGGGTCAAGACGTTTTTCTTGCAACATAATGGAACGAAAGAATAGCCAGGAACGAGTATTGCGGCCGTGTCATCCAACGTCCACCCGTACGCAGCTATATTGCCGCTGCATGAGCTCAAATTGTGCCATGCCACGATCTCCCACAACTGCCTGATCTAACTAACCTGAAACTAATCGAGGAGGTGGACATGCACACATTGCATGGCGAGTGATTTATGCACTAAAGGAAAATTAAGCAGTAAACATGCACACCGGGCACCAGCTCTAAAGGACATACTCCGAACGCTCTACGCCTCGATCAGGCACCACCAGGAAGTACTGGGGCACGATCCCGAACACTCTGAAGGTGAAGCAGCAGCTGTTGTTCGAGGCGTTTCTGCGCTTCTTCTGGACGAGGGCGAAGATTGTCAGTTAAATACGTGCTGTCAAACTTTCTGAAAAATCAGTTTAGTCAGTTTCAGAAAATTCAGTTCTCAGTTTCACTCGCGCACGTCGTCCAGTTCGTCCCATCACTCGCGCACGTCGCCCAACTCGCGCACGTCGTCCCATCACTCACGCACGTCGTCCCATCACTCGCACATGTCGCCCAGCTCGCCACTGCACCCGCACACATCGACCCTGCCCATTCGGTCCCTTCGGTCCATTCGGTCTGGCTCGGGCTTCGTCGCCGCCGGTCCGGTCCCCGGGATCAGGACTGCCGTGCTGCTCGGTCTGGTCCGGCCCAGACCGCCGGCGGCCGGTTCAAACAACGGCTCGGACTGGATTGGACCGGCCCGGACCGTGTCCACCCTGACTCCTGACCCATAGCTCCGCCGCGCGCCTTGACTGCGTCATCCTCCTGTTCAATAAGGAAGACAATGTAAGCACCGATCACACACACACAAGAATGCTCAGACGATAGTGGTTTTGGGTTGCGAACACTTACAACTTTTCTGCATTTCTTCTTGACCTCTTATTCTGTTACAGAAAGGAAACGAGGGCACTAACGGCCCGAGAAAACAGCCACACCGAGCCACAACGATCGCGCCATCCCATGATCCAGCTCGTGCGGGGTGTGGACTACTTCTAAGGAAAAAAAACTTTCTAACAAACTTATCTACTCAGCTGACTATGCAGCGTTTATTTTCTGCTAAGACTAAACTGACGAATACACAAGGTTTAAGTCCACAATCACTCCCTAAGCCTTGTGTGCTTCGTCCAGCTCCACCATCCCGATCTTCATGCGCTGCTCCTGAAGCTTGACTCGCCCAAGTGCCTTGGTGAGCACATCGACAAGTTGATCTCCGGACCGAACGAACTCGATCTGGATCTTCCCGTTCTCCACGCACTCCCGGATAAAATGATATCTGATTTCAATGTGTTTGCTCCGGTCATGGTAAACAGGGTTCTTACTCAGTGAGATGGCCGACTTGTTGTCGACGTTGAGCACTGCCGCCTTCAGTTCTTCGTCCTTTATTTCTCCCAGCAGCCGTGCGAGCCATATACCTTGGCATGCCGCCGTGGTGGCGGCCATGTACTCCGACTCGCATGAGGAGAGGGCCACCACCCTCTGCTTCTGTGATTGCCAGCTGACCAGGTTGCTGCCAAGGAAGAAGACTACGCCGGTGGTGCTCCTGCGGTTGTCCACATCGCCGCCCAAATCGCTGTCGCTGTAGCCGATCAGAGGCGCATCATGATCACCACGCGTGTACCGCACTCCCTAGTGCAAAGTCCCGGCCACATAGCGCAGAACATGTTTCACTGCCGCCATGTGCTCCGTCGTGGGCTCCTGCATGAACCGGGAGACGTACCCGACGGAGAAAGCAAGATCCAGCCTGGTGTGGACGAGGTAGCGGAGCATGCCCACGATGCTCCTGTAATCGGTGGCGTCCACTGGCTGTGCCGAGCTCACCCTGCTCAGATGGAAGCGCGGCTCCATGGGCGTGTGACAGGGATTGCAACCCGTCATGTCCGCCTTGTCGAGGATCTTGGCAGCGTACGCGGCCTGACCAAGGTCGATGCCGCCGTTGTGCTGCCTCACCTCGATTCCAAGATAGTAGTGGAGCCGTCCCAGGTCTCTCATGTAGAAGAGTACCTGCATCTCCTTCTTGAAGCCATCGATCTCCTCCTTGTCCGAGCCAGTGATGATCAGATCATCGACGTAGACGCCGACGACCAGGCGCGAGGACGCCATGCCCCTGGCGTACACCGCGTGTTCAGACGGACACCTGCTGAACTCAAGCGAGCCCAGACTCGCGTCTAGCTTGGCGTTCCATGCCCGCGGGGCCTGCTTTAGCCCGTACAGGGCCTTTCTGAGCTTGAGTACCTTCGAATCTTCGCCAGTAGCTGTGAACCCCGGCGGCTGCACCACGTAGACCTCCTCTTCTAGCTCGCCGTTGAGGAAGGCGGACTTTACGTCCATGTGGTGCACAGTCCAGCTCGCGCGCGTGGCCAGAGCGAGCAGGAGGCGGACGGACTCGAGCCTGGCCATCGGCGCGAACACCTCGTCGTAGTCGACGTCGTGCTTCTGTACATATCCCTTCGCCACCAACTTCGCCTTGTGCTTCACTACCGCGCCGTGAGCATCTTTCTTGGTCTTGTATACCCATTTGAGGCCGATCGGATGGTGACCAGCGGGCAGGTCCACGAGCTCCCAGGTTTGGTTGGCTTCAATGGAGTTCATCTCCTCCATCATCGCGTGCTGCCAGCATGTCTCACCTTTTGCTTCCTCAAAGGAGCCGGGCTCCTCGCCCAGCGCGAGGTGCAGCTCGTCGACGAGTTCGTTGTCGTCGATCTCGCCGTCAGCGTCGTCGAACTCCTCCAGCCCTGGAGGAGGCGCGTTCCGAGCCCCCTTCTCAAGCGTGTCCATGTAGCGAGGGTTGGGGAGGAAGATGCCGTCCTTGCCGCGCGTCGTCATCGGGTGCACCGGCGCAAGGTTGTCGGTCGTGCGCGCAGGAGCCGGGGGAGTCGTGGGCGCGGTAGTGGTCGTCGCTGGGGTGTCGTCGTCGCCCCCAGTCGATATTGTTGTTGTGGATGGCGTGCTTGACGAGGACGCGGACTGAGCGGGTGATCGCGGGGCGCCAGGCGATGAGGGGGAGCATGCCGCAGATGACGGACTGCCGGTGAGGATTGACATGGGCTCAATTGTAAAGCTCATACCTGCCCGGTCCATGCCACTCTTCTCCCAGTCCCATGCTCCCGTCTCGTCGAAGACGACATCACGTGAGACATGGACTCGCTTGCCCATAGGGTCGTAGAGCCGGTACGCCTTGCTCCCTGGCTCGTACCCGATCATCACCATGGCTTTGCTCCGGTCCTCAAGCTTGGAGAGGTGTGGGCGCGTGTTCTTGGCGTGCGCCACACTGCCGAACACGCGCAAGAAGTCGACAGAGGGCTCCCTGCCATGCCAGGCCTCGAACAGCGTCTTGCCCGGTACGCTTCTGGAGTATGCCCTATTGAGCACGAAAGCGGCCGTGGACACGGCCTCGCCCCAAAATTGCGGCGGCACCCCCATCGCCTTGAGCATGCACCGGGCCGTCCCGACGACGGTTTGGTTGTGTCTCTCCACCACGCCATTCTGTTGGGGCGAGTATGGCGCGGTGAGGTGCCTTTGGACCCCAAGATCAGCAAGATGTGCGCTGAACTCGCCGGAGTTGAACTCTCTGCCTCGGTCAGAGCGGAAAGTGCGCAGCTTCCGCCCCGTCTCGCGCTCTGTGTGTGCCTGGAAGCGCTGGATCGCCTCGGCTGCCTCGTCCTTGCTCCGGAGCAGGTACAACCACATGAACCTGCTGTGATCATCCACAAGCAACAGGAAGTAACGCTTGCCGCCCGGAGTGGGCGGCGAGATAGGCCCGCAAAGATCACCATGCACAAGCTCAAGCGGCTCGGTGGCGCGGTAGTTAGCCTGCTGAGGGAAAGGCGCTCGCCGCTGCTTGCCCACTAGGCAGGCGTCGCAAACCTGCTCGGAGTGGTGGAAGAGGGGCATGCCCTTTACCATGTTCTGACGTGCCAGCCGCTCGAGGCCGTCGAAGTGTTGGTGCCCGAAGCGCGCGTGCCAACGCCACGCCTCATCCCCGGAGTGCGCAGCGAGATAGACGGGGTTGGCAAGCTGTAGACGGGCGATGTAGAGCCTGTTGCGGGTGCGCGGCACTCTGGCCAGGATGCGGTGCTGGCGATCACGCACCGTCATGACGCCGGCTTCGACGTGCGTGGGACAGCCGTTCTCGTCGAGCTGCCCGATGGACACGATGTTGCTCTTGAGCCGCGGGATCCAGTACACGCTGGTGAGTGCATGGTGCCCGCCGTCAGCCGCGGCGGACAGGATGGTGCCCCGCCCTTGGATTGACATGAGCGAGTCGTCCCCAAACCTGACCGAGCCACGAATGCCCTTGTCCAGCTCGGCAAACGCCGCCTCGTCGCCGGTCATGTGGTTCGATGCACCCGTGTCAAGGTACCAGGCCGTGTCATGATCTCCGGGAGCGCGGCGGAGTTCCACGCGGGCGCACGACTTGTTGAGGAAGACGACCTCCTCGCCCGCTCCAGCAAGCGGCGCGACGGCCGCAGCTGTCAGGGAGGCCTCCTCGATCATCAGTAGACCCGGATCGTCGTCCTCGCCTACTTGGCCTTGTGCAAGGAGGGCCAGTTCCTCCTCGCGTTTCTTCTTGCGGCAGTCCCGGGCCCAGTGGCCTGCGAAGCCGCAGTAGCGACACTTGTCACGATCCGCGTCGCTGCCGCCGTTCTTCCCACCACCGGCGTCAGTGCCAACAGGGGACTTGCCTTTTCCGCCGCGTCCACCGCCGCGGCCACGTCCGCGGCCACGCCCTCGTCCGCGCGTCTGTGCACCTGATGAGTTGCTGCCGCTTGCGCCGTTGTTCGCCGTACGCTTCTCGTACGCGCGCCAGTCCTCCAGGGTCATCAGAAGGCGACCGGCATCCTCGCCTCCGCCGTCTTGGTCGAGGCGTTCCTCCACCACCTTGAGCCGTCCGGTGAGCTCCTCCACCGTCAGGGTGTCGAGGTCGACCAACGTCTCGATGGAGAGTGCCACCTGAGCGTATTTGCGGGGCACAACTCGAAGGAACTTACGTACCACACGTGCGTCCCCGACAGGATCACCATGGATGGAGAGGTTGTTGACGAGCCCGGTGAGCCTCATCGCAAAGTCGTCGACGTTCTCGCTGGGCTTGAAGCGGATATCCTCGAATTCTCGACGAAGGCCCTGGGCCTTGGCCTCGCGCACGACGGCCGATCCCATCCGCATGGTCTTGACGGCATCCCAGCTTGCTTCGCCGTCTCCTTCGTGGAGAGGACCGCGAGCATCTCCTCTGGCACCGCCCGGAGGACGGCCTCCAGGACGGTGCGGTCGTCGTGGTAGTCGGCGATTCCAGTGGTGACGGCGTCCCACAGCCCGCGAGTCTGCAGGATGGCTCTCATCAGGAGAGACCAGCTGCCGTAGTTGCTCCGGGTCAGTGTTGGGAACACCGTTGGGAGGGCCACCTCGCGTCTCTGCACCACCGGCGCGGCGACCTCGTGCCCGCGCATGGTGCGGCTATGCCTAGCCCTGGGAGACCGCGAGAGTGTGCGCCCACGCGTCGGCGACGGAGTCCGGGACCCGCCAGCGGAGTCCTTTCGCGACCCCTCGCCGGAGCCCTTCCGGGGCTCCTTGCTTCCCGCCATGACCGCCGGATCGTACTAACGGCTCTGATGCCAATTGTAAGCACCGATCACACACACACACACAAGAATGCTCAGATGACAGTGGTTTTGCGTTGCGAACACTTGCAACTTTTCTGCATTTCTTCTTCACCTCTTATTCTGTTACAGAAAGGAAACGAGGCCACTAACGGCCCGAGAAAACAGCCACGCCGAGCCACAACGATCGCGCCATCCCACGATCCAGCTCGTTCGAGGTGTGGACTACTTCTAAGGGAAAAAACTTTCTAACAAACTTATCTACTCAGCTGACTATGCAGCGTTTATTTTCTGCTAAGACTAAAATGACGAATACACAAGGTTTAAGTCCACAGACAAGACGATGGCGGCTCGACGAAGATGGAATAAGGTTCTTCCCGCCTAGCCCCCATCACGGTGGTGCATCTAGCATCGTTGAAGGGAGTGTGGAGGTGCGTCTCCGGCGAATCTCGCGGCATTCGGTCTATGATTGTCTTTGGTGGATCTACTCGGATCCAATCTTTGTTTGTATTTGTGTCATGTGTCTTCGGGTTAGATCCTTCCGATATAAATTTCTCTTCATCGGCGGCGGTTGCTATTCTGGTGCGTCGGTCCTATGGGGCTTTAGTAGTCTGCTACAATAAGTTGTGCCCGGCTCCGGCGAGGGAGGGGCGATGACGGCGACGCACCTTCGGCTCGCTTCAGTGCTTGTAGTCGTTGCTAAATGGTCAATGAATTTTAATTATTTCTGATGATTGTTGCACTGCCATGGTTAAAGATGAATAGATCAGAAGTTTTCTGAAAAATCGAAAAATAAAAAATAAAACAGAAAATAAAAAGAAAAACATCAAATAAAACCACGCTACTAGTGTGCAGGCCATGAGGAAAGTGTCGCCGTATATGGCATTTTAGTGTATATTCTGCATATTTTTTTGAAAACAAGGAATACTCCTTTTTTTTTGCGCACAGAAAACTCTATTCGCATACTGACTAGGACAATCAGAGTCTAATTTAGATGCTTTATAAAAAAAAGAGTCCAATTTAGATTCGGTAAAACAATACATGGTCGACTCGGACTCTAGTCAACTTAGCTTCTCCTATAAAGTCATATTCGTATCGTTCAAAAAAAAAGAGTCATATTCGTATCTGCCGTCCGTAGATCAATTATTAACCACGGAGCGAAAATAAGCTGAGAGCAGAGGCAGAGTCATTGGGGATTTCTCGGCAAAAAAAAAGGAGTCATTGGGGATTTCTTCGCGTCCACCGACGACGACGGCGCGCACGTACCGGCCGGAGATTGAATTCAGTTTCAACGACGATCGATCAGGAATGGCGTGCAGCAGCACCGGCGCCCTCCAGTCATTGCCACTGCTCGTCTTCGAGCACCAGCCCACACGGAACGAGTCGACGACAGCGATCGGAGTCGGAGGCGATGATCAAGAAGTTATCCCCGAGATGCTCATGTTCAGCATATCGGAAGAGAGAACATGCATGGAGGCGACACCGGCCATGCTATCCCCGCAGGACAACCAGATCTGCTTCGCCACCCCGCAGGGCTGGATCTTCATCATCCACGGCGCCTCCCCGTGGGAGACCTGGTTGTGGCATCCGATCACCGGAGAGACCATACCCCTCCCGCCCATAAAAGACGACCACTATGTCCCCACCAGCTGCACCTGCCTCCTGACCCATAGCTCCGTCGCGCACCCCGACTGCGCCGTCGTCCTGTTCGACGTCGAGGACCCCGAAATGTGGTTCTGCCGAGTCAACGGCGGAAGCAGGAGGGCATGGGGGCAGCACACATACGATGTTGGTGAGTACACTCTCCCAGACCCAGAGCCAGAGGACGTCAGTGACGGCGACGGCGACTCCACTTCTACTCCCCCCACCAAGCGAGTCATCCCCACCCTCGTCGCCGCGCAGGGAGGGAAGCTGCACTTCATCTTCTCGGAATCAAACCAATACAAGATGGGCATCGTTCAGCTCGACTTCGGCACCCCTCCTTCTCCCACTGCTGAGCTTCATACGCTCGAGGACGTGGACGCCGCCATCACTCTACCGGAAGGCATGTGCTCCGGCGTGTCTTGGCTGCTGGACTCCCTCGGGGAGCTGTTCCGGGTCTGCGTTTGCTTTCGGGAATTCAACCCCGACGACATCGGCGCCGTCCTTGTCTTTAAGATGGATTTCGACCATGGGCGCTGCTGGCGCATGGTGCATGACATTGGAGACAGGGTCTTCATGTTGGCTCGCGGAGGCAATGCGGTTTCTTGCCCAGCGGGCGCCTGCAACCTGCAGGGAAACCGCATCTACTTCATGAAGAACTTCGTCGAGGATGATGGGGATCTGTGCATCTACGACTTGGGGGAACAACTCATTGAGATTCTTGTGGTTCATGAACGTGACTTGACTCTTGCACGCGTCAAACCTTATTGGAGCCTAGTGCATGATATGCATGCACGCGGCCTCAAATCCGATGCTTATTTCTAGTGGGTGTGATTTTTTGTGTGCTTGTAATTGTCGCACATGCCACATGAATGTAATGAGTTGCTACTAGTAGGGAAGTTAAAGTTTTAATGGTAGCCTTTGTTCTAGGGCACTTGCGATTTGTTCCGCCAGTTTTTTTTGTTTTAAAGTTGATCCTGTTCTTTGTATTAAGAGCATCTCCAATAGCTGCCTATTTTAGGGCAAGATTTTGGATTTGGAGTAAAATTTAGGGCATAAAAATGCATTTTTTTGATACGAGAGAGTACCGTCTCCAACAACTGCCCTATAATAGGGCACCCAAAACAGCGAAACCATATATTTCTCTCAAAATGGAACATTATAACTACGTCAACCATATTTCATACTTCAGAACTACTTCGACCACATTCAAAGTTTATACATGCAACATAGTTCACTACAACATGTAAACTTAAACTACGCCATGCAAACTACAAACACACTATAGGTTATCCCAATCAATGTCATCATCGTCGGAATCCTCCTCCTTCTTGCCCCAGATGATGGCCCTGCCTCGGCGTCGTTCTTGCACTTGGACTTCTCGAGATCCCTCTTCCAGTACAACTCCATCTCGTTCTGCGTGTACTTCGGGTGCTTCCTCGCAAACCTCGGCATTGCCTCCTCGTCTTCTCTCTCGACTGGTGTCCCACTCATCGATAACAATGAGGGTCATGGGATCGAGCTAGAATCAATGGTCACCGAGACTCGACGTGCTCCGCCACCGCCCGAGACTTGATCTCCAGAAAGTTGAGCCTCTCGCACGGCAGGTCGAGCCTACATGGCGCAACATTGTAGGCACGGGCGGCAATGTTGGCCGTCGGGTAGGTGCCGAGCCAATACCTCTGACCGTCGTGCTAGAACACGACGCCGAACCGGTCAAACGGTCGCGGTCGCACCCCCTAGAAGTCGGCGTTGCCTTTGCCCTTCGGCGGCATGACGAGGATGCAGCGATGCCAGGGAAGGAGGCGATGACTCTAGAGAAGGAGGAGGAGAGGAGATGCGGATGCGGCGGTGGTGGATTTTGGCTGCGGGTGCACGACAGATTTCGGCGCATTCCGGCAGCAGCAGCAAGATTTAGTCGGTCCCGCGGACGGTTGGTAGGTGTGGTGTGTGGATCCGACGACGGAGGGTGCGGTCGCGGATCTGGAGGCGGCGGCGTGGGCGATCTGCTAGCCATTTTGTTTTTGCAGCAGTCACCCACGTGTTGTATATTTTACAGCATCGGCTGACGCATTTTAGGGCAGCCCAAATTTGTTTTTTTTTCAAAAAGTTTATGATAGATCAGCTGTTGGATGGTTTTTCCTAAAAAGAGCTACTGACTTAAAAAAGGGATATTTTACATTCTCTGAAACAAGTCATCAAACAGTGACTCTGCCCCTGCGGGCACTGTTTCAGTTTATCATTCCATGGTCATGTTAGTAATAAGAGAAGAGTAGCTGAAAGTAACAGAGAACAGTGGGTGAGCTATTGAACAGCAGTCAGCAGGTACCTCCATAAATTCTTCTTCACCTCAAACTGCTGCATCATGTTTGTTTAGTTCTTTCTGATTGAGTTCTGAAGTTTTTTTATTTGACTACAATTGAGTTCTGAAGCTGAAACTCTGAATGAATGGTTCTTCTGCAGCTTCTACCTCCTCCGCTGCTGCTGCCTACTCCAAGATTGCTGCGGCCCTCTCTTTGGACACCCGGGCCCAGTGCCCCCTCTCTGAAAGTTTGCCGAGCCACCGGCCGTATCCACCACGGCATATATTCGCTGAAGAACCCACCTGGCTGAAGATGTTGCATACTGTGTCAACACTACTGAAAGCCATGGTCTTATAGTCTCCTGGAGATCACTATTTTCAGTCCTATTTAGCTATGTTTCTCTCACATAGAATATGTTTTGAACTTCAAACTTCCACAGCACGGCAAAGCTTTCTATCTAGAATATGTGATAAAACTTTCAGGTTTTTTCATCCAATATACATACGAAATAAGATTTTTTTTTTTGGTTAAAAAATCTTATTTTTAGAATCTATGTCGGACCAAAAAATATGAAAGTTTTATCTCACATTCTAGTTAGGAAGGTTTATTGTGCTGCAAAAATTGAGATTCAAGACATGTTCTATATGAGAGAAACAAAAAAGAGAAATTTACATGTAAAATGTTAGCTGTATAGCACAGATCTCAAAGCAATATTGAAGAGCTAAGATAGATGGGCCTGGGTGCATATGCTCAAAAAATCTGCGTCCACGGCATATATTCGCTGAAGAACCCACCTTGCTGAAGATGCTGCATACTGTGTCAACACTACTGAAAGCCATGGTGTTATAGTCTCCTGGAGATCACTGTTTTCAGTCCTATTTAGCTATCCGTACTAGTGTTATTTGAGAAAATGAATGCAATCATCAGTGCCCTGAACGCACAAAGAACAAAGATGTTCTCTCCATATAAATATTGTGTCGTTTTTTGCAGTTTCTGTTTCTAAAGGGATACTGTAGATCGACTCTCTTTACATATTTCCGCCATGGCCTCAACTGGGATGGCTTCATGCCCCTCAAGGCCAAGGTACGGTGTACGCCTGGATTCTGTGACATGGCAACATTCGTACGCGGGCCTTCCTTCATCGAATTGGTTGTCTTGATTATGATGACTGCCCTTTCTGCCCGGGGCATTCGGAGTCAATCCCGCACCTCTCTTTCTAGATTGCACGGTGGAAAATGTTTGGGCGCTTTCTCTGCCTGTCACCCATCCTGGAGCCGTCCTCTCCTAGCCTGGCGATGTACTCTCTCCTCTGGGTAGTCTGGAAGTCCAGGAACCGGTTGGTGTGCGATAACATCCGCACATCTGACCTTGACTTGCGGCACTCGATCCATGAGCATCTTCGATTGTGTGTTGTCCGTGCTTCACCGGTGTGTGGATAATACATGTGTTGTTCAGATAATGCATCTGTTGATTGGATCATATAGTATGAAACCAAATTAATCCAAATGAACATTTTAATGAAGTTGCAACTGATTGCCAAACCATAGTAGTAGACTCGATACAAAAAATTAAATTGTCAGTGCAGGACTTGCTTTGTAATGATTTCAGGCTGGAAAGATTACCATGTGCATTGATGCTAAAGTTGCCAAGCCAGACTGTGTATGAAATGGAGTTATGTGCTAATTAATCTCTTAAATCATGGCGACCTTTTGCTTTTTTATTTGGTGGTCTTTTTGCCACTTACTTACTACTCCCTCCGTAAATTAATATAAGAGCATTTAAATCACTACTTTAGTAATCTAAATGCTCTTATATTAGTTTACAGAGAGAGTAGTTAGCAATCTAATTGCATGTCATGGTATCTCCTGGAAATCAATAGTTAGCAATGAACTTCTGAGTCATGGTGTCTCTCTTGAAAATCAGTAGTTAGCAATCTACATGTCTTTCCTGTTTATTTGTTTTCTTCAAGCTAATGATGAAATGCGGCAGATACTCCTTTGACTTGCAAGTTCTAATTCTTAGAAGAGCTTGGAGCACTATTCCTTAAGTTAAACCATTGCATCAGAGTCCATGCTAACATACATGGTTATATTTGCCCCCTTGCGACATCTGTCGATCCATTGACAGATCTAATTAATGGGAAGAGCCTTGCTTCCTTGTGTCTTTATTCTTCCTTTTTTGGAACTGTCTCCGTCAGTTCAACTCAGCTGCTAACCATTTTATACAATGGCCCTGTTTGGATCCCTAAGTTAGAGTTAGTTTTAGTTAGTTGGGGCTCAAATAACCCAAAAGTATCCAAACATGATGGGTTAGTTTGGGTTAGTTGGATCTAACCACCCCAAAAAACTAGCCCACACTAGAGGAGCTTATTTGGGTTAGTTCTCTTGGGCCCACTAAAAAAATAGTAAAAAAAGTTACCTCTTCCATCCAAATAGGGTCCAAAGTTGTGAAATGATTGAGAAAGAATATTTATTGTCTATCTAACCCTACCATCCAAACAGCTCTTTGGTTAGAGTTAGTTCAAGGTTAGAATATAACTCTAACCTCTAACTTAGTTAGAGTATCCAAACAGGAATGCTTCATGTAGTTTTGCCATTTTTATGTCCAGGCTCAGAATTCTCACCGTGTTCATCTTGCAAAACTGCAGAATTGCCATCCATGAGCCATGTTCATTTCACCATTATATTATCTTTTCTCGAGCAGATGACACCGTTTGGAATTATGTGGCAATACAATTGTACAGGCAAAATTGAAACTTAAAAGCTCGCTCTTAGCACTTGCTGCATGCATTTATGAGCGATCAGAAGATAACTGGTAATTTGTTACATTTATATGTGTCATTGTGGTTGCAGTCAATTACTCGGCTTCTCAAATTTAGGCTACAGATCAACAATCACTCATCTACTCCACAATCCTTTTGGAGTGTTTGGCCAGGTTTTACACCATCGATAGGCAGCATACAAGTTCAACATCTAGATTGCTAAATAGTCCAGTGTATCTGTGCTACGAAACCGGCAATCGAAAGGCATGTTAGTCGTCCTTGGCTGCACATTCAGTCTGCGCTCTTGGGTGCATAGTTGCTGCTCAACCAGCGCTAAGCCTACTGATCGACTGCATGCATCATCAATGCAGCAGAGTGGACACAGTAAATTAGTAATAAGACTTGTGCACCACTGCAATGCCACAAGGGCTGTGTGTATGGTAAATTACTCAGAACCACCACATTTGGGGTAGTCTCCAATCACGACCTACCTGACCAGATGCAATATACGCGTGAAGAAAACTGATCTATGAAGGACACTTCATTGAAAAAATAAAGACATAATGCAGATCAGTTGGAAAATGCTTGAAAAGCAGAGCAAAATGTGTTGATTTTAGAGTCAACATGAGATGTAAAACAGGAAGGGTGCATGAAAACAAGCAAATATTTCATGAAACTATATAAATGTCACTTCTGAACATAACTTCATATATATCTAAACAAAAAGAAGAAATCAACAGGCTCATACTTGGTCCAATTCTTAAAGATTGATCCAATTCATAGACATCGTAGGTCAAAAGGACACGGAAAATACACCATTAGGAAGCCCCGCCTCACTAAAAAGCCTTCGGATGAGACATAAGATTCAAAGTTCTTGCATCATTAACATCTAGTGTCATAAAGAAGGTATGTGGAACAAGAGTTTGTTTGTGGTGAAAACGAGAGGCATAGAAGCCTTGGAAGCTAGCAACCAGTTTGCCATCAGTGTCAACGTAAAACAACCAATGATTAAAACTAACCAACAAGAGCACATCACCATTCCCCGAAGCAACATTCGCATTCCAATAGGCATCATGGTCGTCAAACTTCTCCCTGATTTCTGCGATCGGCAATGCAACCCGATACTTTAGGTTTCAGACCTCACTTTCGTAGTTCTGCAACACCCATATATTAACATTTTCCAAGGTCGTGTTACAACTATAGATGCCAAGCGTGTCATCCATCTCAAACATACATGCCTTGGTGGGAATAATTGGAGCATGCATCTGCCGGAACGACTCTGACATGGTGTCGAATACCATTACCGGTTCAGTCTGCTTGGAAAGATAAATTGGGTACCAATGCAGGCTATCATGCACCCGGACAGGTACAATGAACCACTCCGATGCTTTCTCCAGCCACCCAATGTACCTCAGTGGTTGGTCGGAGCCCAACGCAAAGACATAGCAGCCAATTTGATCTTGAGACAGTTTTTTAGCAACAGTCGGTACTCACCGGTAGGTCGGTGTGGGTACATCCCCATGATGTTAAAGCCCAACAGTTGCTGGATGGGAGAGTGCTGTCGCATGGTCGGGTTATATACGAAGAAGCAGCGGCTGGCATCGGTGCCATATTTGTAGAGGACGAGGAGGCCATCGCAGGAGGCCACTAGAAAAATCTGGTCAAGCAGGCCAATAGGTTGGAGCTGGGCGTCATGGGCGCCGGCACGGTGGTCCAAGGTGGCGATATTTTTGGCGATTTCTTTGCCGTAGCTGAAGACGATGGAGAGCGAGGGCTGGCGGACGTGGTGGGCGAGAAGGAATTGGCGATGGGAGGTGGCATGGCGCCAGACATGGCAGACGTCACGGCAACATAGGAGGGATTTGGGGGGGGAGACGGACGAGGATCTCCCAGATGATGATCTCCTCCGGGAGGCCACGGCCGTGAGGCGTCGCCATGGTCGCCGGCAGGGATTCCGTGGCCACTTCTTCTTCGGTACAACCCCCTGGACACATCAACGGTCCAGATTAAAAGATACCTTTTCGTGAGGATAAGTGAGTAGGGGTAGGATAAGAAATTTAGGTGGGGGAGGCGTATCGCGGCGTAGTGAGGCGCGTGTCCGTACGGCCCGCTGTACGCCCGTATGTGGGCGGTGTACGCCGCGTGAGGAGGAGGGCGGGCCCACACGTACTAAACCATAATCCATTAATTCGGCGCGGATTAGGCGAATCCATTAACGCCGACGCAGTGAGACGTCCCGTCGCCGGTGTTGGTCCGCGGGCGGCGCGGATTCACACGCCACCGCATGACCGCCTGCCGCGCGCCTGCGCACGCCACCGCTTGACCGCCCGCGCATGCCGCCCCCCTCGCCTACCAAGCATTAATCACCGGCGCCGATTCACACGCCGCCGCGTGCCCTTCTGCGCCCTTGCACTAGAAGAAATATGTTAATACGTGACAGTCCTAAGTCGTCACAGATCAGCCAAAAACTGTCATGCGTGCCTATACATGATGGATTTGAAATCTGTCATGTATATCGCGTCATAATTTGACATCGTATCTTCCATGACGGTTCTTGGCCGTCATGGATTTGCCTCAGGCCCAGCCAAGCCCAAACTGGCCATGACGGAACAAACCGTCATGGACCAATGCCACGTAGGATTTTCAATACACCAACTGAAAATGACGTGGCTACCTACATGGACACTATTTTCGTCACAGAAACCGTCATGGATTTATGATTCAATTTAAATTTGACCCCGTCCATTTCTTTTCAGCCCAATTTTGATTCAGCATAATTCTAGCATAATGAGTTCCGCAAATCATAATGCCAATTTTGGACCAGGACAATATTTCCAAAGTGCCATACGTTACATAAATCACTCAATATGTAGCCATCCATAGGTATCTATACAACCTAGCAGTTTATAATATCCTCCAGGAAATGATAATATACAACATATATTGTCAAAATATATCACACGGCAATGATAGGAACCAGTACAATCCAATTTATGTTAACAAGACATATAAACTACTAAGGGTGCCACTCATGTGCTTGTCGTCGATCCTCCTGGTGGCAACTACATGTCATGGCAGATTCTGATGGACAACACCAAGTAGCTCGCGACCCAATCATACCTACCATATTTACAACAACATTAGACATTTGTTGAAGTGAATAGATAGTAGAAGAAGAAACTTAAAATAAATAAATTACACGCTTTCCAAAATCCTTAAATTTTATTGTGCGTATAAATGACAATAACAAGGCATCTATTATACAACAACAATAATAGCAGCAGCAGTTGAGGCCATCCAAATGAGAATAACAAAGTACACTGCTGATAGAACATACATTGCAGAAGTCAAGTTACTATAGCAGCAGCAGTTGAGGCCATATAAATCCACCAAAAATGGCATCACTAACAAACAATATCCATGACACAAAGCCAGTGCTCGTCGAGCTGGCTGATGTAAGCTTCAAATGTTCATGTCTCAACAAGTTTACACATGAACCTAAAAAATTATCAAGGCACCGACAATAATGGACAACACTTGCTTGCCAAGTGAACTCCAAATGGCATGCAAAATAACTAAGAGCCATGGCCGGATCTATAGAAGTGGCAACTGGTTCTGTTAAAGAGATACTGAGATAGTGGTTAGGATGTATAGGATTACTTTGATTCGAGTGCATGAGATGATAAATTTAACCACCAAGATCCATGGGGCACAAAGAAATTAGTTCAAAATCACACCCTGGTGAAAATGCGCAACTCTGAACTAGATCAACTAAATAGGTGTAGTTCAGTAGCAGTTGAGCTGGGGAATGAAAATAGCGGAGAAATCATATGAGTGGCAGTGGAGAACTAACCCTTGGTTGATCGTGGTGCAGCTCCCAACGGCCATCATGGTTGCCCTCTCAAGCTCTATTGTGCGCCATGCAGTGGCACCACTGTTACAGAGCTACCTAGACCTGCATCCCAAAAACAAGAAATCATAAGAAGACAATTAGAGTGTTAAGTGATCGAAATAAAAAGAGGAATAACATGAATAAAAAAGATTTAAGATCACTTGTCACGAGCACTATTCAGGAGGGCGACCTAGTGATGGAGCAACGGAGTTGAAGAAGCAACGCGTTGTGTCACTGTGATGGCAAGTGCTAGCTCGGTGTCTGCCTCAAGGTTGAGAGAAAGTGAGCGAACACTTGGCCTTGGTACTAGTAGCAGGTGCACAACTAAAAGTAGTACTGCTACTCTAAATTGACTCGCTAATAGATGTGCTTAGTAGACAAATTAACAGGTTTAAACCTCTACAATACTACTGTAGGACTGCCACAATGTAACAATGTAATTTTCTTCTTAGGTTCAGATTAAACATATTTCTGGAATACATATTCACCTGGCTGGCTGCAGGAGACAACAAGGACAGAAAAAGAAAAATACCTAGGGAGAAATCACTAAACAGAACATGTCGACATGTTAATACAGTAACCGAAATCATGTCTCCAAGACCTAGGGAAATATTCTAAAGTGAATCAGAAATTGATAAAAGGCCACATACTGCAGTGCGGTGGTTTGTCTCTGCTCTGTACCCTGCTGTTTGTCTCTACTTGGTACCCTACAGTGTACAAGATACAGAAAAATTCAGAGAAAATTTAGTGTTAAACATTCAGAGAGGAAGCACGCACACACAACACACCGGCTGCTGCACCAGAGCCCTAGCTGCCGGCACCTTGTCAGCATGCACAGACAACACACCCTTATAGTTAGAGAGGGCAGTAGCCACGCTAGGTAATCGACACTGACAGTGTTGGACCTTTGTTATGAATCTATATAGGAACAGAGGTGTCTCGACTGTCCAAATACGCATGCATCATTAAGTACTATCTATATAGTAAGCAAGGGGATTAACAGATTGACTAAACTGATGGGCACCAAACAATTTAACATTGCAAGTGAAATAAGCACTATACTATATAGCATTGAAAAAAAACTCATCAATAATATTGTAACTTGGCATATCACTTCCTGCCTCCCTCCCTAAGATACATGATACATCAACGATTGAAAAAAGGCCATCAATTGGACGAGTAGACAACACACTCTGAACCCAAAGACAGTATACAAAGTAGTGGGTGAATCAAGATGAAGCACAAATTTGCTGCTGGAACTGTTGTCAAGACAGAGAGAATGAATCCATAAGGTTATTCACTACAAGTAGAATGGAAACCTACAACTTCTAAAATTTAATCCTGAGACAGACTGGTCATCAACAAGCTGCTCCTTGAATGCTAAGTACACAGAAACTGTTCACGAATTGCAGGACTCTCAAACAATTCCTGCACGCACACATCAGGGGATCAGGCCAAATCACGAGAGGCAGGTCAGGGGACATCAGGGACGGGGTTATAGTGATCTTGGTCGGACGGGGGGCTAACCTTGGTGGAGAAGAGGTGTCGCCGACGGCGGCCCAGGAGTTGGTCGCTCGCCACTGGACGTTGCACAGCGGCATCACCGCACAGCCGGCAAGGTGGGCTCAAGGAAGAGCGGTGTGGACGGAGAGGAGCTACCGAAGACGCGATGTGCGGATGGAGGGGAGCCGCCGGAGATGTGCAGTGTTGGACACGATGCCGCAGCCGAAACCCTAGCCATTGCTAGGGGTCACAAGCGAGTGCCGGGGAGGAATAGATGCATTGCGAGAGGGATGGATGGGTGGGGTATGCGGCGGATCTGGTAGTTGTCGGAGCTGCGAGGTGAGGGGAAGGGAGGGGAGGGCCGGCGGCGAGCTGTGGGAGGAAGGACGCGAAGAGGTGGAGGGTGGCGGCGTGCGGTGGGAGATGAGGGAGGGGGCTGCGGATGGAGAGAGGAGGGGAGGGGAGGAGGATTTAGGGTTAGCATTTTATATGGAAACCGTTAGGCGGGCTTGAGCGGGCTTACGGGGCTGTGCCAGGCCGTCCATGACAGATTTCAAAAATATCATGAGAAATCCGTCATGGATTAACAGGTTTCCTGTAGTGTTGACCGCCCGCTCGGCTGCCCCCGGCATTGATCGCCGGCACCCCACCCACCACTACGCCCTATAAAGAGCGCCTCGCGCCCTCCGTCGGCTCGCACACCACCCGCGCCTCGCCTCTCCTTCTCCCCCTGTCGCTGGCGTCGCCCTCTTGCGCCCTTCCCCCCTCGCGCGTCGTACCTTTCCCTCTCGCCGGCGATGGCACGCCCCAACTTGACGCTTGAGGAGGCGGAGGAGCTCGCCCACTTCGTCATCCCCGCCGCGCCCGACGTGCACCTGCTGGCGAGGTGGCGCCTGAGCGTCGACGGCGTGCCTGTGGCGCCGGTGCCTGAGGTCGGCACCCACCTCTTCGCCCGCGCCATCGGCCTGTACAGGGCTCGCCTGTCGCCGGAGGAGCTCGTCGACCCCCAGTACGCCCCAACAACCCCGACTGGGCGGACCGCCTCGCCGACGATCACCTGCGCCGCCTCCACAACTATGCCGGCCCGCGCCCGCCCACGAAGCACAACCGCGCGCGGCTGCATCAACTCTGGGATGGGTGCACCTTCGAGGAGGTGGTCGCGCCATACCGCGCGCAGGCGGTCGCCGGCGCCGTGCCAGCTCTGCTGGGGTACGACTTTGAGCTGTACCGCCGCAGCGAGGCGCGCTCGACCCGCGCCCGCGTCGACTTCGGCGCCATGCACCCGCCCGCGCCCCGCGGAGGCCCAGGCGGTGACCGCGGCGCTGTCCGCCTCGGCCCCGACGATCGTCGTATGGCGGGCAGGAACGATGCCTGGTCCAGCCGTACCGCAGGCAGGAACGACGCCGGGTCCAGTCGCGCCCCTCCGCCCGAGCCGCAGCAGCAGCCTGAGCCGGCATTGGTGGCGGAGTACAGGTGGCTGGCGGCGGAGGCCGGCAACCCGGACGGCATGCTGGGCTACCTGACGGCGCTCCGGGAGTCGGAGAACATGCCGCAGCCGTCGTCGCTCGTTCAGGAGTACATTCAGGTCGCCCCGGGCGCCGGAGGACCCGAAGGACTTTCCCTGGTATCACGCCGCGCTCGAGGACTCGATGGCTGCGCCGGCCGTGCCCGTGGTGCCCCTCGACGACAGCAGCAGCAGCGACGACAGCGACAACGGCGACGGGCTCTATGACGAGGCAGACTTCGGCGGCGTGGAGGACGAGTAGTTTAGGGTTACTTCCAAAATGTCATTTAGTAATATTTAATTATTTTCGTAATGTTGTTTAGTTAAGTTTTACTTCTAGTACTATGTAAAATAGCTATGAAAACTATAATGAAATTATCGAGTGTTTGAATTGATGGTTTTTAAATGTTGTTGAGCAATCAAGTGTTTGAATCGATACTGTTATTTTTAGTTTTAAAAAGAGTTGTATTGTAAAAAAATAAAAAATCAGAAAAGAATTAAACTTGAATTGGGAAAAACCTATGAAAACTAGAAAAGTAAATATAAAACCAAACAATAAAAAATTGACATAATATTCGCAAAACAAGTTAGAAGATTTTTTTTAAAAAAAATTCTATTGTAAAAAATAAAAAAATCAGAAAAGAATTAAACTTGAATTGAAAAAAACCTATGAAAACTAGAAAAGTAAATATAAAACCAAACAATAAAAAATTGACATAATATTCGCAAAACAAGTTAGAAGATTTTTTTTAAAAAGAACGCTGCCCCGGAGCTGAGCGAGGCTTAGTAAGTCGATCCCGATCAAGCCGATCGGCGAAAGGGAACGCTTTTCGGCCCCGCAAGGCCCACCGGCCCAACCAGGTGGCGTAGAGAAAGTAGGCGGTCTATTTACTTTTCTTCGGATCATGTCGGTGTAGGGTGGGGCGCGCTGTTTAAGCTGGTGCGGGCGAGCTCCGGCAGGCGAGGTGGGACTAAAGGTAGAGCTCGCCTGTCACGGCGCTGCGCGTGGACCGCCTAGGTGGGCCGATTTCTGTGGGCCGCTGTAAGGCGCGCGTGCGAGCGGCCTCTCGCGGCGCTGCGCGTTGACTGGCAAGGTGGACCGATTTCAGTAGGCCTAGTGGGCCGTTGGAAGGCGCGCCTGCGAGCGACCGAGGGCGCAGGGGCGGGGGTTGGTACGATGGATGGTTTCATTTAGTCCCACCTCGCGTGCCGAAGGACGCCTAGACCGGCTTAAATAGGCGGATTCATGCACCCTAGGAGATAAGATAGATAGTGATAATGTGATTTGACCTTGCACTGCCCGGGCAGCTCTGCCTATCCGGGCAGCCGTGGTAGTGCTGCTAGTGCATTGTAAACTCAGATCACATCATTATTATGTATCTTATTTTTGATAGTTTAGCACTTTACGCAAAGTTTGTTTTATTAATACATAAAGTTTTGTAATATTTTTGTCCGGTCAGCGTTTTACTTGTTTCAAATTCATAATGGCAAAAAGCCACGAAACTTGTCATGCATCATATTCATGATGGTACAAGACTATGGAAAAAATTTGGGTTCATTTGAAGGATGTCGAAAAATAACTCGTTTTCGGACAGGGCCTTTGCTCCTACCCGAACGGTCTACGGAGAAGGAGGTCAATTTTTTGACATCTTCAGAATGGCCTAAAATTTTGCATGTGAGTTAGTATTGAAGGAAATATGCCCTAGAGGCAATAATAAATTTATTATTTATTTCCTTATTTCATGATAAATGTTTATTATTCATGCTAGAATTGTATTAACCGGAAACATAATACATGTGTGAATACATAGACAAACAGAGTGTCACTAGTATGCCTCTACTTGACTAGCTTGTTGAATCAAAGATGGTTAAGTTCCTAGCCATAGACATGAGTTGTCATTTGATTAACGGGGTCATATCATTAGACAATGATGTGATTGACTTGACCCATTCCGTTAGCATAGCACTTGATCGTTTAGTTTGTTGCTATTGCTTTCTTCATGACTTATACATGTTCCTATGACTATGAGATTATGCAACTCCCGTTTATCGGAGGAACACTTTGTGTGCTACCAAACGTCACAATGTAACTGGGTGATTATAAAGGTGCTCTACAGGTGTCTCCGAAGGTACTTGTTGGGTTGGCGTATTTCGAGATTAGGATTTGTCACTCCGATTGTCGGAGAGGTATCTCTGGGCCCACTCGGTAATGCACATCACTTAAGCCTTGCAAGCACTGCAACTAATGAGTTAGTTGCAGAATGATGTATTACGGAACAAGTAAAGAGACTTGCCGGTAACGAGATTGAACTAGGTATTGGAATACCAACGATTGAATCTCGGGCAAGTAACATACCTATGACAAAGGGAACAACGTATGTTGTTATGCGGTTTGACCGATAAAGATCTTCGTAGAATATGTAGGAACCAATATGAGCATCCAGGTTTCGCTATTGGTTATTGACCGGAGACGTGTCTCGGTCATGTCTACATAGTTCTCGAACCCGTAGGGTCCGCACGCTTAAAGTTCGATGATGATCGTAATTAGGGTTTTTGTGTTTTGATGTACCGAAGGTTTTTCGGAGTCCCGGATGTGATCACGGACATGACGAGGAGTCTTGAAATGGCCGAGACATAAAGATTGATATATTGGACGCCTATATTTGGATATCGGAATCGTTCCGGGTGAAATCGGGATTTTACCGGAGTACCGGGGGGTTACCGGACCCCCCAGGGGTTAATGGGCCTACATGGGCCCTAAGGGAGAAGAGGAGGGCCGGCCAGGGTAGGCCGCGCGCCCCCTCCGCCCTAGTCCAAATAGGACAAGGAAGGGGGCCCTTTCCTCTTTCCCCCTTCCCCTTTCCTTCTCCAACAAGGAAAGAGGGGGGAGTCCTACTCCGGATGGGAGTAGGACTCCTCCAGGCGCACCCCTAGGGGCCGGCCGCACCTCCCCCTCCCTCCTTTATATACGGGGGCAGGGGGCACCCCATGACACACAAGTTGATCTTCGTGATCGTTCCTTAGCCGTGTGCGGTGTCCCCTTCCACCATATTCTACCTCGGTCATATCGTAGCGGTGCTTAGGCGAAGCCCTGCGTCGGTAGAACATCATCACCATAATCACGCCGTCGTGCTGACGAAACTCTCCCTCAACACTCGGCTGGATCGGAGCTCGAGGGACGTCACCGAGTTGAACGTGTGCAGAACTCGGAGGTGCCGTACATTCGGTACTTGGATCGGTCGGATCGGGAAGACGTACGACTACTTCCTCTACGTTGTGTCAACACTTTCGTTGCCGGTCTATGAGGGTACGTAGACAACACTCTCCCCTCTCGTTGCTATGCATCATCATGATCTTGCGTGTGCGTAGGATTTTTTTTGGAATTACTACGTTCCCCAACAGTGGCATCCGAGCCAGGTTTTATGCGTTGATGTAATATGCACGAGTAGAACACAAGTGAGTTGTGGGCGATATAAGTCATACTGCTTACCAACATGTCACACTTTGGTTCGGCGGTATTGTTGGATGAAGCGGCCCGGACCGAGATTATGCGTACGCTTATGGGAGACTAGTTTTTACCGCCATGCTATGCACACAGGTGGCTAGCGGGTGTCAGTTTCTCTAACTTTAGTTGAACCGAGTGTGGTTACACCCAGTCCTTGAGAAGGTTAAAACAACACCAACTTGACAAACTATCATTGTGGTTTTGATGCGTAGGTAAGAACGGTTCTTGCTAAGCCTGTAGCAGCCACGTAAAACTTGCAACAACAAAGTAGAAGACGTCTAACTTGTTTTTGCAGGGATGTTGTGATGTGATATGGTCAAGACATGATGAGATATAAGTTGTTGTATAAGATGATCATGTTTTGTTGAAGTTATCGGCAACTGGCAGAAGCCTTGTGGTAGTCTCTTTATTGCATAAGATGCAAGCGCCAAATAATTGCTTTACAATTATCGCTATGCGATAGCAATAGTTGCAAGAGCAATAGTTGGCGAGACGACCATGTGACGACACATTGATATAGATCAAGATGATGGAGATCATGGTGTCATGCCGGTGACGATGGAAATCATGACGATGTTTTGGAGATGGAGATCAAAGGCACAAGATGATGATGGCCATATCATGTCACATATTTTGATTGCATGTGATGTTTATCTTTTATGCATCCTATCTTGCTTTATTTGACGGTAGCATTATAAGATGATCTCTCACTAAATTTCAAGATAAAAGTGTTCTCCCTGAGTATGCACTGTTGCCAAAGTTCGTCGTGCTCAGACACCACGTGATGATCGGGTGTGATAAGCTCTACGTCCATCTACAACGGGTGCAAGCCAGTTTTGCACACGCAGAATACTCAGGTTAAACTTGACGAGCCTAGCATATGTAGATATGGCCTCGGAACATTGAGACCGAAAGGTCGAGCGTGAATCATATAGTAGATATGATCAACATAGTGATGTTCACCATTGAAAACTACTCCATTTCACGTGATGATCGGTTATGGTTTAGTTAATTTGGATCATGTGATCACTTAGAAGATTAGAGGGATGTCTTTCTAAGTGGGAGTTCTTAAGTAATATGATTAATTGAACTTAAATTTATCATGAACTTAGTCCTGGTAGTATTAGCATATCTATGTTGTAGATCAATAGCTCGCGTTTAGCTCCCATGTTTTATTTTTGATATGTTCCTAGAGAAAACTAAGTTGAAAGATGTTAGTAGCAATGATGCGGATTGGATCCGTGATCTGAGATTTATCCTCATTGCTGCACAGAAGAATTATGTCCTTAATGCACTGCTAGGTGACAGACCTATTGCAGGAGCAGATGCAGACGTCATGAACGTTTGGCTAGCTCAATATAATGACTACTTGATAGTTTAGTGCACCATGCTTAACAACTTAGAATCGGGACTTCAAAGACGTTTTGAACGTCATGGATCATATGGATGTTCCAGGAGTTGAAGTTAATATTTCAAGCAAATACCCGAGTTGAGAGATATGAAGTCTCCAACAAGTTCTATAGCTAAAAGATGGAGGAGAATAGCTCAAGCAGTGAGCATGTGTTCAGATTGTCTGGGTACTACAATCGCTTGAATCAAGTGGGAGTTAATCTTCCAGATAAAATAGTGATTGACAGAATTCTCTAGGTACCATCACCAAGTTAGTAGAACTTCGTGATGAACTATAGTATGCAAGGGATGATGAAAACGATTCCCGAGCTTTTCATGATGATGAAATCGATGAAGGTAGAAATCAAGAAAGAGCATTAAGTGTTGATGATTAACAAGACCACTAGTTTCAAGAAAAGGGCAAAGGGAAAGAAAGGGAACTTCAAGAAGAACGGCAAGCAAGTTGCTGCTCAAGTGAAGAAGCCCAAGTCTGGTCCTAAGCCTGAGACTAAGTGCTTCTACTGCAAACGGACTTGTCACTGGAAGCGGAACTGCCCCAAGTATTTGGCGGATAAGAAGGATGGCAAAGTGAACAAAGGTATATTTGATATACAGATTATTGATGTGTATTTTACTAGTGTTTGTAGCAACCCCTCGGTATTTGATACTGGTTCAGTTGCTAAGAGTAGTAACTCGAAACAGGAGTTGCAGAATGAACAGAGACTAGTTAAGGGTGAAGTGACGATGTGTGTTGGAAGTGGTTCCAAGATTGATATGATCATCATCGCACACTCCCTATACTTTCAGGATTAGTGTTGAACCTAAATAAGTGTTATTTGGTGTTTGCGTTGAGCATGAATATGATTTGATCATGTTTATTGCAATACGGTTATCCATTTAAGTAAGAGAATAAATTGTTGTTCTGTTTACATGAATAAAACCTTCTATGGTCATACACCCAATGAAAATGGTTTGTTGGATCTCGATCGTGGTGATACACACACTACTAGGGAAAAGGCTAGCAGCAGCGCGGGTTTTAGACCTATCAGTAGCGCGGGGTGGTGCGCTACTGATAAGGCGCTACAGCTAACGAATAGCAGTAGCGTGCCTCCACCCACGCTACGGCTAAATCGACTTAGTAGCAGCGAGTTCCAGGAGGAGCGCTGCTGGTAATTAGTAGTAGCGCTTCTCTCTACCCGCGCTGCTACTATTATTTTGTATTTTATTTCTTTTTTATTTCATGTTGTATTCGTATACCTTTGTTGTATTCGTACACCTTTACACAAATTTTCATACAACAGGAATTTACAAATTGTTTTTACATCATAATGAGTTATTACATCACGGGGTGAAAGAACCGTGTGAACTAGTTTCAAGTGGACGGACATCCACTTGAAACTAATCCGCGGTTCTTTCACCCAATGATATAATAAATATCATCATCATCATTAACAACTTATCATCATCATCATATCATTGGTCACTAGTCGTAATCACAAGTACTCCTGACATCTTCAACTCTAACACATTGTATCACATAATAAACATATTGTACCTCATAGGACCTACTATATTCTCTTAGGACCTACTATATTCTCCAAGGTAAAATAGCAAAAAACAAGATAGCCCCTCCCTCTCCATTATGGAGAATGCAGATTATCCTGTCTCCAATTCTTGCCTTCCGCTTAATGTTGCTTCCAAGAACCTCCTTACGAATGTCCAAACATTTTTTCCACTCTTTGATTAGCATGTGTTCACCGGTTTCAGAAATTCGATATGCACAGGTGAGATCCGTAGGATGACCTGGCTGTAGGTTCAGAACTTCAAGGCGACCATTGTAATACATCAGATGAGGCACACAATCCATCAGGATTTTCTGTTGAAAAACATAGTAATAACTTCGTAGTTAGCAATGATGTACTAGTTTTAGAAGTATGCAAAAGATGCACGGATGTCGTAATAGTAAAATATCTTACCAGGGTATCTCCATAGAAGTTATCGTGGTTCAACACGTGCACTAGTGGCACGTATTCACCATAATTTGGAGGAGTTCATTAATAGGTATTGTAATTCTCAAAAAAAGTATAATAAGCAATCAGATGATTTTTCTCCTTATAAGTTAATTCGGAGCCATCAGTGTAGTGGGTTTTGTCTACCATCTTCTGCACATTCTTTGAAGATTCAAAATAAGCTGTCAATGGAAATAAGCTGTCAACTATTTTGAAATAAACAATATAAATTAGTTAATAACTATGTTTGAGAAACTCACATTGCGGTAGAATCGGAAGCGTATCAACAAGGACCCAAATGTCCATATTGTCTTGCTTGATGTCAGGATGACCAAGATCCATGGTGACAATCATACCCTCATAAAAACCATACATTTTGCAAAGTGCTTCCCAATTTTGACAACCAAAATGGGTTACGCTCTGAGAATTATACAGATTTACTTCAAAATCGATATCATGATGGGTCCTTAGGTGTATTTTCTTTGTTTGAAAATTTTCATGGTCTTCAAAACCCATCCTCTCCAAGACATAGCGTCTTGCATGGCATGGGATAAGCTAGTCGAATGGTAAAAGATGAAAATTAGACGTTCAAATAGTTGAAGTCATGCTTAATTACGAAAAAAACACTTGTCGTTGTTGCGTACCGTTTCAACATCGAAGGTCTCCTCGATCTTAATGCTGAAGCGCCGATCTTCGTCCAGCTCAACGAACCTGTCGCACATACCCCGATCGTCGTGGCACCAGCTGCACTCCCCCGGGAGACTGTCGTCATCCGAGTACGACATTTCCTACGTTCATAATTCAAAGATTAAACTTGTACAATTAAATATATGTACTAAAAAACCTAAATTAGATCATTATTTTTCAAAGAAAATCCAGGCCACTCGATATTTCCCACATATTCTAGCACAAGTCATGCCAGAATTCACGGAAAAATCCGGCATGACCTTTGCTAAAAAAGGACATATCGAGCGCCTGAAATTTGCCGGAACGGAAATTAATCAACACTCCGGCAAAACATAGGTCACTCGGAGGTGTAACCAAAACATGAAATAATTGCTTAAACTAAAAAATAACACCAAATATGGCATGTTCAACTAGTTCTATTAATTCAACTAGTTCTTACTAAATATAAACTTAGTATAAAAGAAAAAACTAGTTCTTTCTAAAAATGAAGTAGTTCAACTAGTTATTAATTTACTTACTATACTAGTTCAACTAAAACTTAACTAGTTCAACTAAAACTAAACTAGTTCTATTAATTCAACTAGTTCTTACTAAATATAAACTTACTATAAATAGGAAGAAACTAGCACATCTACTACTACTAATTACATCTAACTACTACATCTACTACTAATTAACATGTACTACTGCTAATTATACATCTACTACTAATTAACATCTATCCACTACTTCTAAAAATCATTATCTATGAACCCTAAATTAACATCTACTACTGCTAAAATCATCTACTAACTAAGCAAAGAGAGAGGGGGTTGGGGAGGGGTGGGGGGCTTACAGAGGGAGAGATGGTGGCGGGGAGGTGCTCGGCGACGGAGGGGCGGCGAGGGCGGGCTCGGGATCGGGAGGGCGGCGGGCTCGGTCGAGGGCGGCGGCAGTGAGGTCGAGGGCGGTGACAGTGTGGTCGAGAGCGACGGCGGTGAGGTTGAGGGCGGGCGGCGGCGGCGGCGGTGAGGGCGCAGGCGCGCTCGGGCTCGGGCGGCGGCGACAGGGAGTAGGGGAACATGCCGGTGGGGGGAAAGGAGGACTTAGCAAAATTTTGATGCGGGGGTGGTTAACTCGAACCAGCAATAGCGCACATACAGAAAACGCGCTATAGCTAACTTATCTACAGCGCGTTTTGGGAAAAACCGCTACTGCTAATGGAAGCAGTTATTTCTTTTGTTTAGTAAAAACATCAAAAATATACATTGGTCATCATTGATCTTTTTGTGTATAATCTAAATAGTCAACATGAATCCTCACTGTACCTGTATAGGTACAGGCGAGGATTCATATTGCAACCACAAATCATACACATATAGTTCAATGAAGACCAAGTGCTCGAGATAGGTTGAGAAGCAACATATTTAAGGTGGTAAACACCTTGTTCGCTTAGCAGTATGGGACTAAACTTAATTAGTTGCGGTCATACTTACCATCAGTGAGTTTTGAGCAAAACCGCTGCTACTAAGTTCTTTAGCACTAGCGCGTCCACGGGAAGGGCGCTACTACTATATCTAGCCTGGAGGCAACACCGTGACAATTATAGTAGTAGCGCTGTTTTCACCTAGAGCGCTACTGCTACTCAGTCATTAGCAGCGCTCTTTTCTAAAGCTCGTTGCTGCTAATTAGCAGTAGCGTTTGTTTTTATACCGCGCTGCTGGTAAGATTCTGTGTATAAGGTTTTCCCTAGTAGTGACATTCTAATAATATTGAAGCCAAAAGATGCAAAGTTAATAATGATAGTGAAACTAATTTGTGGCACTGCCGTTTAGGTCATATTGGTGTAAAGCGCATGAAGAAAATCCATGTTGATGGGCTTTTGGAATCACTTGATTATGAATCAGTTGATGCTTGCGAGCCGTGCCTCATGGGCAAGATGACTAAGACTCCGTTCTCCGGAACAATGGAGCAAGCAACTGACTTATTGGAAATAATACATACTGATGTATGCAGTCCGATGAATGTTGAGGCTCGCGGAGGGTATCGTTATTTTCTGACCTTCATAGATGATGTGAGTAGATATGGGTACTTGATGAAACATAAGTCTGAAACATTTGAAAAGTTCAAAAAACTTTAGAGTGAAGTGGAAAATCATCGTGCCAAGAAAATAAAGTTTCTACGATCTGATCGCAGAGACAAATATTTGAGTTACGAGTTTGGTCTTCAATTAAAACAATGTGGAATAGTTTCACAAAATCGTGCCACCTGGAACACCACAACATAATGGTGTGTCCGAACGTCATAACCGTACTATTATTGGATATAGTGCAATATATGATGTTTCTTACCGATTAACCACTATAGTTTTGAGGTTATGCATTAGAGACAGCTACATTCACGTTAAATAGGGCACCATCTAAATCCGTTGAGACGACACCGTATGAACTATGGTTTGGCAAGAAACCTAAGCTGTCGTTTCTTAAAGTTTGAGGTTGCAATGCTTATGTGAAAAAGTTTCAACCTGATAAGCTCAAACCCAAATTGGAGAAGTGCGTCTTCATAGGATACCCAAAATAAAATGTTGGGTACACCTTCTATCACAGATCCGAAGGCAAGATATTCATTACTGAGAATGGATCCTTTCTTGAGAAGGAGTTTCTCTCGAAAGAAGTGAGTGAGAGGAAAGTAGAACTTGATGAGGTAACTATACCTGCTCCCTTATTGGAAAGTAGTTCATCACAGAAATCTGTTCCTGTGACTACTACACTAATTAGTGAGGAAGCTAATGATGATGATCATGTAACTTCAGATCAAGTTACTACCGAACCTCGTAGGTAAACCAGAGTGAGATCCGCACTAGAGTGGTACGGTAATCCTGTTCTGGAGGTCATGTTACTTGACCATGATAAGCCTACGAACTATCAGGAAGCGATGATGAGCCCAGGTTCCGCGAAATGGCTTGAGGCCATGAAATCTGAGATGAGATCCATGTATGAGAACAAAGTATGGACTTTGATTGACTTGCCCAATGATCGGCGAGCCATTGATATTAAATGGATCTTCAAGAGAAGATGGACGCTGATAGTAGTGTTACTATCTACAAAGATAGAATTGTCGCAAAAAGGGTTTCGACAAGTTCAAGGTGTTGACTACGAGGAGAGTTTCTCACTCGTATCTATGCTTAAGTCTGTCCGAATCATGTTAGCAATTGCCGCATTTTATGAAATTTGGCAAATGGATAAACAAAACTGCATTCTTTAATGGATTTATTAAAGAAGAGTTGTATATGATGCAACCAGAAGGTTTTGTCAATCCTAAAGGTACTAACAAAATATGCAAGCTCTAGCGATCCATCTATGGACTGGTGCAAGCATCTCGGAGTTGGAATATACACTAAGTTGATCAAAGCATATAGTTTTATACAGACTTGCGGTGAAGCCTGTATTTACAAGAAAGTGAGTGGGAGCACTACAACATTTCTGATAAGTATATGTGAATGACATATTGTTGATCAGAGATAATGTAGAATTATTTTGGAAAGCATAAAGGAATGTTTGAAAGTAGTTTTTCAAAGAAAGACCTCGGTGAAGCTGCTTACATATTGAGCATCAAGATCTATAGAGATAGATCAAGACGCTTGATAAGTTTTTCAATGAGTACATACCTTGACAAGATTTTGAAGTAGTTCAAAATGGAACAGTCAAAGAAAGAGTTCTTGCCTGTGTTACAAGGTGTGAAACTGAGTAAGACTCAAAACCCGACCACGGCAGAAGATAGAGAAAGAATGGAAGGCATTCCCTATGCCTCAGCCATAGGTTCTATAAAGTATGCCATGCTGTGTACCAGACCTATTGTATACCCTGCCCTGTGTTTGGCAAGGGAGTACAATAGTGATCTAGGAGTAAATCACTAGACATTGGTCAAAATTATCCTTAGTGGAATAAGGATATGTTTCTCGATTATGGAGGTGACAAAAGGTTCGTCGTAAAGGGTTACGTCGATGCAAGTTTTGACACTGATCCAGATGACTCAAAGTCTCAATCTGGATACATATTGAAAGTGGGAGCAATTTGCTAGAGTACCTCCGTGCAGAGCATTGTTGACATAGAAATTTGCAAAATACTTACGGATCTGAATTTGACAGGCCCGTTGACTAAACTTCTCTCACAAGCAAAACATGATCACACCTTAGTACTCTTTGGGTGTTAATCACATAGTGATGTGAACTAGATTATTGAATCTAGTAAACCCTTTGGGTGTTGGTCACATGACGATGTGAACTATGGGTGTTAATCACATAGTGATGTGAACTATTGATGTTAAATCACATGGCGATGTGAACTAGATTATTGACTCTAGTGCAAGTGGGAGACTGAAGGAAATATGCCCTAGAGGCAATAATAAAGTTATTATTTATTTCCTTATTTCATGATAAATGTTTATTATTCATGCTAGAATTGTATTAACCGGAAACATAATACATGTGTGAATACATAGACAAACAGAGTGTCACTAGTATGCCTTTACTTGACTAGCTTGTTGAATCAAAGATGGTTAAGTTTCCTAGCCATAGACATGAGTTTTCATTTGATTAACGGGGTCATATCATTAGAAAATGATGTGATTGACTTGACCCATTCCGTTAGCATAGCACTTGATCGTTTAGTTTGTTGCTATTGCTTTCTTCATGACTTATACATGTTCCTATGACTATGAGATTATGCAACTCCCATTTACCGGAGGAACACTTTTTGTGCTACCAAACGTCACAACGTAACTGGGTGATTATAAAGGCACTCTACAGATGTCTCCGAAGGTACTTGTTGGGTTGGCGTATTTCGAGATTAGGATTTGTCAATCCAATTGTCGGAGAGGTATCTCTGGGCCCACTCGGTAATGCACATCACTTAAGCCTTGCAAGCATTGCAACTAATGAGTTAGTTGCAGAATGATGTATTACGGAATGAGTAAAGAGACTTGCTGGTAACGAGATTGAACTAGGTATTGGAATACCGACGATCGAATCTCGGGCAAGTAACATACCGATGAAAAAGGGAACAGCGTATGTTATTATGCAGTTTGACCGATAAAGATCTTTGTAGAATATGTAGGAACCAATATGAGCATCCAGGTTCCGCTATTGGTTATTGACCGGAGACGTGTCTCGGTCATGTCTACATAGTTCTCGAACCCCTAGGGTCCGCACGCTTAAAGTTCGGTGACGATCGTAATTAGGGTTTTTGTGTTTTGATGTACCGAAGGTTGTTCGGAGTCCCGGTTGTGATCACGGACATGACGAGAAGTCTCGAAATGGTCGAGATATAAAGATTGATATATTGGAAGCCTATATTTGGATATCGAAATTGTTCCGGGTGAAATCAGGATTTTACCGGAGTACCGGGGGGGGGGGGGTTACCGGAACCCCCCGCAGGTGAATGGGCCTACATGGGCCCTAAGCGAGAAGAGGAGGGCCGGCCAGGGCAGGCCGCACGCCCCTCCCCCCTAGTCCGAATAGGACAAGGAAGGGGGGGGCAATGCCCCCCTTTCCTCTTTCCCCCTTCCCCTTTCCTTCTCCAATAAGGCAAGAGGGGGGAGTCCTACTCCCGGTGGGAGTAGGACTCCTCCAGGCGCACCCCTAGGGGCCGGCCGCACCTCCCCCCTCCCTCCTTTATATACGGGGGCAGGGGGTACCCCATGACACACAAGTTGATCTTCGTGATCGTTCCTTAGCCGGGTGTGGTGTCCCCTTCCACCATATTCCACCTCGGTCATATCGTAGCGGTGCTTAGGCGAAGCCCTGCATCAGTAGAACATCATCACCGTCATCACGTCGTCGTGCTGACGAAACTCTCCCTCAACACTCGGATGGATCGGAGCTCGAGGGACGTCACCGAGTTGAACGTGTGCAGAACTCGGAGGTGCCGTACGTTCGGTACTTGGATCGATCGGATCGGGAAGACGTACGACTACTTCCTCTATGTTGTGTCAATGCTTCCATTGCCGGTCTACGAGGGTACGTAGACAACACTCTCCCCTCCCGTTGCTATGCATCACCATGATCTTGCGTGTGCGTAGGAATTTTTTCTGGAATTACTATGTTCCCCAACAAGTATGCCCACTCCCACAGAGAATCCAAAAATTTATGGTGTGTTTGGTTTGAGAACGAAGTAGGATGGAATGTCATGGTTCCATTCCACGAGAATGGGTTGGTTCCGTTCCTGTGTTTAGTTGGGAAAATTGAGTGGAATGGAATGATTACGTCTTAGTGTTTGGTTGGAGATGGAATGGAATGGATTTAGTTCAGCTTATCTTGTGTATAGAAATAGTGACATTAACACTATGCATAATATGAACAGTTATAACTATAGTTTGAACGGCATTTTCGACTGAATATTTACATTGAATTGAATTTCGACATGAAACAAGCAAAACACATACAAAGATTTTAAAAAACATCGACCAGCATCAAACAAAATCACGAAAGATTTCCTTCTTTGATAAACATTGAATTGGATCGACCGGATCGATGTGAGCAAGGCAGCCCATGCCGGCTTCACAGCAAGCTACTGGGTCAATCAACCAAGGTGCTTTGAGCTAGGTTTGAACGTACATCTCTCTCCTCTGTATGAATCGATCCAGTGCCTTAACCAACAGGCGAGGGCCTCCCACCGGCGGCGCCAAGTGGGAGACGAGATGATGTGGAGCATGGACGGCGGGATGAAGGTTGGCAGATCCATCGCCGGTTCGCTAGCCTCCGAGCCTGACGACCCTGTGGATCCGCATGATGTTTGACCCCATGATCCACGCAAGGATGGCCGATGCGCTGCTTGCCTCCCCACTCCGCTGCTCGCTGTTGGGGAACGTAGCATAAATTCAAAATTTTCCTACGTGTCACCAAGATCTATCTATGGAGTCATCTAGCAACGAGGGAGGAGTGGATCTACATACCCTTGTAGATCGCGCGCGGAAGCGTTCAAGAGAACGGGGTTGATGGAGTCGTACTCGTCGTGATCCAAATCACCGATGATCCTAGCGCCGAACGGACGACACCTCCGCGTTCAACACACGTACGGAGCAGCGACGTCTCCTCCTTCTTGATCCAGCAAGGGGGAAGGAGAGGTTGATGGAGATCCAGCAGCACGACGGCGTGGTGGTGGAAGTAGCGGGATTCCAACAGGGCTTCGCCAAGCGCTGCGGGAGGAGGGAGATGTGTCATGGGAGGGAGAGGGAGGCGCCAGGGCTCTAGGTTGGGCTGCCCTCCCTTCCCCCCACTATATATAGGGCCAAGGGAGAGGGGGGAGGCGCAGCCTTGGCCCTTCCTCCAAGGAAGGGTGCGGCCAAGGAGGAGTCCCTCCTCCCCAAGGCACCTCGGAGGTGCCTTCCCCCTTTAGGACTCTTCCTTTCCCTCTTCTCTTGGCGCATGGGCCTCTTGGGGCTGGTGCCCTTGGCCCATATAGGCCAAGGCGCACCCCCTACAGCCCATGTGGCCCCCTGGGGCAGGTGGCCCCACCCGGTGGACCCCCGGGACCCTTCCGGTGGTCCCGGTACGTTACCGATAAAACCCGAAACTTTTCCGGTGACCAAAATAGGACTTCCCATATATAAATCTTTACCTCCGGACCATTCCGGAATTCCTCGTGACGTACGGGATCTCATCCGGGACTTCAAACAACTTTCGGGTTACCGCATACTAATATCTCTATAACCCTAGCGTCACCGAACCTTAAGTGTGTAGACCCTACGGGTTCGGGAGACATGCAGACATGACCGAGATGACTCTCCGGTCAATAACCAACAGCGGGATCTGGATACCCATGTTGGCTCCCACATGTTCCACGATGATCTCATCGGATGAACCACGATGTCAAGGACTTAATCAATCCCGTATACAATTCCCTTTGTCTAGCGGTACGATACTTGCCCGAGATTCGATCGTCGGTATCCCGATACCTTGTTCAATCTCGTTACCGGCAAGTCTCTTTACTCGTTTCGTAACACATCATCCCGTGATCAACTCCTTGATCACATTGTGCACATTATGATGATGTCCTACCGAGTGGGCCCAGAGATACCTCTCCGTTTACACGGAGTGACAAATCCCAGTCTCGATTCGTGCCAACCCAACAGACACTTTCGGAGATACCTGTAGTGTACCTTTATAGCCACCCAGTTACGTTGTGACGTTTGGCACACCCAAAGCACTCCTACGGTATCCGGGAGTTGCACAATCTCATGGTCTAAGGAAATGATACTTGACATTAGAAAAGCTTTAGCATACGAACTACATGATCTTGTGCTAGGCTTAGGATTGGGTCTTTGTCCATCACATCATTCTCCTAATGATGTGATCCCGTTATCAATGACATCCAATGTCCATGGTCAGGAAACGGTAACCATCTATTGATCAACGAGCTAGTCAACTAGAGGCTTACTAGGGACATGGTGTTGTCTATGTATCCACACATGTATCTGAGTTTCCTATCAATACAATTCTAGCATGGATAATAAACGATTATCATGAACAAGGAAATATAATAATAACTAATTTATTATTGCCTCTAGGGCATATTTCCAACAGTCTCCCACTTGCACTAGAGTCAATAATCCAGTTCACATCGATATGTGATTAACACTCAAGGTCACATCCCCATGTGACTAACACCCAAAGAGTTTACTAGAGTCAATAATCTAGTTCACATTACCATGTGATTAACACTCGATGAGTTCTGGGTTTGAACTTGTTATGCTTGTGAGAGATGTTATAGTCAACGGGTCTGAATCTTTCAGATCCGTATGTACTTCGCAAATCTCTATGTCATCTTGTAGATGCAGCTACTACGCTATATTTGGAGCCATTTCAAATAACTGTTCTACTTGGAGCTATTCTAAATTGTTGCTCCATTATACGTATCCGGTATCTCTACTCAGAGCTATCCGGATAGGTGTTAAGCTTGCATCGACGTAACTCTTTACGTCGAACTCTTTGTCACCTCCATAACCGAGAAACATATCCTTATTCCTCTAAGGATAATTTAGACCGCTATCTGGTGATCTACTCCTAGATTACCTTTGTACCCTCTTGCCAGATATGTGGCAAGGCACACATTAGGTGCGGTACTCAGCATGGCATACCGTATAGAGCCTATGACAAAAGCATAGGGGACGACCTTCGTCCTTCCTCTTTCTTCTGCCGTGGCCGAGCTTTAAGTCTTAACTTCATACCTTACAACTCAGGCAAGAACTCCTTCTTTGACTGATCCATCTTGAACACCTTCAAGATTATGTCAAGGTATGTGCTCATTTGAAAGTACCATTAAGCGTTTTGATCTATCCTTATAGATCTTGATGCTCAACGTTCAAGTAGCTTAATCCAGGCTTTCCATTAAAAAACACTTTTCAAATAACTCTGCATGCTTTCTAGAAATTCTACATCATTTCGGATCAACAACATGTTAACAACACATACTCATCGGAAATTTTATAGTGCTCCCACTCACTTCTTTGGAAATACAAGTTTCTCATAAACTTTGTATAAACCCAAAATCTTTGATCATCATCAAAGCATACATTCCAACTCCGAGATGCTTACTCCAGTCCCTAGAAGGATTGCTGGAGCTTTGCATACTTATTAGCATCTTTCAGGATTGACAAAACCTTCCGGTTTGTATCACATACAACCTTTCCTCAAAAAAACATCGAGGAAACAATGTTTTTGACATCCTATCTGCAAGATTTCATAAATAATGCAGTAATCGCTAATATAATTCTAACAGACTCTTAGCATCGCCACGAGTGAGAAAGTCTCATTGTAGTCAACTCCTTGAACTTGTCGGAAAACATCTTAACGACAAGTCGAGCTTTTTTAATGGTGATACTTACCATCATTGTCCGTCTTCCTTTTAAAATCCATCTGGACTCAACAGCCTTACGACCATCGAGCCGTTCTGCCAAAGTCTACACCTTGTTTTCATACATGGATCCTCTCTCGGATTTTATGGCCTCGAGCCATTTATTGGAATCTGGGCCCACCATCGCTTCTCCATAGCTCGTAGGTTCATTGTTGTCTAGCAACATGACTTCCAAGACAGGATTACGTACCACTCTGAAGTAGTATGCATCCTTGTCATCCCATGAGGTTTGGTAGTGACTTGATCTGAAGTTTCATGATCACTATCATAAGCTTCCACTTCAATTGGTGTAGGTGCCACAGGAACAACTCCCTGTGCCCTGCCACACACTAGTTGAAGAGACGGTTCAATAACCTCATCAAGTCTCCACCATCCTCCCACTCAATTCTTTCGAGAGAAACTTTTCCTCGAGAAAGGACCCGATTCTAGAAACAATCCCTTATTGCTTCGGATCTGAGACAGGAGGTATACCCAACTGTTTTGGGTGTCCTATGAAGATGCATTTATCCGCTTTGGGTTTGAGCTTATCAGCCTGAAACTTTTTCACATAAGCGTCGCAGCCCCAAACTTTTAAGAAATGACAGCTTAGGTTTCTCTAAACCATAGTTCATACGGTGTCATCTCATCGGAATTACATGGTGCCCTATTTAAAGTGAATGTGGTTGTCTCTAATGCCTAACCCATAAACTATCGTGGTAATTCGATAAGAGACATCATGGTATGCATCATATCCAATAGGGTGCAGTTATGATGTTCGGACACACCATCACACTATGGTGTTCCAGGCTGTATTAGTTGTGAAACAATTTCCACAATGTCTTAATTCTGTGCCAAACTCGTAATTCAGATATTCATCTCTATGATCATATCATAGATATTTTATCCTCTTGTCATGACGATCTTTCAACTTCACCCTGAAATTACTTGAACCTTTCAATAATTCAGACTCGTGATTTATCAAGTAAATGTACTCAACATCTACTCAAATCATCTATGAATTAAGAACATAACGATATCCACTACACGCCTCAGCACTCATTGGACTGCACACATCAAAATGTATTTCTTCTAACAAGTTGCTTTCTAGTTCCATTTTACTGAAAACGAGGTTTTCAGTCATCTTGCCCATGTGGTATGATTTGCATGTCTCAAGTGATTCAAAATCAAGTGAGTCCAAACGGTCCATTTGCATGGAGTTTCTTCATGCATATACACCAATAGACATGGTTCGCATGTCTCAAACTTTTCAAAACGAGTGAGCCCAAAGATCCATCAACATGGAGCTTCTTCATGCGTTTTATACCGATATGACTTACGTGGCAGTGCCACAAGTAGGTGGTACTATCATTACTATCTTATATCTTTTGGCATGAACATGTGTATCACTACGATCGAGATTCAATAAACCATTCATTTTAGGTGCAAGACCATTGAAGGTATTATTCAAATAAACAGAGTAACCATTATTCTCCTTAAATGAATAACCGTATTGTGATAGACATAATCCAATCATGTCTATGCTCAACGCAAACACCAATCTCGATGGTAGAGGGAGTGTGCGATGCTTGATCACATCAAGCTTGGAAAAACTTCCAACACATATTGCCAGCTCACCTTTAGCTAGTCTCCGTTTACTCCGCAGCCTTTTATTTCGAGTTTACTAACATTTAGCAACCGAACTGGTATCTAATACCATGGTGCTACTAGGAGTACTAGTAAAGTACACATTAACACAATGTATATCCAATATACTTCTATCGACCTTGCCAGCCTTCTCATCTACCAAGTATCTAGGGCAATTCTGCTCCAATGGCTATTCCCTTTATTACAGAAGCACTTAGTCTCGGGTTTGGGTTCAACCTTGGGTTTCTTCACTAGAGCAGCAGCTGATTTGCCGTTTCATGAAGCATCCCTTTTTGCCCTTGCCCTTCTTGAAACTAGTGGTTTCACCAACCATCAACAATTGATGCTCCTTCTTGATCTCTACTTTTGTGGTGTCAAACGTCGCGAATATCTCAAGGATCATCATATATCTCCCTGATATATTATAGTTCATCATGAAGCTCAAGCAGCTTGGTGGTAATGACTTCGGAGAACCATCACTATTTCATCTGGAAGATCAACTCCCACTCGATTCAAGCGATTGTTGTACTCAGACAATCTGAGCACAAGTTCAACAATTGAGCTTTTCTCCCTTAGTTTGCAGGCTAAGAAAATCGTCGGAGGTCTTATACCTCTTGACGTGGGCACGAGCCTGAAATCCCAATTTCAGCCCTCGAAACATCTCATATGTTTCGCGACGTTTCAAAACTTCTTCGGTGCCTCAACTCTAAGCCGTTTAACTGAACTATCACATAGTTATCAAAATGTGTATGTCAGATGTTCGCAACATCCACAGACAATGTTCGAGGTTCAGCACACTGAGCGGTGCATTAAGGACATAAGCCTTCTATGAAGCAATGAGGACAATCCTCAGTTTACGGACCTAGTCCGCATAATTGCTACTATCAACTTTCAACTAAATTTTCTCTAGGAACATAACTAAACAGTAGAACTGAAGCGCGAGCTACGACATAATTTGCAAAGACCTTTTGACTATGTTTAGGATAATTAAGTTCATCTTATGAACTCCCACTCAGATAGACATCCCTCTAGTCATCTAAGTGATTACATGATCCGAGTCAACTAGGCCGTGTCCGATCATCATGTGAGATGGACTAGTCAACATCGGTGAACATCTTCATGTTGATCGTATCTACCATACGACTCATGCTCGACCTTTCGGTCTCTTGTGTTCCGGGGCCATGTCTGTACATGCTAGGCTCGTCCAGTCAACCTAAGTGTTTTGCATGTGTTCCGAGGCCATGTCTGTACATGCTAGGCTCGTCAACACCCGTTGTATTCGAACGTAAGAATCTATCACACCCGATCATCACGTGCTGCTTCGAAACGACGAACTTTCGCAACGGTGCACAGTTAGGGGGAACACCTTCTTGAAATTTTAATGAGGGATCATCTTATTTACTACCGTCGTTCTAAGCAAATAAGATGTATAAACATGATAAACATCACATGCAATCAAATAGTGACATGATATGGACATCATCACTTTGCTCCTTTTGATCTCCATCTTCGGGGCTCCATGATCATCATCATCACCGGCATGACACCATGATCTCCATCATCATGATCTCCATCATCGTGTCTTCATGAAGTTGTCTCGCCAGCTATTACTTCTACTTCTACAGCTAACGGTTAGTAATAAAGTAAAGTAATTACATGACATTTATGTTGACACGCAGGTCATAAATAAATAAAGACAACTCCTATGGCTCCTGCCGGTTGTCATACTCATCGACATGCAAGCCGTGATTCCTATTACAATAACATGATCAATCTCATACATCACATATATCATTCATCACATCCTTTTGGCCATATCACATCACATAGCATACCCTGCAAAAACAAGTTAGACGTCCTCTAATTGTTGTTTGCATGTTTTACGTGGCTGCTATGGGTTTCTAGCAAGAACGTTTCTTACCTACGCAAGAACCACAACGTGATATGCCAATTGCTATTTACCCTTCATAAGGACCCTTTTCATCGAATCCGATCCGACTAAAGTGGGAGAGACAGACACCCGCTAGCCACCTTATGCAACTAGTGCATGTCAGTCGGTGGAACCAGTCTCACGTAAGAGTACGTGTAAGGTCGGTCCGGGCCGCTTCATCCCACAATGCCACCGAATCAAGATTGGACTAGTAACGGTAAGCATATTGAACAAAATCAACGCCCACAACTACTTTGTGTTCTACTCGTGCATAGAAACTAC
>NC_041384.1:703245779-703247368 GCF_002162155.2 Triticum dicoccoides
TTTGTCTAGCGGTACGATACTTGCCCGAGATTCGATCGTCGGTATCCCGATACCTTGTTCAATCTCGTTACCGGCAAGTCTCTTTACTCGTTTCGTAACACATCATCCCGTGATCAACTCCTTGATCACATTGTGCACATTATGATGATGTCCTACCGAGTGGGCCCAGAGATACCTCTCCGTTTACACGGAGTGACAAATCCCAGTCTCGATTCGTGCCAACCCAACAGACACTTTCGGAGATACCTGTAGTGTACCTTTATAGCCACCCAGTTACGTTGTGACATTTGGCACACCCAAAGCACTCCTACGGTATCCGGGAGTTGCACAATCTCATGGTCTAAGGAAATGATACT
Organism: Triticum dicoccoides; assembly: GCF_002162155.2. Classification (NCBI taxonomy): domain Eukaryota; kingdom Viridiplantae; phylum Streptophyta; class Magnoliopsida; order Poales; family Poaceae; genus Triticum; species Triticum dicoccoides. The sequence continues at coordinate 703,246,136 of NC_041384.1, forward strand.
TGACATTAGAAAAGCTTTAGCATACGAACTACATGATCTTGTGCTAGGCTTAGGATTGGGTCTTTGTCCATCACATCATTCTCCTAATGATGTGACCCCGTTATCAATGACATCCAATGTCCATGGTCAGGAAACCGTAACCATCTATTGATCAATGAGCTAGTCAACTAGAGGCTTACTAGGGACATGGTGTTGTCTATGTATCCACACATGTATCTGAGTTTCCTATCAATACAATTCTAGCATGGATAATAAACGATTATCATGAACAAGGAAATATAATAATAACTAATTTATTATTGCCTCTAGGGCATATTTCCAACACTCGCCACCTCCCGTCATTCGCGTGGCAGCTGCCACTGCTTCCATGGCAGCAGCGCCACCGCGGATTGAGAGAGGGGAGAGCGGCTGTGGAGAGTAGCTTCCTCATATGGCAGCTCGCCGCTCGCTCGCCCTGTTGGTACCTCGCCGTCGCCCCGCCGGAGAGGGAGAGGCCGCGCCGGAGAGGGAGAGAGGTGGGAGTGGCTGCCGGAGTCGCATATCGAGAGGGGGGAGAGACGAGGGAGTTGCGGGATGAGTGCGTCGGGAGGGTGAGAGCAAGCCGTTCCGCATCGTTCTGCCGATTCGGAGGTATGACCCCATGCCGCATATTGAGGGAATATGCCATTCCAGGGAATCGGTGGGTTCCGGTTCCATATGTGAACTAAACGCGAGAACGAGGCTCGGGAACGGGTTGGACCCATGACATTCCAGTCTGTGACCGCAACCAAACACACCATTAAGGTATTTCGATACGAAGAGCACGTTGTGTCACGCCCGGTCAGCGTTATAAGTGTTTTGATCGAAAAAATTATAGAAATTCATAAAATGGCAAAAAGCCACGAAACTTGTCATGCATCATATTCATGATGGTGCAAGACTATGGAAAAAATTTGGGTTCATTTGAAGGATGTCGAAAAATAACTCGTTTTCGGACAAGGCCTTTGCTCCTACCCGAACGGTCTAGGGAGAAGGAGGTCAATTTTTTGACATCTTCAGAATGGCCTGAAATTTTGCATGTGATTTAGTATGCCCACCCCCACACAGAATCCAAAAATTTATGGTATTTCGATACGAAGAGCACGTTGCGTCACATCCGGTCAGCATTTAAAGTGTTTCGACCGAAAAAATTATAGAAAATTCATAAAATGCCAAAAAGCCACGAAACTCGTCATGCATCTTATTCATGATGGT
>NC_041384.1:703247685-703248377 GCF_002162155.2 Triticum dicoccoides
TGGTATTTCGATACGAAGAGCACGTTGCGTCACATCCGGTCAGCATTTAAAGTGTTTCGACCGAAAAAATTATAGAAAATTCATAAAATGCCAAAAAGCCACGAAACTCATCATGCATCCTATTCATGATGGTACAAGACTATGGAAAAAAATTGGGTTCATTTGAAGGATGTCGAAAAATACCTCGTTTTCGGACAGGGCCTTTGCTCCTTACTCGAACGGTCTACGGAGAAGGAGGTCAATTTTTTGACATATTCAGAATGGCCTGAAATTTTGCATGTGAATTAGTATGCCCACTCCCACACAGAATCCAAAAATTTATGGTATTTCGATATGAAGAGCATGTTGCATCACGTCCGGTCAGCATTTAAAGTGTTTCGACCGAAAAAATTATAGAAAATTCATAAAATGGAAAAAAGCCACGAAACTTGTCATGCATCCTATTCATGATGGTACAAGACTATGGAAAAAATGGGTTCATTTGAAGGATGTCGAAAAATACCTCGTTTTCGGACAGGGCCTTTTCTCCTACCCGAACGGTCTACGGAGAAGGAGGTCAATTTATTGACATCTTCAGAATGTCATAAAATTTTGCATGTGAGTTAGTATGCCCACTCCCACACAGAATCCAAAAATTTATGGTATTTCGATACGAAGAGTACGTTGCGTCACATCTAGTCAGCATTTAAAGT
>NC_041384.1:703249099-703250697 GCF_002162155.2 Triticum dicoccoides
CTGAAATTTTGCATGTGAGTTAGTATGCCCACTCCCACACAGAATCCAAAAATTTATGGTATTTCGATATGAAGAGCACGTTGCGTCATGTCCGGTCAGCGTTATAAGTGTTTCGACCGAAAAAATTATAGAAAATTCATAAAATGGCAAAAAGCCACGAAACATGTCATGCATCATATTCATGATGCTACAAGAATATGGAAAAAAATTGGGTTCATTTGAAGGATGTCAAAAAATACCTCGTTTTCGGACAGGGCCTTTGCTCCTACCCGAACGATCTACGGAGAAGGAGGTCAATTTTTTGACATATTCAGAATGGCTTGAAATTTTGCATGTGAGTTAGTATGCCCACTCCCATACGAAGAGCACTCCCACACAGAATAACCATACGCAATTTGAAGGATGTAACAAAATTCTCCGTCGGGACGTACAAAAAAAAATCTTTAAGCGCGGATAGTCATACCTTACAACACTTATACAGGTCATGCTATATCAGTCCATAATAATTGTGAAGTGACATAGCAGGACGTACATAAGCATAATGAGGTATGGCCACCACGATTAAAGATTTGATGTTGTAGACGGATGCAGCTATTTAACACATTATTAGCCGTGAAAACAAGCAATGTGGGACTAAAAACACAACACTGTGGGCGGTTGGCGCCACTAGAGGCGCACACACGGCCGGCCGCCACCTCTTCGCCCATGTGCGCCGTGGGCCGCCCCTGCTTTGGCCCATGCGCGCCGTGGGTCGCGCCTGCGTGCCTTTTAGGCCATTATGGGCGAACTTTTTTTTAATAAATATAAAAATAATGTGTCTAAAAAGTACTGTATTTGTAAATATTAAAAAATAGAATAAAAATTCCTGTAGTGTTGACGGATTTACCACCGAAGATTAATGTGAATTTTTGCTGTGACACTCCATGATTATGGAGTGCTAGAGCATCATTCACATTATCCTCATGAGGAAAGACCGCAACATTAAACGAATTAATACGGTATGCAGAGAACGATATATAAACAGGTGAATAAGCGTGTTCAAAAGCAATGTGGGACTAAACAATTAACAGGTTGGGCGGTGGCCGCCGTGGATTTTCGGCTTTCATGGGCCGTAACGTGTGCGCCGCAAACGGCGCCCAAGTGGCCGCCGTGGGTCGCCTGCCTAGCCCGGCAGTTTGCGCCGCGCGCGCCGGCTGTTAAAAAAATCATTGCATATTTTGTATTTTTCATGCACTAATTTATATTTTGTATTCAACATGGACGAAACACACCCAACTTTTGCATGCGCGTGTGAGTGGCCCCCACGGTCTCGCACACCAGATTACGACGGAATCTGAGTACGAACGGAAGTTGCTCACATCGGGAGACGTTTTCTGCGTATTTTTACGAAGAAAATCGCAGTAATTGCATCGAGTGTCGAAACGCACCCAAATTTTGCAGGCGTGCTTGTGTGCCACACTGTAGCATGTGAAAAAAATGGCGACGTTTCATGGCTTTGCGAAAGGGAACACCTACTGAATGCATGTCACACCCCAAATCGATATCATCGGTTTGTACTGTGACTACATGTCAACATGGACGAAACACACCCAACTTTT
>NC_041384.1:703251375-703254342 GCF_002162155.2 Triticum dicoccoides
CCACACTGTAGCGTGTGAAAAAAATGGCGACGTTTCACGGCTTTGCGAAAGGGAACACTTACTGAACGCATGTCACACCCCAAACCGATATCATTGGTTTGTACTGTGACTACATGTCAACATGGACGAAACACACCCAACTTTTGCGTGCGCGTGTCAGTGACCCCCACGGTCTTCCACGCCAGATTATGATGGAATCGGAGTACGAACGGAAGTTGCGTCATGTCGGGAGACGTTTTCTGGGTATTTTCACGGAGAAAATCGTAGTAAATACATCGAGTGTCGAAACGCACACAAATTTTGCAGGCGTGCTTGTGTGCCATACTGTAGCGTGTGAAAAAATAATCCCGACGTTTCGTGGCTTTGCGAAAGGGAACACCTACTGAAGTATAAAAAAATTGTGACGTTTCATGGAAACATAAAAAATAAATAAACAAGACTAAACATTAGCAGGTCGGGCGGTGGCCGCCGTTGCACAGATAGGTTGGGCGGTATTGGGCCTGGCCCAATCGGCGCCCGACGCCCGTTTTCCCTCTCCATCGCCGTATACCGCCACGCACGGGCGGAACCCTACCCAACCCCACCAGTCGCCCCCGTACGCCGCCCCGTGCCCCCAAGACGCCCTACCATGATCGCCCCGTTTGCGTAGCGCCGTCCATCGCCGTCCATTGCTGTCGACATCAAGACCGCACGTTGCCGCATTGGGCCCCCGAGTCCGCCGGCGCAGATCGCCGACGCTCGGCTGCTTGCTTACCTTCCGCCACAGCCATTGTTTCGGCGGCTGCCGCCCGGATTAAGGTCACATTTTCCCGTCTCGTGTAATTTCTTCGGACGCTATGGCATAATTAAATTTATTAGTAGGAAAAATTTAACATGCAGTATGGACATTGATGGTGTGGTTCCATGTTCCATAGAGAAGTGGATAAGTCTTGTTGAGAAATTAACAACCGCTCAGCGATTTAGGTTCTACGAAACAAACTTGCAAGAGATGTTGATCATTCCGTCAGTACAAATGAGGGATTTTTGCTGCATTTTATGATGTTAGGTTACAACCCAAACAACAAAGAATTCATGGTACAAGAAGATAGTGGCAGTAAAGGCCTTATTTCACTTAGACCGCACGCCGTGTTTTCAATATTTGGGTTTAAGAATGAAGGTGAGGATGTTTTTGGCATTCTTGCGACGGAAGGAAAAGAGTTAATAAAGAAAATTCCTATTTAGTACGTTCACAAAAAAATGGTCAGATAATGATAGATGACTTGATTCAAAAAATTGTGAGGAATAAATCCACCGATCGACGATGAGTTTCTTCGGATGACTGTTCTTGTTTTGTTGGGGACTATTATTGCACCGATGTCGGCTGTCTCCATACCAAAGGAGTACTACGCGTTGGTGCATGACGTGAAGCGGATAAGCACGTTGAATTTTAACGTGTTCACTTTGCGAACTTGTTTGACGAAGATTGGTAAACTCAAGCAGGACGGCCGTGTGAGGCAATGGCCATGTGGTAACCTAGCCCTACTCCAGGTATGGTATTAATTGATGCTATTTAATATTCCTTCATGTTATGCGTTAGTAATTTATTATGTGATTTGTTTTGTAGTACTTGTATTGGGAGAAGGTGCAACCAACCATCGGCCCGAAAAATGACCCGTTGCCGTTGCAAGTTCCCCTAATAAAAAACTGGACTGAATCTAAAGCGGAGAAACGAGACAAGTACGACCTGGAAAATGGTCGTGGTCATGGATTGGTAATATTGTAATGTTTATTTAACAATACATTAATTATCTATTGAGAATGTCATGTACTCATGTTTTCATTGCATACTCACTTTTCAGATAGATGACTGCATTACGAAAGAGTATAGAATGAAAAAACTTGCAGATGAACAAGCTGAAAGCAGTAAGAAACATAGCAGCCGAAAGTCATCCGTTACGGGAAAGAAAAAAGTGGACTGTGTGTCCGAGGTCCCTGCTAACCTAAAGACTTTTATGGACCGAGTTATGAATGATATGAAGGAAATTCGCAAGGAATTTTTCGTATGCCGGAGTTATGAGCACAAGTAAAAATGTAGCAATTCTGTTATGCACTCTATTAAACTCCATAAATTGACAAAAAAATATAACATGTAACTGGGCTTACTTTTGCAGAGATTATTAGAGAAAATGAATAAAACAGGTGTACGGTACAAACCAGGCACAATGGCAGAGGAGGAAGAAAATCTGTTTGGACAGAATAGTGAGTCCAGGTATGAAAACAAGTATCCTAAAAAAGAATTTCAATATGATGGCATACACACACCTAATGGCCGAAATGGCAGTGGGCATTATGATTTGGATTCTGAAGGAGGGGGTTCGTTCAAACTAAGTACTGGTCACTTGAGTAGCTATAAAGGTGAGAGGGATGATCCTATAGATGTCCCAGAGCATTTGGAAAAAAAGAAGTATCATCTCTAAAAACCTATAAAATAGAAGCAACAAGATGGCAAGTGCAACAAAATAAGCAAGAAGTGTCACAGGGCGTGTCAGATGGTAATAGCGAGATAGAAGAGAAGATGGAGGTGTTCCAGGGAAGCGAAAGCGGAGTGCGTCAAAGTGGCAGAAATCTCCTTATGTTAAAAAGACTCCGAGAAAACATGCGAAACATTGCGCAAAAGCGAGTAAGTTAAACATGGTATGAATATTTTTTTGATACTTATATATTACAAATTTCACTAGTAGAAAAAGGGCATGTTGTCCCGGTTCGTAAGGGCCTTTTGTCCCGGTTCCTGAACCGGGACTAAAGGGTCGGTACTAATGCCCTGTCCCTTTAGTCCCAGTTCAATCCAGAACCGGGACAGATGGGCCTCCACGTGGCCTGTGCGCGGAGCCCGGGCAGGAGACCCTTTGGTCCCGGTTGGTGGCACCAACCGGGACCAATAGGCATCCACGCGTCAGCATTTCTGTGGCTGGGGTTTTTGTTTTTTTT
>NC_041384.1:703254984-703266989 GCF_002162155.2 Triticum dicoccoides
GGGGGGGGGTTAATTTAGGTGTTTCATATATTGTGTTAGCTAGCTATAATTAATAGAGAGAAGTGTCCTCTCTTATGTCCGTGCTTGGTTGATGCTACGTACTATACATACGTATAGAGAGGACTAGACATGCTAGCTAGCTAGTAAGCAAACGAAGGAAACAGAAGATCGTCATGAACATATATGCATACAGAGAGAAGTGATATCGACCACCTCTCCTTCTCCAAGAGATTGGTCGAACAACAAGTTCTCGTATATCTATCCGACACTACCGGCTACATATATACAATAATTATCTCTTACAAATATAATCTCCTAACATACGGACTCATGGTCCACATAGTATTCTCCGTCTTCAGCGATCACGTGGTCAAGAAAGAATGCCGCCAATTCCTCTTGAATTGCTCGCATGCGAGCTGGTGCTAGGAGTTCATCCCGCTTCCGAAACATCTAATTTGAAGAAGGGGGTCAATACATATATATATATATGAATGAATGAAACTCAACACAAATGATGGTAATAAAATAAAATTGTGAATGTTGTTATTTACGCACTTCATATTGTTCGTCAGAGTAGCCCCGCTCACAGGTCGTGTGGCGGATGGACTCGCAAATGTAGTATCCACAGAAATTATTCCCTTGTTCCTACCACAACCACTTTACAAGAAATAGAGGTTAATCAAACTGATAAGCAAGAATGCCAAATGGTATTGATGAAACTAGCACTTGAATCAATGGGAGATGCGCAGAACATGCTACTATAGTACTTACTTTCAGGTGTCTAAATTGCAGCTTCTTCGGGAGTCCTGGAGCTTTTTTGGTGAATTTTTTCCAAACCCTGCCAGACAAAGAAAACAATTACTTGATATATCAGGAAATGAACAAAGTTGCTGATGTGGTGGATAATGATCGATTTAACTTACTTCTCGAGCATTTGAGTCATGTCCGCATAGTCCTGGGGATCTTTTCGTCTTGAGTCTAAGATGGTTACTAGTCCCTGCTCAAACTTAATCTCTAGGAGAATATAGTGGAAACTTCACACGCATGCATAACTCATCAATTACATTACTATAACCTTGACTAATATATAAGGGAAACCGAATATGCACAAGACAGTAACACTCACTTGAAGTTGTAAGGAAGGAATATTATATCTTTAGTTTCATTTGTTACCAACGATCGTAGCAAGTTGGCCTCGGTATCTGCGGGATGAAATTTAACCTCAGTTTCATCTATGAGATATGTGTTAATGAACCCAATATCACCGACTTGTCTTTTCTTCAATTCGACGATCTTCAATCTGCATAATATAGTGAGGATAATTATAAATACATGCAATGAAAGAGTTGAGCTATATAGAGAGACTTAATGACAGAAGTAGTACTACTTACAGATAGTAGCAGGTGACTATTGCTTTTTCGAGGGCCAATTGATTGAAAAACTGAAAGAACTCCTCAAATGGAACAGGCAACAGATCAATTCCAACGAGGTCATGCTCCTTTTTAACTCTCACATACAAAGTACTCCTCCCCCCAAACTCTCTGCAGATTTTCAAGTACCAATCATGCAATCTTCGCATCATCGTTGATAGAGATCTTTCATCTTTGACGAGAGGCTTCCCGTACTCGTATCTTTGTATCTGCACCTCCATGAAATCATAATGTACATCATCGGGCAGGTAATCTCCAAGATTGCTATAACCGGGCACCATCCTCGGATCATTAGCGGCAATGTCGCTAGGCACCTTGAGCGGGGGGCACGATTGCTTTGCTTGTTCGCCGAGCTGTGCAATTTGTTTCCCAGCTCGTCGTTCTTTCAGCCTTTGATCACTGACAGTACTTCCCGACCGCTCCGCTTCGACAAATTCCTTTCCAATAATGCGCTCATAGTTTCCTTTCGGCGGAGACTTGGGTGGTTTTGTCAGGGCTGCCAGAGTGCGCTTCGCTTTCACTGGATCTACCTTCTCCTCCGGAGGTGGATGTTCTTTGCTTTCACCCCTTCAAAGAAGTTCCTCACTTCTTCTCGCGTGATCTTGGCATTCTCCTCCGGGGTCCTCTCATATGGTAACTTCTCTGGAGTCTTCAGAGAAGGACCGAATCTGTATGTCCTCCCGCCTCTGGCTGTACTGCTAGACGCCGGCAGAGCAGATGGAGCGGTTGTCTTCTTTACTTGCTTACGAGGCAGAGGAGAAAGACTACGACGCGCCGGAGTAGCCGGAGCGGCGGCAGGTCTCTTCCTCCCTTGCTGACGAGGTGGAGAAGGAGGAGGCTGGCTGCTCGGGCGCGCCGGCGCAGGCGGAGAAGGAGGCGGAGTGCCGCCACGCGCTGGAGAAGGAGCCGGCCGAGTGCCCTGATCGTCACTCGCCGGAGGAGGAGGCGGTGGAGGAGGCGGAGTGCCCTGACTCGCCGGAGGAGGAGGAGGAGGCGGAGGCTTCCAGTTCGGAAGGTTGATGAGCTCCTTCCGCCATAGGCATGGAGTCTTCAGAGCAGAACCCAGCCTAGTCTCCCCTTCACCGGTAGGGTGGTTGTCGGTGTCAAAACCAGCGGATATTGGGTAGGGGGTCCCGAACTGTGCGTCTAGGCCGGATGGTAACAGGAGGCAAGGGACACGAAGTTTTACCCAGGTTCGGGCCCTCTCGATGGAGGTAAATCCCTACGTCCTGCTTGATTAATATTGATGATATGGGTAGTACAGGAGTAGATCTACCACGAGATCGGAGAGGCTAAACCCTAGAAGCTAGCCTATGGTATGATTGTTGTTATCTATGTTGTCCTACGGACTAAAACCCTCCGGTTTATATAGACACCGGAGAAGGTTAGGGTTACACAAAGTCGGTTACAATGGTAGGAGATCTGTATATCCGTATCGTCAAGCTTGCCTTCCACACCAAGGAAAGTCCCTTCCGGACACGGGACGAAGTCTTCAATCTTGTATCTTCATAGTCCAGGAGTCCGGCTGAAGGTATAGTCCAGCCATCCGGACACCCCCTAATCCAGGACTCCCTCAGTAGCCCCTGAACCAGGCTTCAATGACGACGAGTCCGGCGCAGTTTGTCTTCGGCATTGCAAGGTGGGTTCCTCCTCCAAGTACTTCATATAAGATTTTGAACACAAAGATAGTGTCCGGCTCTGCAAAATAAGTTTCCACATGTTGCCATAGAGAGAACAATATTTACACAAATCTAATCTGCTGACGTATTCCGTAGTGCGACACACCACGGCTAAGCCTTTATCCGAGTCGTTTCATTATCCCACTTCAGCGCGTTATGCGAGGCGGTTTCCTTGGCACGTCTTGTCAAAGCAGAGATCGTGTCCCCTTATTCCGGGATTCTCATCAATACGGGCGTGGGTAACCCAACCGCACCATTGATTACGGTGCTTGGAGATAAGCGAGTTTTACCAGGCTGGTGGGGACATGTAGTTGCTTCCACCCATATAAGGGGATAAGGATCCACCTTTCCACCTACGCCTTCTTCCTCCTTTGCCTATCCATTCTTGCGCACTCGAGCTCCAACGCCCAAGTCCGCACTCACACCTCAACCTTCTCCAGCCATGTCCGGAGCGCGAGGCAAGTGGATGGTCTCCTCCGTCACGGAGGGTCACATCAAAAAGCTGAGGAAGGCCGGATACCTGTCTAACGACATCGTGTACCGGCTTCCCGAAAAGGGGCAGCTCATCCCCACCCCTAGGCCCCATGAGAGGGTGGTGTTCCTCCCCCATTTCCTCCGCGGACTGGGCTTCCCTCTTCACCCATTTGTTCGGGGGCTCATGTTCTACTACGGCCTAGATTTCCACGATCTGGCCCCGAACTTCGTCCTCAACATCTCAGCGTTTATCGTCGTGTGCGAGGCTTTCCTCCGCATCCGCCCCCATTTCGGCCTATGGCTCAAGACTTTCAACGTCAAGCCGAAGGTGGTGTGTGGCAACCAGGCGGAGTGCGGAGGCGCCATGGTTGGCAAGATGGCCAACGTCTTATGGCTTGAGGGCTCCTTTGTGGAGACCTTGAAGGGGTGGCAATCGGGGTGGTTTTACATCACTGAGCCACGCAACGCCGAATGGGTCGCACCCCCTGAGTTTCGATCCAGACCCCCTACGCGGCTCACCTCCTGGAAGGAGACAGGCCTGTCTTGGGGTAAAAAAGGAGAGCTGACCGGACTCCAAACATGCATCCAAACCCTGGCGGACAAGAAGCTCAAACTTGTCAACGTAGTCCAGGTTATGCTCATCCGCCTGATCCTCCCGTGTCAACAACGGGCTTTCAACCTGTGGGAGTTCGACCCGGCGCGTCACCAAACTCTGAGTAGGCTCTTCGACACGACGTACGAAGATGCCTAGAAGGTGCTTTTCAAAGGCGCTGAGGCTCCCGCATCCGCTGCCGAGGATCGCGGATTCAGTGCGCAGCGTCACGCTCTCGTGGTAAGCTATTTTTTTTTCCTTTTACAGGGTATCAGTTTTTCATAGTTTGACTCCATGCGGGGTCTAAGCTCCCTTACCTTTGACAGGATTGGCAGGTGACGTCCGGACAGATCAACTGTCCGGCTCCTTTGCCCGAAGGCCCAGCGGACGCTCGCTTGGCGAAGCTGCTGGTTCCGGCACCCTATGTGGTGCCGGAGAAGAAGGCCGCAAAAAAGGCCACGGGGACTCGAAAGAGTGCCCGGCGCCAGGAGGTGTCGGATCCATCATCCGGCGGTTCCGAGGCGCATTCCTCTCGTGAAGACGAGGAGGAAGAAGAAGAGACCTCTCCCCCTCCAGCGGAAGGAGAGAAGAAAAGGAAGGCCGCCCTCTCTGGGGAGGCCGGAGGGTCCAAGAAGGGGAAAACCCTTCCTCCGGACTACTCCACCGATGCCGACGACGGCGAAGAGGAGTGGCAGCCCAGGGCCAAGCCCCTGGCAAACTCGTAAGTATCCGGATACCGGAGTAATTTATAGTATTCGTTTATTGCACAGCTTTCCCTTACGCCGAATACGTTTATGCAGCCCGCCCAAAGACCGGCTCGACGCATCATCGAGCGGCTCACTGGATTCGTCGGATGTGAACTCGCTTCCGACGACTTCCTCCCCCGCCCTATGGACGACACCGAAGTGTTGTCCCGACAGGTCCCAAGCCAGGAGGAGGTGGTCCTGGAGGCGTCGCAAGGCGACCTCCCGGACCCCAGAGTAAAGGGGATGAAACCCCCCAGGGCTCCAAGTCCGGCTCCAGGCCGGACACCACTCCGGAACCTTCAAAGGTTCCAGAGTACGGCGGGGGACCTCCTTCTAAGAGGAGCAAGCGCACCGTGCAGGTGACCCCCGTCCAACCGGAGGCGCCGGATAATATGTTGGAGGCGCTCCAAGGCGCCTCCATCGACGAGGAGCACCGCACTATTATGAGTGCGGTGGTCCAGATGGTTCAGTCCGCCAAGTGTGGACTGACTGAAGCTTGTATTAGCCTCTTAACAGGCTTTGAGGTAAGTAAAGAATGTGTAAATAATATTACCACATAGACAGTAGCCCTTGATGCTCTGTTGGGCGTTCGGGAAGAAAAGCCGAACAGAGGATCAAAGAATTCACAGGAGTCTAACAAAAGGAGTCAATATGCGTATGCAGGCTTCTCTGCTGGCGTCCGCCGCACTGACTGTAGAAGTGGACACGCTGAAGCAGAGCCTCGAGAAGTCCGAGCAAGAGCTCGGGCGTGCCAAGAAGCAGCTCGAGGAGAAGGAAGGTAAGAAATACCTTGTCTGAATATGTATAAAAAAGGTGCAATTGCAAAAAATGACAGGACTATCATGGCTATTGTAGGGGCCACGTCTGAGGTGGTGACCCTAAAGCAGGCGCTGGCCGAGGCCGAGAAGAGGGCGGCCACAGAGCGCACCGAGCGGGAGAAGTATGAGGCCGAGGTTGGCAAAGTGCGGCAAGAGCTCCAGGTTCTCATGAAGAAACATGAGAGTTTGGAGCTTGACTCGAAGACGCGAGCGTCCGAGCTTGCGGCGGCTATTGAAAATGCCAAGTATGCCAAGACCGAATCCCAGAAGACCCTCCAGGAGTTGGATGAGGTGAAGAAGATAGCGGCGGGTAAGGCATTCTTTATGCAAAGCAAACATATAAACGTGAGTTACTTGTTACTTACCCAAATCCGGAGCTCTCCAGGAGCGTTCGCAGATCTTCCCCGGAGTGTGTCCGATGCCGCCGCATTCTATCGAGCCGAGGAGGGCAGCTCGACAGAGAAGGTGTTCTGGTCTCACTATGCTGAGGCCGGACACCCCGTACCCCCAAGAGACCAGCTGAAACAGCTAGTCGAGCTCCACAAGGCGGCCGAACAGGCCATGAAGGGCCTCTTGGTCCGACTGTGGCCTGGAGAGGCTTCGCCTGGGAGCTATTTCGGGCTGGTGCGGCGGCTGGTGGAGACCTGTCCAAGGCTCGAAGTCATCAAGTGCTCCGTCTGCATTGAAGGTGCCCATAGGGCCCTTGCCCGTGCTAAGGTGCACTGGGGCAAGCTGGATGCCGAGAAGCTTGTGAAGGACGGGCCACCGCCGGGGAAAGAGCATCGCAAGCCCAAGAATTACTATAAGGATGTTCTGAAGTGTGCCTGCCTTGTGGCGGATGAATGTTCTAGGGATGTAATTTTTGATTGAAACTTGCTCGTTTTGTCCTATGCGCTGGAAACTTGTTCATATGCGCTAAGCAATGCTATTTGTAATTTAAAATATTACCTTCTGTGCGGCTGTTTATCAATTCTGAGAGATGGCAAGTCGTCGGCTTCTGCCCCCGTGCCGCTAGTGCTGGGGTGTTCGGGAATAAACCTGAGCGCTCTTTTTCCCATGTTTGGGTCCTTCGAGGGAGGCGCTCAGCCCAACGAACAAGGCAATCGGACTATAATGCGTGAACACTCTCACTTAGCCATAGAATTCTATAATTTTAAATTTTAGCGAAGCCCCTGGTATTCGGAAGACCGAGTTCGGGGAGCGATCCACGCGTTGGGCGGACAGAGCTGGCTCCTCGCCCTAAGCGGCATAAGTCTTTAGGGACTCGAACAGCGACCAACTCTTGCCTCATCATGACAGTCAGTTTTAGCTTTCTCCACTGAGGTGCTCGGCCCAGCTCAACTGGGGCACAATCGCAGTGGTTCTCCTAGTGCTACCTTAGCCGATATAGCGGAATGTAAGGCACCAAAACATAGGAGCCGGGCAAACCCAACTATTGACCCAAGACATGATTCGGAGCCGATGCATATAATGCTATAAGTTCAGGGTGCCGCACTTGTTAAAGTGTTCGGACTTCTCACACCATATTGAGGGGTACTAAAGCCCCTGGCATATTTTGGCCGTACCAAATTGTACGGGTGCAACATGTCGTTAAGGAACATATATTTATAAAAAGGTAATGCAAAAATAGACAAAAGCTATGCATTGTTTATTAAAAATAGCTGCGATCAAAGCAGAACGATACAAATAATGCGACAAAAAGTTGGACTATTTAACATGTCTGCTCCAGGGGCAAGCTGCGGAATAGTATGTGAAACAGGTATACTGCTCGTGATAGAGACCACCTGTGAGTTCCGTAATGCGGCGTGGCTTGTCTGCCTCCCTGGTTGCCGCGCACCACCTTTGACTTGACGTTGAAAGTCTTGAGCCATAGGCCGAAATGTGGGCGGATGCGGAGGAAAGCCTCGCACACGATGATAAACGCCGAGATGTTGAGGACAAAGTTCGGGGCCAGATCGTGGAAATCCAGGCCGTAGTAGAACATGAGCCCCCGGACAAATGGGTGAAGAGGGAAGCCCAGTCCGTGGAGGAAATGGGGGAGGAACACCACCCTCTCATGGGGCCTAGGGGTGGGGATGAGCTGCCCCTTTTCGGGAAGCCGGTACGCGATGTCGTTAGACAGGTATCCGGCCTTCCTTAGCTTTTTGATGTGACCCTCCGTGACGGAGGAGACTATCCACTTGCCTCCCGCTCCGGACATGGCTGGAGAAGGTTGAGGTGTGAGTGCGGACTTGGGCGTTGGAGCTCAAGTGCACAAGAATGGATAGGCAAAGGAGGAAGAAGGCGTAGGTGAAAAGGTGGATCCTTATCCCCTTATATGGGTGGACGCAACTACATGTCCCCACCAGCCTGGTAAAACTCGCTTATCTCCAAGCGCCGTAATCAATGGCGCGGTTGGGTTACCCACGCCCGTATTGATGAGAATCCCGGAATAAGGGGACACAATCTCTGCTTTGACAAGACATGCCAAGGAAACCGCCTCGCATAACGCGCTGAGGTGGGATAATGAAACGACTCAGATAAAGGCTTAGCCATTGATGATCGTAGGAGCCATCGAGCCTGACGACGACGACACAGAGGAACTCTCAATGAAAGCACCAATGTCGGTGTCAAAACCCGTGGATCTCGGGTAGGGGGTCCCGAACTGTGCGTCTAGGCCGGATGGTAACAGGAGGCAAGGGACACGAAGTTTTACCCAGGTTTGGGCCCTCTCGATGGAGGTAAAACCCTACATCCTGCTTGATTAATATTTATGATATGGGTAGTACAAGAGTAGATCTACCACGAGATTGGAGAGGCTAAACCTTAGAAGCTAGCCTATGGTATGATTGTTGTTATCTATGTTGTCCTACAGACTAAAACCCTCCGGTTTATATAGACACCGGAGAGGGTTAGGGTTACACAAAGTCGGTTACAATGGTAGGGGATTTGTATATCCGTATCGTCAAGCTTGCCTTCCACGCCAAGGAAAGTCCCTTCCGGACACGGGACGAAGTCTTCAATCTTGTATCTTCATAGTCCAGGAGTCCGGCTGAAGGTATAGTCCGGCCATCCGGACACCCCCTAATCCAGGACTCCCTCAGTGGTCAAGCTGGAGGTCCTCAAATCCCTCCGTTATTTCATCCATCATCACCCTAGCATATCCTTCTAGAATCGGTCGGCAGTGAAAAGTTGCGCCGGGTTCAGTAGGATAAACAGAGCCAACAGCCGCCTTGACCTTCAAATTCATCCATTGCGTCATAAGGTGGCAATTTTGAGACTCCATGATAGCATCCATGGGATAGCTGGCAGGAGCCGTCAAGACATGCTCTGGCTGAAGCAGCTCGGTGGAAGCCACGCTGCTTCTCCGCTGAGATGGCGGGGTAGCTTCGGGGGAAGCTTCGGCAGTTCGTTTGCTGCAATTTGCTTCTCGTTCCTCTATCGCTTGTACCCTTGCTTGCAGCGCCTGCATTTGGGTCTGCTGCACTTTTTTCCTCCTCTCCTGGCATTTGTAACCGCCTGCGCCCGGAAACCCAACCTTCCACGGAATGGAGCCTGGCGTGCCTCGTGTCCGTCCAGGGTGCTCAGGATTCCCGAGGGCCATTGTGAGCTCGTCGTTCTCTCTGTCTGGAAAGAACGTCCCTTGATGCGCTGCTTCGATATACTGCTGAAGCTTCTTGACTGGTATGTCCATTTGATTGTTCGTCCAAATGCACTTCCCCGATACAGGGTCCAAGGTTCCGCCAGCCCTGAAGAACCAAGTCTGGCAATGGTCTGGCCAGTTAATTGTCTCTCGTTCGATCCCTTTATCAACCAGATCATTCTCAGTCTTGGCCCACTTAGGCCGGTCTACGAGGTAGCCACCTGACCCCGTGCGATGGTGATGCTTCTTCTTCGCAGCATTTTGCTTGTTTGTCACCGACATCTTCTTACTCTTTTCTGATGTCTTGTGGGCCACAAATGCGGGCCAGTGATCTCTGATCTTCTCATATCTGCCCTTGAACTCTGGTGTCTCTTTATTTTCGACAAACTTATTCAGCTCTTTCTTCCACCTCCTGAATAGTTCTGCCATCCTCTTAAGAGCAAAAGACTTGATTAATTGCTCTTTAACTGGCTTCTCCGGATCATCGTCTGGCGGTAGGGTGAAATTTGACTTCAGCTCAGTCCAAAGATCATTTTTTTGCATATCATTAACATAAGACACCTCAAGGTCTTCTATAGCCGGCTTTAACCATTGCTGGATGCTGATCGGGATCTTGTCCCTAACCAAAACCCCGCACTGAGCAACAAATGCGCTCTTTGTCCGGAGGGGTTCAATCGGTTGGCCGTCGGGCGCGATTGCTATGATCTCAAACTTTTCATCCGAGCTCAACTTTTTCTTTGGGCCTCGTCTCTTTACCGAAGTTGTGCTTGATCCGGAGGGCTAGAAAAAAGAACAAAGACTTAATTAATATGTGTACATACCAAAACGATGAATGCATCAATTAGCTAGTCAGCAGAAGCTTAACTAATATATATACCTGGCCGGACTCGGTTCGGTCACCGGAGACTTCATCACGGTCTCCTTCTTGCACCGGCATTGGGTCACCGGAGCCGTCCTCGCGGTCTCCTTCTTGCACCGGCATTAGGTCACCGGAGCCATCATAACCATAGCCAGCTGCTTCCAGACCATCGGTGTCGTTGAGAAACAACGAGCAGACGGCATCACTTCCTCGTGCGATTATGTCCCCCAACAATTCTTCTTGTACTTCGTCTCGGGCGGTGCCCATAGTTTCTACAAATATTTACAACATGGCAATTATTATTCAAACATGACAGATGGATATATTAGTGGCAAACGTAGAACTAATATTAATTAGTGGCCTCGACGCTGCTTCTCTAGGGTTTGGGGTGGCCTCGACGCTGCTTCTCTAGGGTTTGGGGTGGCCTCGACAACGCTTCAAGGATAAAAAAAGAAGAGGAAGAAGAAAAAAAAGAGGAGAGGAAAGAATAGAGGAGTAAGAACTCCTCTATTCTTTAATTCTTCTCCTCTTTTTTTCTTCTTCTTCCTCTTTTTTTTATCGGGAACGAGGGTCGTTGAGGGTCACCGAGCGGTAGAGGAAACTCTAAATAGCAAGTATCGTGGGTGTGAGATACATGTGGCCGTCAGTGTCGGACACTACATCCACGTCCCACAAGTGACGTGGGCGTCGAAGCCCGCGTCACTTGTGGGACGTGGATGTACTGTCCGACACCGACGGCCACATGTATCTCACATTGACAATACTTGCTATTTAGGGTTTCCTCTACCGCTCTGCGACCCTGACCCTCGACGACCCTCGTTCCCGATAAAATAAAGAGGAAGAAGAAGAAAAAAAAGAGAAGAAGAAATCTTTCTTCTCCTCTTTTTTTTCTTCTTCTTCCTCTTTTTTTATCGGAAACGAGGGTCGCCGAACGGTAGAGGAAACCCTAAATAGCAAGTATCGTGGGTGTAACTACTGTCCGACACCGACGGCCACATGTATCTCACACCGATGATACTTGCTATTTAGGGTTTCCTCTACCGCTCGGCAACCCTCGACGACCCTCGTTCCTGATAAAAAAAGAGGAAGAAGAAGAAAAGAAAAAGAGGAGAAGAAAGAATAGAGGAGAAGAACTCCTCTATTCTTTCTTCTCCTCTTTTTTTTCTTCTTCCTCTTCTTTTTTTATCCTCTTCTTCCTCTCATGTTCGACCCCCCTCGTGTTGAAGTTATCGGGAGGGGGTATATCAACCACCCCACGTGTTGAAGTTACCGGGAGGGGGTATATCGACCCCACCCCACATATTGAAGTTATCAGGAGTTTATATCGACACGACATACGTACATGCGGGGAAATAATATTATCGGGGAGGGGGTATATATATCGACCCCCTCATGTTGAAGTTATCGGGAGTTTATATCGACACGACATACGTACATGGGAAAATAATATTATCGAGGAGGAGGTATATCAACCCCCCCCCTCGTGTTGAAGTTATCGGGAGGGGGTATATCGACCCCCCCATGTGTCGAAGAAAAAAAAAGAAGAAAATACTATTTTTTCTGTTAATCTATCTTTTGCATACATATAGACACATACATATACTATACATATAGATATAATCAGGAAAAAACATATATGAATTTGCAAAAAAATTAAAAACAGGGTGGAAGAGGGGGGCGGTGCCGGCCCTGACCAAAGCGAGAAGCGACGGCGGCGCGGGGCGGCGACAGCGAGGCAGAGGCGGGGCGGCGATGGCGTTGGGGTGGCGACGCGGGGCGGCGACG
>NC_041384.1:703267395-703268219 GCF_002162155.2 Triticum dicoccoides
AGGCATTGGTCATGGTTCGTGGCACAAACCGGGACCAACGGCCTCTTCTAGTCTCGGTTGGTGCCACCAACCGGGACCAAAGGCCTCTTTTCAGCAGCCCAAAGGGCGGGAAGCGGCGACCTTTGGTCCCGGTTGGTAGCACCAACCGGGACTAAAGTGGGGCATTGGTCACGGTTTGTGCTACGAACCGTGACCAATGCCCCCTTTAGTCTCGGTTGGTGCTACCAACCGGGACCAAAGGCCTTGTGCTGCTATGGCGTCAAAAGTTTAGTCCCACCTCGCTAGTTGAGAGGGGTGCGCAGTGGTTTATAAGCCTCACTGCCGCACCCCTCTCGAGCTTCTCTCCATTGCAGGCTTACGGGCCTAATTGTCACTGCTATGCCTGTGGGCCTACTGGGCCTCCTGCGGGCCTGAATCCTGGCCCTTGGATGGGTTTCTAGTCGTATTCAGGCCGTGGGGGCCCAGTAGGTGGCACTTTTTTCTTTTTTTGTTGCTTTATTTATTTTATTTTATTTTCTTTTTTGCTTTATTTTTTAATTCTTTATGCTTTTAGTTTTAGAAAAATTATAAACTTTTTGTTAATGCCATTAGCTTTCAAATTTGAAAACACTTTTTTTGTTTTTTTGTTTTCTTTCTTGCTTTATTTATTTTATTTTGTTTCTACTTACAACAAAATACTTATTGTTGCTATTTTTCTCCAGTTTTTTGTTTTGTTTTCTGCATTATTTATTTTCTTTTGTTTTTTGCTTTATTTTTTTATTCTTTTTGCTTTTAGTTTTAGAAAAATTATAAACTTTCTGTTAGTGCCATTAGTTTTCAAATTT
>NC_041384.1:703268354-703303949 GCF_002162155.2 Triticum dicoccoides
TTGCTTTATTTACTTTATTTTGTTTCTATTTACAAAAAAAACTTATTGTTGTTATTTTTTGTTTTCCAGATTTTTTGTTTTGTTTTCTACATTATTTATTTTCTTTTGTTTTTTGCTTTATTTTTTATTTCCTTTTGCTTTTAGGTCAGCAAAATTATAAACTTTCTGTTAGTGCCATTAGTTTTAGAAAAATTATAAACTTTTTGTTAGTGCCATTAGTTTTGAAATTTGAATAGTTAAAATTTGAATTCTTTGAAATTTGTGTGAATCACAAGTTTGTGATTAACTTTACTAAAAAATGAACATAGATGCACCTATAGAGAAAATTCGACCTAAATTCATAGTTTTCAAATGAACTCTGAAAAAGTTGGCATAGTATACTCGTGTGTTACAAAGTTGGCATGGTATCATCATAATAGTTGTGGGAGAAAGTCTTCACTTTTTCTTCACTTGTGTCATTTGCTTATTGCGCCGTAACCATGGATAATCTTCATCGTTTATCAGGATGCTTGGGTCAGCCTTGACATTGAAGGGAGGAATTTCATGAAACTTTTCATAATCTTCAGACATGTCTGTCTTGCCGTCCACTCCCAGGATGTCCCTTTTTCCTGAAAGAACTATGTGGCGCTTTGGCTCATCGTATGATGTATTCGCTTCCTTATCTTTTCTTTTTCTCGGTTTGGTAGACATGTCCTTCACATAAATAACATGTGCCACATCATTGGCTAGGACGAACGGTTCGTCAGTGTACCCAAGATTTTTCAGATCCACTGTTGTCATTTCATACTGTGGGTCTACCTGTACCCCGCCGCCTGACAGATTGACCAATTTGCACTTAAACAAAGGGACCTTAAAATCAGGTCAGTAGTCAAGTTCCCATATGTCCACTATGTAACCATAATATGTGTCCTTTCCGCTCTCGGTTGCTGCATCAAAGCGGACACCGCTGTTTTGGTTGGTTCTCTTTTGGTCTTGGGCGATCGTGTAAAATGTATTCCCATTTATCTCGTATACTTTGTAAGTCAATACAGTCAAAGATGGTCCCCTGGACAACAAGTACAACTCATCACAAACAGTGTTGTCACCTCTGAGACGTGTTTACAACCAACTGCAGAAAGTCCTGATGTGTTCACATTTAATCCAGTCGTCGCACTGCTCTGGGTGTTTGGAGCGCAGACTGTTCTTGTGTTCATCGACATACGGGGTCACCAAGGTAGAGTTCTGTAGAACTGTGTAGTGTGCTTGAGACCAAGAATATCCGTCCCTGCATATTATTGAGTCACTTCCAAGAGTGCCTTTTCCAGTCAGTCTCCCTCATACCGCGATTTAGGGCGACCTATCTTCTTAAGGCCAGGAATGAAGTCAACACAAAACCTGATAACATCCTCTGTTTGATGGCCCATGGAGATGCTTCCTTCTGGCCTAGCGCGGTTACGGACATATTTCTTTAGGACTCCCATGAACCTCTCAAAGGGGAACATATTGTGTAGAAATACGGGCCCCAGGATGACAATCTCGTTGACTAGATGAACTACGACATGCGTCATGATATTGAAGAAGGATGGTGGGAACACCAGCTCGAAACTGACAAGACATTGCGCCATATCACTCCTTAGCCTTGGTACGATTTCTGGATCGATCACCTTCTGAGAGATTGCATTGAGGAATGCACATAGCTTCACAATGGCTAATCGGGCGTTTTCCGGTAGAAGCCCCCTCAATGCAACCGGAAGCAGTTGCGTCATAATCACGTGGCAGTCATGAGACTTTAGGTTCTGAAACTTTTTCTCTGGCATATTTATTATTCCCTTTATATTCGACGAGAAGCCAGTCGTGACCTTCATACTGAGCAAGCATTCAAAGAAGATTTCTTTCTCTTCTTTCGTAAGAGCGTAGCTGGCAGGACATTTATACTGCTTCGGAGGCATGCCGTCTTTTTCGTGCAAACGTTGCAGGTCCTCCCATGCCTTAGGTGTATCTTTTGTCTTCCCATACACGCCCAAGAAGCCTAGCAGGTTCACGCAAAGGTTCTTTGTCACGTGCATCACGTCGATTGAAGAGCGGACCTCTAGGTCTTTCCAGTAGGGTAGGTCCCAAAATATAGATTTCTTCTTTCACATGGGTGTGTGTCCCTCAGCGTCATTCGGAACAGCTAGTCCGCCGGGACCCTTTCCAAAGATTACGTGTAAATCATTGACCATAGCAAGTACGTGATCACCAGTATGCATGGCGGGCTTCTTCCGGTGATCTGCCTCGCCTTTGAAATGCTTGCCTTTCTTTCGACATTGATGGTTGGTCGGAAGAAATCGACGATGTCCCAGGTACACATTCTTCCTGCATTTGTCTAGGTATATACTTTCAGTGTCATCTAAACAGTGTGTGCATGCGTGGTATCCTTTGTTTGTCTGTCCTGAAAGGTTACTGAGAGCGGGCCAATCGTTGATGGTCACGAACAGCAACGCCTTTAGGTTAAATTCCTCCTGTCTGTGCTCATCCCATGTACGTACACCGTTTCCATTCCACAGCTGTAAAAGTTCTTCAACTAATGGCCTTAGGTACACATCAATGTCGTTGCCGGGTTGCTTAGGGCCTTGGATGAGAACTGGCATCATAATGAACTTCCGCTTCATGCACATCCAAGGAGGAAGGTTATACATACATAGAGTCACGGGCCAGGTGCTGTGATTGCTGCTCTGCTCCCCGAAAGGATTAATACCATCCGCGCTTAAAGCAAACCATACATTCCTTGGGTCCTTTGCAAACTCATCCCAGTACTTTCTCTCGATTTTTCTCCACTGCGACCCGTCAGCGGGTGCTCTCAACTTCCCATCTTTCTTTCGGTTCTCACTGTGCCATCGCATCAACTTGGCATGCTCTTCATTTCTGAACAGACGTTTCAACCATGGTATTATAGGAGCATACCACATCACCTTTGCAGGAACCCTCTTCCTGGGGGCTCGCTGTCAACATCACCAGGGTCATCTCGTCTGATCTTATACCGCAATGCACCGCATACCGGGCATGCGTTCAGATCCTTGTATGCACCACGGTAGAGGATGCAGTCATTAGGGCATGCATGTATCTTCTCCACCTCCAATCCTAGAGGGCGTACGACCTTCTTTGCTGCGTATGTACTGTTGGGCAATTCGTTATCCTTTGGAAGCTTCTTCTTCAATATTTTTAGTAGCTTCTCAAATCCTTTGTCCGCCACAGCATTCTCTGCCTTCCACTGCAGCAATTCCAGTACGGTACCGAGCTTTGTGTTGCCATCTTCGCAATTGGGGTACAACCCTTTTTTGTGATCCTCTAACATGCGATCGAACTTCAGCTTCTCCTTTTGACTTTCGCATTGCGTCCTTGCATCGACAATGACCCGGTCGAGATCATCATCATCGGGCACATCGTCTGGTTCCTCTTGATCTTTAGCAGCTTCACCCGTTGCAGCATCATTGGGCACATCGTCTGGTTCCTCTTGATCTTCACCAGCTCCCCCCGTTGCAGCATCACCGTATTCAGGGGGCACATAGTTGTCATCGTACTCTTCTTCTTCGCCGTCTTCCATCATAACCCCTATTTCTCCGTGCCTCGTCCAAACATTATAGTGTGGCATGAAACCCTTGTAAAGCAGGTGGGAGTGAAGGATTTTCCGGTTAGAGTAAGACCTCGTATTCCCACATTCAGTGCATGGACACCACATAAAACCATTCTGCTTGTTTGCCTCAGCCGTATCGAGAAACTCATGCACGCCCTTAATGTACTCGGAGGTGTGTCTGTCACCGTACATCCATTGCCGGTTCATCTGCGTGCATTATATATAATTAAGTGTCCAAATTAATAGAAGTTCATCATCACATTAAAACCAAAGTGCATACATAGTTCTCATCTAACAACATATAGCTCTCCAGAGCATCTAATTAATTAAACCATACATTGAAACTATGTAAAACATTTCAATGCGAAAACAAATGCGATCATAATCGCAACCAAGATAACAATTGATCCAACGGCATAATGATACCAAGCCTCGGTATGAATGGCATATTTTCTAATATTTCTAATCTTCAAGCGCATTGGATCCATCTTAATCTTGTGATCATCGACGACATCCGCAACATGCAACTCCAATATCATCTTCTCCTCCTCAATTTTTTTTATTTTTTCCTTCAACAAATTATTTTCTTCTTCAACTAAATTTAACCTCTCGACAATAGGGTCGGTTGGCATTTCCCATTCACATACATCCTACATAAATAAAATCTATGTCATGTTGGTTGGCATAATTTTCATAAACAATAAATGAACCAATAGTTATAAAGATAATATATATACCACATCCGAATCATAGACAGGACGAGGGCCGACGGGGGCGGATACCAAAACCATCGCACTATATAAAATGCAATAATAAAAGTAAGAAAATAATACAAGTATCTATGTAAACATACAACTAAGAATATTTTTCCTTTCAGAAAGAAGATAAGAACAAGAGGCTCACCACGATGGTGCCGGCGATGAGCTCGGCGCGGGTGATCGACGGCGGTGAAGACGGGGACGGGGCGTGACGTACCGCTAAATCTAGACAAATATTAAGGAAAATGGAGCTTGGAGGTCGAGCTTGGAGAGGAGAAAGCTTAAGTAGTGTGGCTCGGGCATTCCATCGAATACCTTGTGTGCATAGGAGATGACCTAGAGCATCACCAAGCCCTCTCCCCCTCGGCCAGAAAAAAACAGAGCAGTGTGCTCTGCTCTTATGCGAGAGGGTATATATAGGCACCTCATTGGTCCCGGTTGGTAGCATGAACCGGGACTAAAGGGGAGCCTTTGGTCCCGGTTCAAGCCACCAACCGGGACCAATGGTGGTGGGTCAGGAGCGAGGCCCATTGGTCCCGGTTCGTCCCACCAACCGGGACCAAAAGATCCAAATGAACTGGGACCAATGGCCCACGTGGCCCGGCCGGCCCCCTGGGCTCACGAACCGGGTCCAATGCCCTCATTGGTCCCGGTTCAGTCCAGAACCGGGACTAATGGGCTGACCCGGCCTGGACCAAAGCCCTGTTTTTTACTAGTGATGTATCCCTCACGCAGCCACTGTGGGACTGGGACTTCAACATCTTGGGAATGTACCAACACCGCCCTACCGGTGGGTACCGGCTGTTACTGCAAGGAACGAGCTTCATGGACTCGTCTAGTGACCGAACTGGCTGTTATGTCTTTAAGCTTCGCTCCGACAAGGCACCTGCTATTTCTCTAGTGACGGAGTACGTTGGGTGCTCCAAGACCAAATTGGGTTCGGCGATCTTCAAGGCACCTGTCCGGGTGCTTGATAGCTTCCATTGGCGCCCAGTGTATTATACCCAGGTGGAGGAAGACACTGAATTTTTTGAGACTGAATACAAATTTGTAATAGTATTCGACACAATGGCTGAGTCGTTTCGGCAGATCCGTGCTCCCCTTGTTCCCACCAACTCAAGTATCTTTGAGATGGATGACATGCTTGGTATCTATAGCCGCAACAAGGCGAAGAAAATTGTCGATATATGGGTGCTGCAGAACTATGAAAGTGAGGTTTGGGACTTAAAGTACCGGGTTGAATTGCCAACCGCAGAAATCTGGGGGAAGTTTGAAGGCATTGATGCTGATAGCTATTGGTATGTGACCGTTGTTTCGGGTGATGGTGTCGTGCTCTTGCTGGTCAGTTTTGGTAATAGACTGTTTTTTGTTGACACTGGTGGCGAACTGGTTGCTAGCTTCCGATACTTACATGTTGGTGAACATCGGCTCAAACAAACTCTTGTCCCGCATGATTTCTTCATGACACTGGAAGGCTATGCCGTGGATGCTTCACCTTTCATCTGACGGATGTTTGGCGAGGTTCTTAATATCCTGATGAGTTACAATGTCTAGTAATTGGATCAAGTATGAGCCTGCTGATTTCTTCCTTTTGTGTTGTTGTATAAAAAGTTATGATCTGAAGTGACTTTTGTTATGTGGTTGCATGAAATCTATGCTTGTTCCGATATCCTTTTGGGATAAAGTGACAACTGTTTATGTTGATGTTAAAATTACCATGACATTTGGATCTGCTTTTGAAGTATTTTCCAACTGTTCTGCCGCATGTCTCTATTTTCTAGTGGTCTTCTCAGTACTCAATTTTTTGCTATCTATATATTCCTCATATATATCCCTATCTCTTGAACTGAAGAATTGATTTTACCACTTTATCCGCTGGCCTTCTTAATAGTCAGTTTTTTAGTTGTTTCCTGTTTCGACCCTTTGTTGTAGCTGGCAACAAAAAGAGGCAGATTCTCCTCCTTCCTGATTTGCAGGTTGCACCAGACTTCTGGAAGACCTTGGAGCACTACTGGTTAATTAAATGCTTCCGTATTGCATCATAATAGTCAACTTTTCAATGAAGTGTTCTGTTATAATTATGTTTTCTTCGAAACGGTCAGGTAGGTGAAAATGTTGTTGAACGGACAGGAAAGAGCCGACATATGCGCGTCCTTAGTGAGAATCCGAGACATTCGCTTCACACAGGAGTCGAACTCTGGTTCCGGGCGCACACTGTGACCCTAGCCAATGGGCTACTGCCCCGTTTCGAAAATAATTATGTTTTCTTCATGCATCTGGTGCATCTGGTTAGTGTTCTGTATAATTAGGCTTTTCATTAGCAAAACTGTTCCTGTTTTGACTCTGGTCCTTTGTTTTGTTAATTTCCTATACCTTGACTTGTTCCGAGCAAGCAAGAAACAGGTTCACTCTAGGTGAGATCACCTGTGGCGGAAGTGGAACTACTGTTTGTTGTCTTAATTAGGGCAATAATATCAATAACCTAATGCTCTATCAATTTCACTGCTTGATTCTTCCTTTTGTCTGTCTATCAGCTTGTTCTTCCCTTGTATTGCCTGCCTCTTAGCAATGCAGTCTGCTGTTTATTTGTGCATTAGAAAGTGTTGGATCACTTTTTCCCTTTCTGAATTCTGAATCTGCAGTTGAATCTTTGACACTGTGCCTTGTTCTTCCATGTTGGCTTTGTTCATTTTGCAATGTCTTGTTCTAGGCGAGAAACAGGTTTTGGATTTTTCTTAGTTGTGATCACTGATGTATGCTGCAGTGGGGCTTAGAACAAGATGCAAGCGTAATGATGCGTCTATTTTTGTAATTCTTGCTTTGCGCTACTGCAGAAACACAATTTGTAGCACAATTTCGGTTAATGACTTCAGCTGTGTTGTGTAGATTCTGATGTTAACATATTTCTGTAGGGCAGGTGTTGTACAGTACTGTCGCTATAATCTGTCCAGAGTATCGTATGAGTGGATTGGATCTTTCCTGGCAGGTAAATGAGTGGGCTGGATCATATATATCCCTATCTCTTGGACCAAAGAATTGAGTTTACCACTTAATCTAATGGCCTTCCTAATAGTCAGTTGTAGCGAGTTTCCTGTTCTGACCCATTGTTGCAGCTGGCAGTGAAAAGAGGAAAATTTTCCTCCTTCCTGACCTGCAACTTGCACTTGACTTCTAAAAGATCTTGGAGCACTACTTGTTAAATTAAATGCTTCCATGTTGCATCATAATAGTCAACTTCTCAATAAAAGTGTTCTACTTATAGTTCTGTTTTCTTCATGCATCTATTGCATCTTGTTAGGTAGGTCAGAACTATAGCAAGAATAGGACATAATTATATTTGTCTCCTTCCAGGAGTTGTAGTTGTATTTCTTTTTAGATTTATTTTTGGTGAGGAGTTAGTAGTGGTATTCTTCTAGAAAAGACTGGGACTGCACTGAACGCCGACTAGAGAAACTAGAGATGATCTTTGATTTCGTGGAGTGGGACCACAGTTTTCATTGTTTTTTCTTTGCGGGCAATTCAGAGAGCTTTATTACAAAATAGCAATCCTCGGACAATCAGCCAATAGACTGATCACTAAGAAGCTAGGAGTCTCATCAAGCCAGCAGTCCGTCACATTTAGCGTGCAAGCATGCATAACACATAGATGCGCCGGAACGTTAGCCGCTCGGTTTACATGAAGAATATTTTAAAAGAAGTTTCTAACAAGCTCTCCAATATCTAATAAGATAGGAGCCACAACTGATCGAGAGTTATGGTGAGTGTTCTAGAGATCTACCATCTCCAGGCAGTCAACGGAAATGCGTGTAGCCGTGCAGATACGCAAATCGCACGCCTTCTCACATAGGCACCGCTTCAGCTATCAGTGGATCTGTTATCCCCATATGGGGTTTGCACCAAGCACCAAGGAGTCCAGTGGAGGACCTGGCAACACCCCCAGCGCCACTGCAACTTACGTCAATATTTAGTGCTCCGTCGGTGTTGATCTTGATCACTCCCGGTTCAGGCGGTAGCCATCCATGTCCTGGCAAGACCTTTGCCATAGTTATGGGCAGGTCCAGGATCGCCAGGGCTTCCTTTGTCCACTTCATACAAGAGGCAGGGTCCGAGCCTCCTTCTTCATGCTTGATACGGTTCCTAGAGTGCCAGATTGACCACATAATAGTAATGATGATAGCACGATCTTTGTCCCTGAACCTATCATCACTCAAAATATCCCGTGCACAACAGTTGTCATTGTTGCCGACCGTCCTTTCACGATCATCCTGCTTCTCTACAGCTACACCACCAATGTTCCAGATTCTCAACTGACCTTGCAACAAATGTTATAAAGGCGCCGAAAAATCGTGTTTATACTTTGGGGATAGTGAGCTTTTGATAAGTAAAAGTGTTCCTGTTTTCAATCGATTTTCCTTGTATTACCTACTTAGTGATCCAGTCTGCTGGTGCATCGTTGTTCCCTGTTGGATTTGTTAATTTTGCAATGTCTAGTTGTAGGCGTGAAACAGGTTTTGGATTTGCTTGCTGGTGATCCGTGGAACTGGTGTATGTTGCGGCCGTTCTAGAACATGGTATGAGTGTAATGTTGCATCTATTTTTGTAATACTCCTGGGTGAGGTGTTGTACTTTACGGTCACTATATCCTGTTCAGAGTACTATGATACAATAGTGGTTTAGAACTGAACCCAATCTCGACAGCTCAAACGCAACAGTAATTAGGTGAAAGTAGCATAGACTGGTGGTAGAGCAGTACATTCGCTTGATAGAACTGAACCCAATCTCCACTAGTGTGAGGTGTAAAATATTAATCGCTAACTCTGAAACTCAAAGAGATGAAGCAGTCGAGCATATACTAGTTGTACCTCTGAAACTCTCTTTTGTTTTAGACTGAGTACGTCTGAAACTTAGAATCGCTGCTTCTGCAGCTTCTATCTCATCTGCTGCTGCGGCCCTCTCTTCGGACACCAGGGCCCCCTCTCTGATAGTAGCATTGCTGGTCTAAATATATTCACCGAAGAACCCACTAGGGTAAAGATATTGCATCTCGGAAGTTCCCATTGCTGCTACTATGTAAACTGGTTGCTGTCAAAAAGATAAAAACACTGCTACTGGAAATCACGGTAGTGTCCTTTGCTACTATTTATCCTTTCAAGTTACGTTCTAGAAGTTTTTTCACCTTGCCTTTGTTTCTCGCTATCGAAAAATCTAGACCCCATGGACTACCAAAAGTGGTGCAAGTATTCTCCGGCCCGAATTCAAGGGTGGCGACATGTTGTTTAGTGCATAAATAAAAATACACATTTCTCGTCAAATCAAAGGCAAAAAATAAGGAAAAGAAATAAAAAACCATTCAAGAACCTAGCAGAAACTACTCCCTCTATAAACTAATATAGGATGTTTTAGAGACTTGATTGATTAACTAAGAAGGAATGCTATTGCAAACAGTCATTATAGGTGTAGCTTGTTTAGGTAAAGCAAAACCATAAAAAAAATATCATTGGCTTACTGCGAAGTAAACTGAGAGGACTAGAAGGTGGTTTTGTGTGATGTGGCATCCCAAGTAACATTGTCAGCGGCATTCGCATGACGGTATATCCTAAGGCAACCCCTTTCAAGGCTGAAAATGAGTTTTGGGACTTAAAGTATCGGGTTGAATTGCTGATCACAGAAATCAGGGGAAAGCTTGAAATTCTTGATGGCGATGGCGATTGTATGCGACCGTTACTTCTGGTGATGGTGACGTGCTATTGTTGGTCAGTTTTGGTCATTGGTTGTTTTACGTTGGCACTGATGGAGTATTGGTTGCTAGCTTCCATGACTTGAATGCCTGCACACATCAGCTCAAAGAAACTCTTGTTCCGCATGATTTCTTCACGACATCAGAAGGTTGTGTTGTGGACGCTTCACCATTCATCTAACGCTGTTGAGTGAGGTGGTGCTTTTTAGCGGCCTAGTTTTTGTATCCTCATGAGCTGCAATGTCCATGGATTGGATCAAGACAAGCCTGCTAATTTCCTTTTTTTGTGTGTTGATCAGAAGTGACTTGATATGTGGTTGCATGAAAGCAATGCTTGTTTTGATACCCTTTCAGGCTGAAGTGATTACCGCTTGTGTTGATGCTAAAATTACCAAGCCGTTTTGCCCTGCTTTTGAAATGTTTGCCAGCTGATCCGCCTCATGTTCTCTGCTTTATTCGATTTAGGGGCTGTTCGGAATCCCCACAGCTCTGTGAAATCCTGAGAGCTGAGGAGCTGGTAAACAGGCGCTCTGCGAATTTCAACTATAAATCAAGCTGCTCCGGGAGTGGAGCTGTGGAGCCGAGTACATCCGAACAGTGCCTTATTTGGTGGTCTTCTCAGTACTTGATATTTAGCAACCTTTATGCCTCATATCACTATTTCTTCAACTGGAGAATTGATTTGACCTCTTGATCGGTGGTCTTCTTACTAGTCAACTTGTAGTGTGTTTGCTGTTCATACCCTTTGTTGTAGCTGACAAAGGGAAGTGACAGATTTTCCTGTTTACTGTCTGGCAAGCTGCACCTGCCTTCTAGAATAGCTTGGAGCACTACTGATCAAATTAAATGCTTGAATGTTGCATCATAGTCAACTTCTGAACAAAGTATTCTGTTATAATTCAGTTCTCTTCATGCATCTACCACCGTGAACATTGATTTTCTGTGTTGCTGGTTGTAACGAGGATATGAGCGCAGATGATGTGCTTCTCTCTTTAAATCAAACTTGGCCTATATATATAGGATTCTGTATTAGTTGCTGGTTGTAGCAATGTGCATTTGTGGGAGCTGATGGCCAAACGGCCACAATGGTTCCAAATCTTCAGATAACAATGGAAATGGTTAGATAGATCTTATGGAAACTAAGCTCACTACTAATTGGACATGGTTGTAGTAGTATTCTTCTAGAAAAAGGGTGGTAATGTACTGCAACCTGAAATCTATGATTATCTTATTGCATTTTTCTGCTGCACGCTTTGCAGTTATTATCTCTTATTGTTTCAGTTCAGCTGTTGACCTTTTTGTATAAATGTTTCGTGCGGATGTTGTAGCACAATTGCTGTTAATAATGTCAGCTGTGCTGTGCATATAGAAGTTCTGGGCACAATTTGGTTTTTGCCGTTTCTATGCACGTTTGCTAGATTCAGATGCTAACATGTTTCTGCCAGGCAGGTGTCGTACTTTACAGTTTGTTTTTGCTATTTCCAGATATGGGTTTGGTAGATTCAGATGTTTACAAATTTGTGCTGGGCAGGTCTTGTACTTCAAATTTACTAGTATATCATATACTTACTAAAGTAATCACAACTTGAAAGTAACACTGACCAGACCAGTGGGTGAGCTATAATGAACAGGTACGTAGTATGTCTACACTAGTGAAATCATTGTGTTCAGTCTTACGTACTAGTATGCAACTACTGAAGGCCATGCTATAGTATGTCTACACTAGTGAAATCATTGTGTTCAGTCTTACGTAGTACCAGTGTTATTTCTGTGACTCAACGCAATTATCAGTCTCCCTATACTTTTATACCATACTGATGCATTTCACGCGAAGAAACATGTGCATGTGTGACCTATTTTTGGTAGTTCGAAAAAAAGAAAAGGAAAAGGGGCAAATGTCACTTATGTGAAGAACCAGAAACATCAGCTCACAAGTACACAACACAAAGCGCCTCTGCAATCACAAAGGTGCCTACTGAAACAGGACTACTTCAAGGCTTAGGTTTATTTATCTCAGGCCAGCAAAAATATCATGCTAGCAACAAGGTTCTCTATATGATCTCCAAAAAAGGCTCTCTACATTACATACTTTGTTGATGCATTTTACAGCCAGCATGCGAAACCAAACTGCAACCTCGTACTAGTATTTCATAAACTGATACCAGCTAGGGTTCAGAGCATCCTCAATGACAATCACCACACAGTTGCCCCCAAGTTGCCGGACACGTTCTCGGACGTGTCCGTGGACATCCGGCCACACGCTGGGCATCCAACATTATCCCCATAATTTCCAACATCCGGAACATTTCAAACATGAATTTCGGATGAAATTGAACATAGTACCATATTTCAAAAGGAAAGGTATCACACACCATGACCTCATGAATAGTAACAAAATGGCATTGCCCGGAGAAAAACACCGCCATATAATCGAAACACGCTTAGCTCTCCTCGTCATTCCTCTCTTCCGGTTAGGTTTCTGGATGAAGCCTTTCTCACAAAGCGATGCTTTTGTTGAAACATGATAGCTCTTCTGCTTGTTAAGAAAATAAATAAATGATAACTCTCTTGCCCATTCTTCTCCCTCGATTAGATTTTTCATGTTTGAAAAAAGACTTTTTCCGCTAATATGTGCGCATAAGCTATAATTTTTTTATGCATAAGCTATAAAAATTTGCATCCCAAGCCAATTTGCGTACACTCCATTTTTTTAGTGGAGAAACAATTCAGGTTAGCAGATGTGGTGGGGTGACGTTCCGTTTATTGTGCAAATAAAAGATGACAAACATGTTTTTTTTTTTGCTGATATGTGGTCCTCTCTTATCGATTCAGTGATACAAAAATGTTTTCCCCCTTTCTTTCGCGAACTTGACGGAAACATTATTGTCTTTTCATCAGAAAGAAATGCCAAAGCGAATAAACATGTATTGTGACTTGTTTTGAGTAAAGCGAACCAAATTGTAAAAGAAAAATAGCCATCACACAAGCACATCTACAATCGCCATTGACATGTCAAAAAACATCCGAGATTACTTGCACGGATTTGGTAGTGGTAGCATGATTTCTTTCGATCAATATCCTTATTGTTTTGGAATGATAATCTGGCATTATTTTTATTTATTGTACGCCATACTTTTGGCAAAGATATTTCTCTATGTAGTGACACAGATCCCTAATAAAACTGAAGTATTTCCAGCAAGTTATTTTTTCAAGTTGCAAATGAATCAGGAATAAACCCAGCCCAAGCCATTCTACTAAACCCAGCCCACATTTCTCTCCAGATCGGCGGCGAGGCACCATGGGGAAGGCCGCAAGGGCAGCAGGAGAGACGCCTCTCCGCCGCCGCGCTGACCTCCCGGAGGAGATCATCTTCTCGGATATCCTTGTGCGCCTCCCCCCGAAGTCCCTCCTCCGTTGTCGTGTTGTCTGCCGTGCGTGGCGCCGCGCCACCTCCAAGCGCCACTTCCTCCTCGCTCACCACACCCACCAACCTGCCCACCCCGTCTTCCTCGCCGGCGAAGAGATCTTCGGCGTCCCCTGCCATAACATCCGCGCCTTCGACCACCGGGCCAATGATGTCCAGACCGTTGCCCAGCTTGACGAGGCCTTTGATCTGGAGGCCTCCTGCGACGGCCTCCTCGTCCTCTCCAAGTTCGACTACACTGCTCGCTTTCGCAGCTTCTCCGTCTGCAACCCGGCCACGCGTGAGCAGGCCCCACTCAGGTGTCCACCGTGGGACTTCCACATCTTGGGGATGTATGCCCACCGACCCACCGGCGAGTACACGCTGATACTGCAACGGACAATCGACATGAAGTTGTCTGAAGGCCAAATTGGCTGCTATGTCTTTCTGTTGGGCTCCGACCAGCCACCGAGGTACATCGGGTGGCCGGAGACAGGGTCGTGGACCTTCGACGTACCTGTCCGAGTGCATGACAGCTTGCATTGGTACTCACAGTTTTATCTGGGTAAAAGCAACCAACCGCAGCATCAGAGGGACAACACACCGGTAATAGTATTCGACACCATAGATGAGTCGTTCCAGCGGATGCATGCTCCAGTTGTTTCCACCCAGGCAACTATCTTTGACATGGATGGCACGCTCGGCATCTACAGGCGTAACTATGAGATGAAACAAATTGATGTGGATCCCTTTATGAAAGAAAAAGAAACTATTGGTATATGGGTGCTGCGGAACTACGAAAGTGAGGTTTGGGACAAAAAGTACAAAATCATATTGCCGCTTGCAGAAATACGGGATGATTTTGGGAACCACGATGATTATTGTTTGGAAGTTGTTTCTGGGGATGGTGACGTGTTCATGCTGCTCCTTCTTGGTCGGTATCTGATTCGTGTTGACAGCAATGGAAAATTGCTTGAAAATTCCAATATCGGTCGAGAAAACCCCCGTATGACTAAATGGCTTCTCAAGCAAAGTCTTGTTCAGCATACATTCTTTCCGGCTCTAGAAGGTTATGCTGTGGATGGTTCACCTTGGTTGCCGAAACTTACGCATCTCTAAGTACTGGCTCAAGCAAAGTTTTGTTCAGCATACCTTTTTTCCGGCTCTGGAAGGTTAATGATGTGAACATTTTGTCTTTGATCTGACCGTTGTTGAGTGAATTCTTTCTTTTCTGCCTAGTTTTCGTGGAATATCTTTGGATCGGATCAAGTATGAGCCTGTTGCCCTATTTTTTGCATTGTTGTATACAAAATATGGTCAGAAGCTTAGACTGTTATGTGGTTCAATTAATCTATGCTTGTCTTGTTAACTTTTGGGGCTGAAGTGACTAAGTGTGACTTGATGCTCAAATGAACAATCAATTTTGCTCTGCTTTTAAAATATTTGCCAACTAATATGCATCATTTATCTATTTTAGTGGGCTCAAGAATTAACTTAGCTTTATTTTATTTATCGAGTGGCCATCTTAGTACTCAATAATTTGCAAGCTATATGCCTCATGTCCCACTTCCTGAACTGAAGAACTGACTTTACCTTCTTATCTAGTGGTCTTCTTAATAGTCAATTTTAGGGTGTTTCTCTGTTTCTACCCTCTATTCTAACTGACGGTGCAAAGAGGACGAACGGGAGTTCGATCTGGAGGACGAACTCCAACCAGTTAGTCGATGTTACCACTAAAATCTCAGGAATACGAAGCACGCGACGGACCGAAACACAAACTCTGATTACCAATTTGTGATGTCCCTCTCTTAGAAAGTAATCACAATTAGGAAAAGGGGGTGAGAACGGGACGAACATGGGCTTAGGTTCAGAGGATAGGGATGGGATGAGTTCAGATAATATTCATTTTCGGTGGTGCTTCTAAGCGGCCTCATTGTTGTATCCTCATGAGCTGTAATGTCCATGGATTGGATAAGACGAGCCTGCTAATTTCTTCTTTTTGTGTTGATCAGAAGTGACTTGTTATGTAGTTGCATAAAAGCAATGCTTGTTTTGACACCCTTTCGGGCTGAAGTGATTACTGCTTGTGTTGATGCTAAGATTACCAAGCCGTTTTGCTCTGCTTTTGAACTGTTTGCCAGCTGATCCACCTCATGTTCTCTGCTTTATTCGATTTATTTAGTGATCTTCTCAGTACTTGATAATTAGCAACCTTTATGCCTCATATCACTATTTCTTGAACTGGAGAATTGATTTGACCTCTTGATCAGTGGTCTAATCCCCATCGGTGGAGTACCATCCGTGTACGGGCGTCCTTCATAGAAAAGCCAATATCGTCAAGTTCAACAGTGATGGGGTTCTCACGAGCAAGGGGATGAACAGAAACAAGATTGGTAACTAAGTTAGGAGACACAAGAACATTAGACATGTTAATGGGAGTAGAAGTAGAAGGAAACGACATATGACCGACATGTGTAATGGGTAGAGAGGAACCGTTATCAATGGTGATGCGAGTGGGGGTATGAATGGGGGTGGTGGACGTGAGGTTACCTGGATGAGCAGTCATGTGAGCGGTGGCACCCGAGTCCATGTACCAGTCACCTCCGCCGCCGTAGTTACTCGATGACGGAGCCGAGTGCATAGCAGCGAGGAGGGTCAAGTCCCACAGCGGCGGCACCTGGGGAGGGATAAACCCTCCGTAGGCCGGCACGGGAGCAGCACCTTAGGTAGGCGTGGGCACGGCACCGTAACCGCTGTAGGGGTCGGCGTTCTGCACGGTGAAGAACGCCTGGTGGCTCGCCGGACGAGGCCCAAGGATGCCCGGAGCGGGAGCCGGAGGGACCGGCATCGAGTACGCGTGTACGATGCCCGTCCACGGGTTGGTGCCATAAGTCCCGTGCGGGGTGGCATGCTGCTGCTGACGAGCCCCCCCCCCCTTGCGCATGTTTGTGACGCCCCCGCGGCGGTTGCCGCGGCGCCCGCCACCCGGCTACGGCTGCTGGGGGCAGCGGGAGGCGAGGGAGGGCGCGGGCGGGAGGGTGAAGAACCCCGGAGGCGCGGGGGCGGCGGCTAGTGGCGGGGCGCCACGCGAGGTGCCAACGGCGAGGGGCGTGGTGCTGCACGCGCTTCTTGACCCCCTTCATCCGCCGCTCCTCCAACCGCGATTGATCGTTAAGATTGTTATAGACATATGCCCCATGTCGCCCTCCCGCTAGGGCGGCTCGGGTGGAAACCCTAACCCCCGCCGCCGGGCACGTCCATCCTCCCCCTCCCCTCCGCCGTCGCTAGAGGTCGCCGAGCGAAGCCCCAGGCAGTTGATGGCGGCGGCGGAGGCTCTCTTCTCTTCCCTCCTGCGCCAGATCGGTGAGGCGGGTCACCCATGGCGCCGGGGGCTTTCCCCCGATCTGCGTCACGGCGGCGCGGCGTCTTAGGCGACGGCGCAAGGCGACGGCGTGGTGCTGGGCCGGGGCGGCGGAGCTGCTAGGCTCTGAGGAAGATCTGGTGGCATCGGCCGTTCGATGGGCTCGCGGGGTCATGGCAGCCTTGGTCGCGGTGGCCGGCGTCGGCCTATCGGCGGCGGTTGGATCCTGGGGCGGCGGCGGGTGAAGCTCGGGCTTCCCGCGACGGCATGGCGTGGTGTTGTCCCTACCCAAGGCGGATCTGCATCGTTGATCTCGTGGTTTTGCCGCGGATTGGTTCAGATCAGAGACGGTGATGAGCGTGCAGGATCCATCTCAGCGGCTCTCGCGGTTTGGTGAGGTGGGGTGGGAGCCCTCCTCCCAGACTCCAGTGGTGGCGCATTCAGGCAGTGGCCGGTGCGCCAGGGCTCCTACGGTGGCACTGTTGTTCCGGTTGGTCGCCGGATCTAGGCGGCTAGATTTGGGGCTTTGAAGGCGGTCGAGACAGTGCACAGGTTGTCGGGTTGATTTCTTGGGACAGATCCGGGTGAAAACTTGGTCTTCGGTCATTGACCGAAGCCAGTGATGATGATGCCCTTATCATCGTTTCTTTCATGAAGGCATCATCGAGGTGAAGCTCCCAATCCCACCCAATACATTCGGGGGGAAACCCTAGATCAACTGATCGGATGACGGCGGCATTCATGTGTCGTTACCCCCTTGGGGGCGGCATTCTTGGAGTTGCACTCGGGCTTGAGGGACCAGCGGATGGCTTCTTCGGTGGAGCGGTCTTTATTTCTACATATTCATGGCGGCGGTTCTCAGCGGCATGGAGCAATGGATGTTGGAAATATGCCCTAGAGGCAATAATAAAAGGATTATTATTATATTTCCTTGTTCATGATGATTGTCTTTTATTCATGCTATAATTGTGTTATCCAGAAATCGTAATACATGTGTGAATACATAGACACCAACATGTCCCTAGTAAGCCTCTAGTTGACTAGCTCGTTGATCAACAGATAGTCATGGTTTCCTGACTATGGACATTGGATGTCATTGATAATGAGATCACATCATTAGGAGAATGATGTGATGGACAAGACCCAATCCTAAACATAGCACAAGATCGTATAGTTCATTTGCTAGAGTTTTTCCAATGTCAAGTATCTTTTCCTTAGACCATGAGATCGTGTAACTCCCGGATACCGTAGGAGTGCTTTGGGTGTACCAAACGTCACAACGTAACTGGGTGACTATAAAGGTACATTACATGTGTCTCCGAAAGTGTCTGTTAGGTTGGCACGAATCGAGACTGGGATTTGTCACTCCGTATGACGGAGAGGTATCTCTGGGCCCACTCGGTAATGCATCATCATAATGAGCTCAAAGTGACCAAGTGTCTGGCCACGGCATCATGCATTACGGTACGAGTAAAGTGACTTGTCGGTAACGAGATTGAACGAGGTATTGGGATACCGATGATCGAATCTCGGGCAAGTAACGTACCGATTGACAAAGGGAATTGTATACGGGGTTGCTTGAATCCTCGACATCGTGGTTCATCCGATGAGATCATCGAGGAGCATGTAGGAGCCAACATGGGTATCCAGATCCCACTGTTGGTTATTGACCGGAGAGTCGTCTCGATCATGTC
The DNA here is from genome assembly GCF_002162155.2 of Triticum dicoccoides. Classification (NCBI taxonomy): domain Eukaryota; kingdom Viridiplantae; phylum Streptophyta; class Magnoliopsida; order Poales; family Poaceae; genus Triticum; species Triticum dicoccoides. The sequence goes on from NC_041384.1 coordinate 703,286,900, forward strand.
TACATGTCTCCCGAACCCGTACGGTCTACACACTTAAGGTTCGGTGACGCTAGGGTTGTAGAGATATGAGTATGCAGTAACCCGAAAGTTGTTCGGAGTCCCGGATGAGATCCCGGACGTCACGAGGAGTTCCGGAATGGTCCGAAGGTGAAGAATTATATATAGGAAGTGCAGTTTCGGCCATCGGGAGAGTTTCCGGGGTCACCGGTATTGTACCGGGACCACCGAAAGGGTCCCGGGGGTCCACCGGGTGCGGCCACCCATCCCGGAGGGCCCCATGGGCTGAAGTGGGGAGGGGAACCAGCCCATAGTGGGCTGCTGCGCCCCCCTTGGCCCATCCCCTGCGCCTAGGGTTGGAAACCCTAGGGTGGGGGGCGCCCCACTTGCCTTGGGGGGTACTCCACCCCCTTGGCCGCCGCCCCCCTTGGGAGATTCAATCTCCAGGGCCGGAGCCCCCCCAGGGGGCCTATATAAAGGGGGGAGGGAGGGGCAGCCGCACCCTGAAGCCTTGGCGCCTCCCTCTCCCCTGCTACACTTCTCCCTCTCGCAGAAGCTCAGCGAAGCCCTGCTGCGGTGACTGCTGCATCCACCACCACGCCGTCGTGCTGCTGGATCTTCATCAACCTCTCCTTCCCCCTTGCTGGATCAAGAAGGAGGAGACATCACGCTGACCGTACGTGTGTTGAACGCGGATGTGCCGTCCGTTCGGCGCTAGGATCTCCGGTGATTTGGATCACGACGAGTACGACTCCTTCATCCCCGTTCTTTGAACGCTTCCGCTCGCGATCTACAAAGGTATATAGATGCATCCGATCACTCGTTGCTAGATGAACTCATAGATGGATCTTGGTGAAAACATAGGAAATTTTTTTGTTTTCTGCAACGTTCCCCAACAGTGGTATCAGAGCTAGGTCTATGCGTAGTTCTCTTTGCACGAGTAGAACATAATTTGTTGTGGGCGTAGATGTTGTCAACTTTCTTGCCGCTACTAGTCTTATTTTGCTTCAGCGGTATTGTGGGATGAAGCGGCCTGGACCAACCTTACACGTACGCGTACGTGAGACCGGTTCCACCGACTGACATGCACTAGTTGCATAAGGTGGCTGGCGGGTGTTTGTCTCTCCCACTTTAGTTGGAGCGGATTTGAAGAAAAGGGTCCTTATGAAGGATAAATAGAAGTTGAAAAATCACGTTGTGGCTTTAACGTAGGTAAGAAAACGTTCTTGCTAGAACCCTCTTGCAGCCACGTAAAACTTGCAACAACAATTAGAGGACGTCTAACTTGTTTTTGTAGCAAGTGTTTTGTAATGTGATATGGCCAAAGTTGTGATGAATGATGAATGATATATGTGATGTATGAGATCATGTTCTTGTAATATGAATCACGACTTGCATGTCGATGAGTATGACAACCGGCAGGAGCCATAGGAGTTGTCTATATTTTTTGTATGACCTGCGTGTCATTGAGAAACGCCATGTAAATTACTTTACTTTATTGCTAAACATGTTAGCCATAGTAGTAGAAGTAATAGTTGGCGAGCAACTTCATGGAGACACGATGATGGAGATCATGGTGTCATGCCGGTGACAAGATGATCATGGAGCCCCAAGATGGAGATCACAGGAGCTATATGATATTGGCCATATCATGTCACTATTATTTGATTGCATGAGATGTTTATCATGTTTTTGCATCTTGTTTACTTAGAACGACGGTAGTAAATAAGATGATCCCTCATAATAATTTCAAGAAAGTGTTTCCCTTAACTGTGCGCCGTTGCGACAGTTCGTTGTTTCGAAGCACCACGTAATGATCGGGTGTGATAGATTCCAACGTTCACATACAACGGGTGTAAGACAGATTTACACATGCAAACACTTAGGTTGACTTGATGAGCCTAGCATGTACAGACATGGCCTCGGAACACAGAAGACCGAAAGGTCGAGCATGGGTCGTATAGAAGATACGATCAACATGAAGATGTTCACCGACGTTGACTAGTCCGTCTCACGTGATGATCGGACACGGCCTAGTTAACTCGGATCATGTTATACTTAGATGACTGGAGGGATGTCTATCTGAGTGGGAGTTCATTGAATAATTTAGATGAACTTAATTATCATGAACTTAGTCTAAAACCTTTACAACATGTCTTGTAGATCAAATGGCCAACGTTGTCCTCAACTTCAACGTGTTCCTAGAGAAAACCAAGCTGAAAGACGATGGCAGCAACTATACGGACTGGGTCTAGAACCTGAGGATCATCCTCATAGCTGCCAAGAAAGATTATGTCCTACAAGCACTGCTAGGTGAAGCACCTGCTCTCCCTGCAGAACAAGACGTTATGAACGCTTGGCAGACACATACTGATGATTACTCCCTCGTTCAGTGCGGCATGCTTTACAGCTTAGAACCAGGGCTCCAAAAGCGTTTTGAGAGACACGGAGCATATGAGATGTTCGAAGAGCTGAAAATGGTATTTCAAGCTCATGCCCGGGTCGAGAGATATGAAGTCTCCGATAAGTTCTTCAGTTGTAAGATGGAGGAAAACAGTTCTGTCAGTGAGCACATACTCACTATATCTGGGTTACATAATCGCTTGACTCAGCTGGGAGTTAATCTCCCGAATGACGCGGTCATTGACAGAATCCTTCAGTCGCTTCCACCGAGCTACAAGAGCTTTGTGATGAACTTCAATATGCAGGGGATGGAAAAGACCATTCCTGAAGTATTTGCAAGGCTGAAATCAGCAGAGGTAGAAGTCAAAAAGGAACATCAAGTGTTGATGGTGAATAAAACCACTAAGTTCAAGAAAGGCAAGGGTAAGAAGAACTTCAAGAAGGACGGCAAGGGAGTTGCCACGCCCGGTAAGCAAGCTGCCGGGAAGAAGCCAAAGAATGGACCCAAGCCCGAGACTGTGTGCTTTTATTGCAAGGGAAGTGGTCACTGGAAGCGGAACTGCCCCAAATACTTAGCGCACAAGAAGGCCGGCATCACGAAAGGTATATGTGATATACATGTAATTGATGTGTACCTTACCAGTACTCGTAGTAGCTCCTGGGTATTTGATACCGGTGCAGTTGCTCACATTTGTAACTCAAAGCAGGAGCTGCGGAATAAGCGGAGACTGGCGAAGGACGAGGTGATGATGCGCGTCGGGAATGGTTCCAAGGTCGATGTGATCGCCATCGGCACGCTACCTCTACATTTACCTATGGGATTAGTTTTAAACCTCAATAATTGTTATTTAGTGCCAGCTTTGAGCATGAACATTGTATCAGGATCTCGTTTAATTCGAGATGGCTACTCATTTGAATCCGAGAATAATGGTTGTTCTATTTATATGAGAGATATGTTTTATGGTCATGCTCAGATGGTGAATGGTTTATTCTTAATGAATCTCGAGCGTAATGCTACACATATTCATAGTGTGAATACCAAAAGATGTAAGGTTGATAACGATAGTCCCACATACTTGTGGCACTGCCGCCTTGGTCACATAGGTGTCAAACGCATGAAGAAGCTCCATGCAGATGGACTTTTAGAGTCTCTTGATTACGAATAATTTGACACATGCGAACCATGCCTCATGGGTAAAATGACCAAGACTCCGTTCTCAGGAACAATGGAGCGAGCAACCAACTTATTGGAAATCATACATACTGATGTGTGCGGTCCAATGAGTAGAGGCTCGCGGTGGCTATCGTTATGTTCTCACCTCACTGATGACTTGAGTAGATATGGGTATGTCTATTTAATGAAACACAAGTCTGAGACCTTTGAAAAGTTCAAGGAATTTCATAGTGAGGTTGAGAATCAACATGACAGGAAAATCAAATTCTTGCGATCAGATCGTGGGGGAGAATACTTGAGTCACGAATTTGGTACACACTTAAGAAAATGTGAAATAGTTTCACAACTAACGCCGCCTGGAACACCTTAGCGTAATGGTGTGTCCGAACGTCGTAATCGCACTCTATTAGATATGGTGCGATCTATGATGTCTCTTACCGATTTACCGCTATCTTTTTGGGGCTATGCTTTAGAGACTGCCGCATTCACTTTAAATAGGGCTCCGTCGAAATCCGTTGAGACGACACCGTATGAATTATGGTTTGGGAAGAAACCTAAGATGTCGTTTCTAAAAGTTTGGGGATGCGATGCTTATGTCAAGAAACTTCAACCTGAAAAGCTCGAACCCAAGTCGGAAAAATGCGTCTTCATAGGATACCCTAAAGAAACTATTGGGTATACCTTCTACCTCAGATCCGAACGCAAGATCTTTGTTGCCCAGAATGGATCCTTTCTAGAGAAAGAGTTTCTCTCGAAAGAAGTAAGTGGGAGGAAAGTAGAACTTGATGAAGTATTACCTCTTGAACCGGAAAGTGGCGCAACTCAAGAAAATGTTCCTGAGGTGCCTGCACCGACTAGAGAGGAAGTTAATGATGATGATCATGAAACTTCAGATCAAGTTGCTACTGAACTTCATAGGTCCACAAGGACACGTTCCGCACCAGAGTGGTACGGCAACCCTGTCTTGGAAATCATGTTGTTAGACAACGGTGAACCTTCGAACTATGAAGAAGCGATGGCGGGCCCGGATTCCGACAAATGGCTGGAAGCCATGAAATCCGAGATAGGATCCATGTATGAAAACGAAGTATGGACTTCGACTGACTTGCCCGATGATCGGCAAGCCATAGAAAATGAATGGATCTTTAAGAAGAAGACAGACGTGGATGGTAATGTGACCATCTATAAAGCTAGGCTTGTCGCTAAGGGTTATCGACAAGTTCAAGGGGTTGACTACGATGAGACTTTCTCACCCGTAGCGAAGCTGAAGTCCGTCCGAATCATGTTAGCAATTGCTGCATTCTATGATTATGAGATATGGCAAATGGACGTCAAAACGGCATTCCTTAATGGTTTCCTTAAGGAAGAATTGTATATGATGCAGCCGGAAGGTTTTGTCGATCCTAAGAATGCTGACAAGGTGTTCAAGCTCCAACGCTCGATTTATGGGCTGGTGCAAGCATCTCAGAGTTGGAACATTCGCTTTGATGAGATGATCAAAGCGTTTGGGTTTATGCAAACTTATGGAGAAGCCTGCGTTTACAAGAAAGTGAGTGGGAGCTCTGTAGCATTTCTCATATTATATGTAGATGACATACTTTTGATGGGAAATGATATAGAACTTTTGGACAGCATTAAGGCCTACTTGAATAAGAGTTTTTCGATGAAGGACCTTAGAGAAGCTGCTTATATATTAGGCATCAAGATCAATAGAGATAGATCAAGACGCCTCATAGGTCTTTCACAAAGCACATACCTTGATAAGATATTGAAGAAGTTCAATATGGATCAGTCTAAGAAAGGGTTCTTGCCTGTGTTGCAAGGTGTGAAATTGAGCTCAGCTCAATGTCCGACCACGACAGAAGATATAGAAGAGATGAGTGTCATCCCCTATGCCTCAGCCATAGGGTCTATTATGTATGCCATGCTGTGTACCAGACCTGATGTAAACCTTGTCGTAAGTTTGGTAGGAAGGTACCAAAGTAATCCCGACAAGGAACACTTGACAGCGGTCAAGAATATCCTGAAGTACCTGAAAAGGACTAAGGACATGTTTCTCGTTTATGGAGGTGACGAAGAGCTCGTCGTAAAGGGTTACGTTGACGCTAGCTTCGACACAGATCTGGATGACTCTAAGTCACAAACCGGATACGTGTATATGTTGAATGGTGGAGCGGTAAGCTGGTGCAGCTGCAAGCAGAGCGTCGTGGCGGGATCTACATGTGAAGCGGAGTACATGGCAGCCTCGGAGGCAGCGCATGAAGCAATTTGGGTGAAGGAGTTCATCACCGACCTAGGAGTCATACCCAATGCGTCAGGGCCGATCAAACTCTTTTGTGACAACACTGGAGCTATTGCACTTGCCAAGGAGCCCAGGTTTCATAAGAAGACCAGGCACATCAAGCGTCGCTTCAACTCCATTCGTGAAAATGTTCAAGATGGTACATACGGATCTGAATGTCACAGATCCGTTGACTAAACCTCTCCCTAGGGCAAAACATGATCAACACCACAACTCTATGGGCGTTCGATTCATCACAATGTAACTAGATTATTGACTCTAGTGCAAGTGGGAGACTGTTGGAAATATGCCCTAGAGGCAATAATAAAAGGATTATTATTATATTTCCTTGTTCATGATGATTGTCTTTTATTCATGCTATAATTGTGTTATCCGAAAATCATAATACATGTGTGAATACATAGACACCAACATGTCCCTAGTAAGTCTCTAGTTGACTAGCTCGTTGATCAACAGATAGTCATGGTTTCCTGACTATGGACATTGGGTGTCATTGATAACGAGATCACATCATTAGGAGAATGATGTGATGGACAAGACCCAATCCTAAACATAGCACAAGATCGTATAGTTCGTTTGCTAGAGTTTTTCCAATGTCAAGTATCTTTTCCTTAGACCATGAGATCGTGTAACAACCGGATACCGTAGGAGTGCTTTGGGTGTACCAAACGTCACAACGTAACTGGGTGACTATAAAGGTACATTACATGTGTCTCCGAAAGTGTCTATTGGGTTGGCACGAATCGAGACTGGGATTTGTCACTCCGTATGACGGAGAGGTATCTCTGGGCCCACTCGGTAATGCATCATCATAATGAGCTCAAAGTGACCAAGTGTCTGGTCACGGGATCATGCATTACGGTACGAGTAAAGTGACTTGCCGGTAACAAGATTGAACGAGGTATTGGGATACCGACGATCGAATCTCGGGCAAGTAACGTACCGATTGACAAAGGGAATTGTATACGGGGTTGCTTGAATCCTCGACATCGTGGTTCATCCGATGAGATCATCGAGGAGCATGTAGGAGCCAACATGGGTATCCAGATCCTGCTGTTGGTTATTGACCGGAGAGTCGTCTCGGTCATGTCTACATGTCTCCCGAACCCGTACGGTCTACACACTTAAGGTTCGGTGATGCTAGGGTTGTAGAGATATGAGTATGCAGTAACCCGAAAGTTGTTCGGAGTCCCGGATGAGATCCCGGACGTCACGAGGAGTTCCGGAATGGTCCGGAGGTGAAGAATTATATATAGGAAGTGCAGTTTCGGCCATCGGGAGAGTTTCGGGGGTCACCGGTATTGTACCGGGACCACCGGAAGGGTCCCGGGGGTCCACCGAGTGGGGCCACCCATCCCGGAGGGCCCCATGGGCTGAAGTGGGGAGGGGAACCAGCTCATAGTGGGCTGCTGCGCCCCCCTTGGCCCACCCCCTGCGCCTAGGGTTGGAAACCCTAGGGTGGGGGGGGGGGGCGCCCCATTTGCCTTGGGGGGTACTCCACCCCCTTGGCCGCCGCCCCCTGAAGCCTTGGCGCCTCCCTCTCCCTTGCTACACTTCTCCCTCTCGCAGAAGCTCAGCGAAGCCCTGCTGCGGTGACTGCTGCATCCACCACCACGCCGTCGTGCTGCTGGATCTTCATCAACCTCTCCTTCCCCCTTGCTGGATCAAGAAGGAAGAGACGTCACGCTGACTGTACGTGTGTTGAACGTGGAGGTGCCGTCCGTTCGGCGCTAGGATCTCCGGTGATTTGGATCACGACGAGTACGACTCCTTCATCCCCGTTCTTTGAACGCTTCCGCTCGCGATCTACAAAGGTATGTAGATGCATCCAATCACTCGTTGCTAGATGAACTCATAGATGGATCTTGGTGAAAACGTAGGAAATTTTTTTGTTTTCTGCAACGTTCCCCAACAATGGAGGCTTGGCGTCAGATGTGTGGCGATCGACACGCCACTACTAGGAAAAGGGCTACTAATGGCGCACCAGTTTTGCCTACTAATGGCGCATCACTGGTGCGCCATTAGTATCACGCCACTAGTATTTTTTACTAATGGCGCACCACTGGTGCGCCATTAGTATCTGGTATACTAATGGCGCACCACTGGTGCACCATTAGTATAGGCCACGGTGTGCCATTAGTATAGGCCACTGGTGCGCCATTAGTATAGGCCACGGTGCGCCATTAGTATTTTTGAATTTTGAAGGCGGGAAAATAGTAGTGGCGCACCGTCTAACCCCCACCGTGCGCCATTGCTATTTTTGAATTTTGAATTTGGATCTGGATCGTGATTTTTTGCCCATTTTTTGCTCGTTTTTTTTGATCATTTTTTGGCACGATATTATTTCAAATTTTGTTCCTGTTTTTGGATCTTGTACGTTCTTTTACCGTGTTCTTTTGCCGGAGAGGAGTTTACCGGAGAGGAGGAGGAGGAGGTCACCGGAGAGGCACTCGCCTACATCGCCGGAGAGGAGGAGGAGGTCGCCGGAGAGGAGTTCACCGAAGCATCGGAGAGGAGGAAGGAGAAACCATGAGGGAATGGGAGGAGAGGAGGGAGGAGGAGCTCACCGGAGAGGAGGGAGGAGAAAAACCGTGAGGGGAGGGAAGGGGAGGAGAGGAGATGAGAGGAGGGAGGAGGAGGTCGCCGGAGAGGAGGAGGAGGAGGTCGCCGGAGAGGAGGAGGGTAGTATGGTGGAGGAGAGAAGGGAAGATGGAGTGGAGGAGAAGAGGAGATGAAGTGGAGGAGAGGTGGAGTGGAGGAGAAGAATGAAGAGGTAAGGAGGAGAGGACCACGCCCAGCCATATATACGGCATAGTAATGGCGCACCGTGGGCAGGTGCACCATTACTAACTTTTTTTATTTTTTATTTATTTTGAATTTTGAAGGCGAGAAGATACTAATGGCGCACCATGGGCAGGTGCGCCATTAGTAACTTTTTTTTATTATTTTTTTGACTTATTTTGAATTTAGAAGGCGGGAAGATACTGAAGGAAATATGCCCTAGAGGCAATAATAAAGTTATTATTTATTTCCTTATATCATGATAAATGTTTATTATTCATGCTAGAATTGTATTAACCGGAAACATAATACATGTGTGAATACATAGACAAACAAAGTGTCACTAGTATGCCTCTACTTGACTAGCTCGTTAATCAAAGATGGTTATGTTTCCTAACCATGAACAATGAGTTGTTATTTGATTAACGGGATCACATCGTTAAGTGAATGATCTGATTGACATGACCCATTCCATTAGCTTAGCACCCGATCGTTTAGTATGTTGCTATTGCTTTCTTCATGACTTATACATGTTCCTATAACTATGAGATTATGCAACTCCCGTTTACCGGAGGAACACTTTGGGTGCTACCAAACGTCACAACGTAACTGGGTGATTATAAAGGAGTACTACAGGTGTCTCCAAAGGTACATGTTGGGTTGGCGTATTTCGAGATTAGGATTTGTCACTCCGATTGTCGGAGAGGTATCTCTAGGCCCTCTCGGTAATGCACATCACTTAAGCCTTGCAAGCATTGCAACTAATAAGTTAGTTGCGGGATGATGTATTACAGAATGAGTAAGAGACTTGCCGGTAACGAGATTGAACTAGGTATTTGGAATACCGACGATCGAATCTCGGGCAAGTAACATACCGATGACAAAGGGAACGACGTATGTTGTTATGCGGTCTGACCGATAAAGATCTTTGTAGAATATGTAGGAGCCAATATGGGCATCCAGGTCCCGCTATTGGTTATTGACCGGAGACGTGTCTCGGTCATGTCTACATTGTTCTCGAACCCGTAGGGTCCGCACGCTTAAGGTTACGATGACAGTTATATTATGAGTTTATGCATTTTGATGTACCGAAGGTTGTTCGGAGTCCCGGATGTGATCACGGACATGACAAGGAGTCTCGAAATGGTCGATACATAAAGATTGATATATTGGAAGCCTATGTTTGGATATCGGAAGTGTTCCGGGTGAAATCGGGATTTTACCGGAGTACCGGGAGGTTACCGGAACCCCCCGGGAGCTATATGGGCCTTAGTGGGCTTTAGTGGAAAAGAGAAGGGGCAGCCCAAGATGGGCCGCGCGCCTCCCCCCTCCCCTAGTCCTATTAGGACAAGGAGAGGTGGCCGGCCCCCCTCTCTCTTTTCCACCTCCGCGAATCCTATTCCAACTAGGATTGGGGGGGGGGGGAATCCTACTCCCAGAGGGAGTAGGACTCTCCTGGCGCACCCTCCTTGGCCGGCCAGCCTCCCCCCCTTAGTCCTTTATATACGGAGGTAGGGGCACCCCAGAGACACACAAGTTGATCCACGTGATCTATTCCTTAGCCGTGTGCGGCGCCCCCAGCCACCATAGTCCTCGATAATATTGTAGCGGTGCTTAGGCGAAGCCCTGCAGTAGTAGCACGTCAAGATCGTCACCACGCCATCGTGCTGACGGAACTCTTCCCCGACACTTTGCTGGATCGGAGTCCGGGGATCGTCATCGAGCTGAACGTGTGCTAGAACTCGGAGGTGCCGTAGTTTCGGTGCTTGATCGGTCGGATCGTGAAGACGTACGACTACATCAACCAAACGCTTCCTTTTTCGATCTACTAGGTATGTAGATCATACTCTCCCCTCTCGTTGCTATGCATCACATGATCTTGCGTGTGCGTAGGAATTTTTTTGAAATTACTACGAAACCCAACAGTGGCATCCGAGCCTAGGTTTTATATGTTGATGTTATATGCACGAGTAGAACACAAGTGAGTTGTGGGCGATATAAGTCATACTGCCTACCAACATGTCATACTTTGGTTCGGCGGTATTGTTGGATGAAGCGGCCCAGACCGACATTACGTGTACGCTTACGCGAGACCGGTTCTCCCGACATGCTTTGCACAGAGGTGGCTTGTGGGTGACAGTTTCTCCAACTTTAGTTGAACCAAGTATGGCTACGCACGGTCCTTGCGAAGGTTAAAACGGAGTCAAATTGACAAACTATCGTTGTGGTTTTGATGCGTAGGTGAGATTGGTTCTTACTTAAGCCCGTAGCAGCCACGTAAAACTTGCAACAACAAAGTAGAGGACGTCTAACTTGTTTTTGCAGGGCATGTTGTGATGTGATATGGTTAAGGCATGATGCTGAATTTTATTGTATGAGATGATCATGTTTTGTAACCGAGTTATCGGCAACCAGCAGGAGCCATATGGTTGTCGCTTTATTGTATGCAATGCAATCGCGATGTAATGCTTTACTTTATCACTGAACGGTAGCGATAGTCGTGGAAGCATAAGCTTGGCGAGACGACAACGATGCTACGATGGAGATCAAGGTGTCATGCCGATGACGATGGTGATCACGACGGTGCTTCGGAGATGGAGATCACAAGCACAAGATGATGATGGCCATATCATATCACTTATATTGATTGCATGTGATGTTTATCTTTTATGCATCTTATCTTGCTTTGATTGACGGTAGCATTATAAGATGATCTCTCACTAAATTATCAAGTAGTGTTCTCCCTGAGTATGCACCGTTGCGAAAGTTCTTCGTTCTGAGACACCACGTGATGATCGGGTGTGATAGGTTCTACGTTCAAATACAACGGGTGCAAAACAGTTGCACACGCGGAATACTCAGGTTAAACTTGACGAGCCAAGCATATACAGATATGGCCTCGGAACACGGAGACCGAAAGGTCGAGCGTGAATCATATAGTAGATATGATCAACATAAAGATGTTCACCAATGAAACTACTCCATCTCACGTGATGATCGGACATGGTTTAGCTGATTTGGATCACGTGATCACTTAGAGGATTAGAGGGATGTCTATCTAAGTGGGAGTTCTTAAGTAATATGATTAATTGAACTTAAATTTATCATGAACTTAGTCCCTGATAGTATCTTGCTTGTTTATGTTGATTGTAGATAGATGGCTCGTGTTGTTGTTCCGTTGAATTTTAATGCGTTCCTTGAGAAAGCAAAGTTGAAAGATGATGGTAGCAATTACACGAACTGGGTCCGTAACTTGAGGATTATCCTCATTGCTGCATAGAAAAATTACGTCCTGGAAGCACCGCTAGGTGCCAGGCCTGCTGCAGGAGCAACGCCGGATGTTATGAACGTCTGGCAGAGCAAAGCTGATGACTACTCGATAGTTCAGTGTGCCATGCTTTACGGCTTAGAATCGGGACTTCAACGACGTTTTGAACGTCATGGAGCATATGAGATGTTCCAGGAGTTGAAGTTAATATTTCAAGCAAATGCCCGGATTGAGAGATACGAAGTCTCCAATAAGTTCTATAACTGCAAGATGGAGGAGAACAATTCTGTCAGTGAGCATGTACTCAAAATGTCTGGGTATAATAATCACTTGATTCAGTTGGGAGTTAATCTTCCGGATGACTGCGTCATTGACAGAACTCTCCAATCACTGCCACCAAGCTACAAGAGCTTCATGATGAACTATAATATGCAAGGGATGAATAAGACTATTCCCGAGCTCTTCGCGATGCTGAAAGCTGCGGAGGTAGAAATCAAGAAGGAGCATCAAGTGTTGATGGTCAACAAGGCCACTAGTTTCAAGAAAAAGGGCAAAGGGAAGAAGAAGGGGAACTTCAAAAAGAACGGCAAGCAAGTTGCTACTCAAGAGAAGAAACCCAAACCTGGACCTAAGCCTGAAACTGAGTGCTTCTATTGCAAGCAGACTGGTCACTGGAAGCAGAACTGCCCCAAGTATTTGGCGGATAAGAAGGATGGCAAGGTGAACAAAGGTATATGTGATATACATGTTATTGATGTGTACCTTACTAATGCTCGCAGTAGCACCTGGGTATTTGATACTGGTTCTGTTGCTAATATTAGCAACTCGAAACAGGGACTACGGATTAAGTGAAGATTGGCTAAGGACGAGGTGACGATGCGCGTGGGAAATGGTTCCAAAGTCGATGTGATTGCAGTCGGCACGCTACCTCTACATCTACCTTCGGGATTAATATTAGACCTGAATAATTGTTATTTGGTGCCAGCGTTGAGCATGAACATTATATCTGGATCTTGTTTGATGCGAGACGGTTATTCATTTAAATCGGAGAATAATGGTTGTTCTATTTATATGAGTAATATCTTTTATGGTGATGCACCCTTGAAGAGTGGTCTATTCTTGTTAAATCTCGATAGTATTAATACACATATTCATAATGTTGAAGCCAAAAGATGTAGAGTTGATAATGATAGTGCAAACTTATTTGTGGCACTGCCGTTTAGGTCATATCGGTGTAAAGCGCATGAAGAAACTCCATACTGATGGACTTTTGGAACCACTTGATTATGAATCACTTGGTACTTGCGAACCGTGCCTCATAGGCAAGATGACTAAAACACCGTTCTCCGGTACTATGGAGAGAGCAACAGATTTGTTGGAAATCATACATACAGATGTATGTGGTCCGATGAATATTGAGGCTCGTGGCGGATATCGTTATTTTCTTACCTTCACAGATGACTTAAGCAGATATGGGTATATCTACTTAATGAAACATAAGTCTGAAACGTTTGAAAAGTTCAAGGAATTTTAGAGTGAAGTTGAAAATCATCGTAACAAGAAAATAAAGTTTCTACGATCTGATCGTGGAGGAGAATATATGAGTTACGAGTTTGGTGTACATTTGAAAAATTGTGGAATAGTTTCGCAACTCACGCCACCCGGAACACCATAGCATAATGGTGTATCCGAACGTCGTAATCATACTTTACTGGATATGGTGCGATCTATGATGTCTCTTACTGATTTACCGTTATCGTTTTGGGGATACGCTCTAGAGACGGCCGCATTCACGTTAAATAGGGCACCATCAAAATCCGTTGAGACGACGCCTTATGAACTGTGGTTTAGCAAGAAACCAAAGTTGTCGTTTCTGAAAGTTTGGGGCTGCGATGCTTATGTGAAAAAGCTTCAACCTGATAAGCTCGAACCCAAATCAGAGAAATGTGTCTTCATAGGATATCCAAAGGAGACTATTGGATATACCTTCTATCACAGATCCGAAGGCAAGACTTTTGTTGCTAAATTCGGAAACTTTCTAGAGAAGGAGTTTCTCTCGAAAGAAGTGAGTGGAAGGAAAGTAGAACTTGACGAGGTAACTGTACCTGCTCCCTTATTGGAAAGTAGTACATCACAGAAAACTGTTTCTGTGACACCTACACCAGTTAGTGAGGAAGTTAATGATAATGATCATGAAACTTCATAACAAGATACTACTGAACCTCGTAGATCAACCAGAGTAAGATCCGCGCTAGAGTGGTACGGTAATCCCGTTCTAGAAGTCATGATGCTAGATCATGATGAACCTACGAACTATGAAGAAGCGATGGTGAGCCCAGATTCCGCAAAGTGGCTTAAAGCCATGAAATCTGAGATGGGATCCATGTATGAGAACAAAGTATGGACTTTGGTTAACTTGCCCGATGATCGGCAAGCAATTGAGAATAAATGGATCTTCAAGAAGAAGACTGATGCTGACGGTAATATTACTGTCTACAAAGCTCGACTTGTCGCAAAAGGTTTTCGGCAAGTTCAAGGGATTGACTACGATGAGACCTTCTCACCCGTAGCGATGCTTAAGTCTGTCCGAATCATGTTAGCAATTGCCGCATTTTATGATTATGAAATTTGGCAGATGGATGTCAAAACTGCATTCCTGAATGAATTTCTGGAAGAAGAATTGTATATGATGCAACCAGAAGGTTTTGTCGATCCAAAGGGAGCTAACAAAGTGTGCAAGCTCCAGCGATCCATTTATGGACTGGTGCAAGCCTCTCGGAGTTGGAATAAACGTTTTGATAGTGTGATCAAAGCATTTGGTTTTATACAGACTTTTGGAGAAGCCTGTATTTACAAGAAAGTGAGTGGGAGCTCTGTAGCATTTCTGATATTATATGTGGATGACATATTACTAATTGGAAATGATGTAGAATTTCTGGATAGCATAAAGGGATACTTGAATAAGAGTTTTTCAATGAAAGATCTCGGTGAAGCTGCTTACATATTAGGCATTAAGATCTAGAGAGATAGATCAAAACGCTTAATTGGACTTTCACAAACCACATACCTTGACAAAATTTTGAAGAAGTTCAAAATGGATCAAGCAAAGAAAGGGTTCTTGCCTGTGTTACAAGGTGTGAAGTTGAGTAAGATTCAATGCCCGACCACTGCAGAAGATAGAGAGAATATGAAAGATGTTCCCTATGCATCAGCCATAGGATCTATCATGTATGCAATGCTGTGTACCAGACCTGATGTGTGCCTTGCTATAAGTCTAGCAGGGAGGTACCAAAATAATCCAGGAGAGGATCACTGGACAGCGGTCAAGAACATCCTGAAATACCTGAAAAGGACTAAGGATATGTTTCTCGTATATGGAGGTGACAAAGAGCTCATCGTAAAAGGTTACGTTGATGCAAGCTTTGACACAGATCTGGACAATTCTAACTCGCAAACCGGATACGTGTTTACATTAAACGGTGGGGCTGTAAGTTGGTGCAGTTCTAAACAAAGCGTTGTAGCGGGATCTACATGTGAAGCGGAGTACATAGCTGCTTCGGAAGCAGCAAATGAAGGAGTCTGGATGAAGGAGTTCATATCCGATCTAGGTGTCATACCTAGTGCATCGGGTCCAATGAAAATCTTTTTTGACAATACTGGTGCAATTGCCTTGGCAAAGGAATCCAGATTTCACAAGAGAACTAAGCACATCAAGAGACGCTTCAATTCCATCCGGGATCTAGTCCAGGTGGGAGACATAGAGATTTTCAAGATACATACGGATCTGAATGTTGCAGACCCGTTGACTAAGCCTCTTCCACGAGCAAAACATGATCAGCACCAAGGCTCCATGGGTGTGAGAATCATTACTGTGTAATCTAGATTATTGACTCTAGTGCAAGTGGGAGACTGAAGGAAATATGCCCTAGAGGCAATAATAAAGTTATTATTTATTTCCTTATATCATGATAAATATTTATTATTAATGCTAGAATTGTATTAACCGGAAACATAATACATGTGTGAATACATAGACAAACAAAGTGTCACTAGTATGCCTCTACTTGACTAGCTCGTTAATCAAAGATGGTTATGTTTCCTAACCATGAACAATGAGTTGTTATTTGATTAACGGGATCACATCATTAAGTGAATGATCTGATTGACATGACCCATTCCATTAGCTTAGCACCCGATCGTTTAGTATGTTGCTATTGCTTTCTTCATGACTTATACATGTTCCTATAACTATGAGATTATGCAACTCCCGTTTACCAGAGGAACACTTTGGGTGCTACCAAACGTCACAACGTAACTGGGTGATTATAAAGGAGTACTACAGGTGTCTCCAAAGGTACATGTTGGGTTGGCGTATTTCGAGATTAGGATTTGTCACTCCGATTGTCGGAGATGTATCTCTGGGCCCTCTCGGTAATGCACATCACTTAAGCCTTGCAAGCATTGCAACTAATAAGTTAGTTGCGGGATGATGTATTACAGAACGAGTAAAGAGACTTGCCGGTAACGATATTGAACTAGGTATTTGGAATACCGACGAGAGAATCTCGGGCAAGTAACATACCGATGACAAAGGGAACGACGTATGTTGTTATGCGGTCTGACCGATAAAGATCTTCGTAGAATATGTAGGAGCCAATATGGGCATCCAGGTCCCGCTATTGGTTATTGACCGGAGACCTGTCTCGGTCATGTCTACATTGTTCTCGAACCCGTAGGGTCCGCACGCTTAAGGTTACGATGACAGTTATATTATGAGTTTATGCATTTTGATGTACCGAAGGTTGTTCGGAGTCCCGGATGTGATCACAGACATGACGAGGAGTCTCGAAATGGTCGAGACATAAAGATTGATATATTGAAAGCCTATGTTTGGATATCGGAAGTGTTCCGGGTGAAATCGGGATTTTACCGGAGTACCGGGAGGTTACCGGAACCCCCCAGGAGCTATATGGGCCTTAGTGGGCTTTAGTGGAAAAGAGAAGGCGAATCCCAAGATGGGCCGCGCGCCTTCCCCCTCCCCTAGTCCTATTAGGACAAGGAGAGGTGGCCGGCCCCCCTCTCTCTTTTCCCCCTCCGCGAATCCTATTCCAACTAGGATTGGGGG
>NC_041384.1:703304181-703319744 GCF_002162155.2 Triticum dicoccoides
CACACAAGTTGATCCACGTGATCTATTCCTTAGCCGTGTGCGGCGTCCCCAGCCACCATAGTCCTCGATAATATTGTAGCGGTGCTTAGGCGAAGCCCTGCAGCAGTAGCACGTCAAGATCGTCACCACGCCGTCGTGCTGACGGAACTCTTCCCCGACACTTTGCTGGATCGGAGTCCGGGGATCGTCATCGAGCTGAACGTGTGCTAGAACTCGGAGGTGCCGTAGTTTCGGTGCTTGATCGGTCGGATCGTGAAGACGTACGACTACATCAACCAAATGCTTCCGTTGACGATCTACTAGGTATGTAGATCATACTCTTCCCTCTCGTTGCTATGCATCACATGATCTTGCGTGTGTGTAGGAAATTTTTTGAAATTACTACGAAACCCAACAGATACTAATGGCACACCATGGGCAGGTGCGCCATTAGTAAGTTTGAATTTTTTTGCCTCTCCAGATCTTAAAAGCCCCGTATCTTTTTTCTGTTAGGTTTTTGAGAATTTTGAAAATGTTTAACGGGATTCCCCCCAGTTAAATTCGGATGTAAGTTTTCGAGTAGATGATTTTTCATATAAAAAACTTTTTCATCCGAGTTCGTACGCAAAAGTTATGCCCATTTTTACAAATTCTCGAGAGATTTTGCAAAAAAGTCGAAAATTCATGTTTGTAAATTTTGCTAACAACTAGACCACATATCACATGGGAATCTTATTTTCTTTTATTTTTTTGACATTTCTATCATTTTCTTTTATTATTTTTTGGAAACTGAAAAGGCGGTCCGGGGGGGGTGCATTCGGGCGAATGTTTGGGCCAAGTTACTAATGGCGCACCGTAGATGTGGTGCGTCATTACTAGTTCAACTACTAATGGCGCACCACTCCCACAGTGCGCCATTAGTAGTTTTGAAAAAATTTTAAAAAAAATTTACTAATGGCGCACCGTGGATGTGGTGCGCCATTAGTATTTGCACACTAATGGCGCACCAACACATGGTGCGCCATTAGTATATAGTAATGGCGCATCATATGTCTGGTGCGTCATTAGTGTCAATTCCATCTATAGCCCTTTTTCTAGTAGTGCGCGCAAGAGGTCGACGTTGTCTGGCGTCATGGTGCGTCGATGGCAGAGAGGCCTAACAAGGTCAATACGTCAGTACATGCTTTGAGGATGGATCGAGGGAAGACGGAGGTGACGGCCCTTTACAGCGTGTGCGCGTGGTACTCACTGAAGAGTGCGCCGGACCGGAGTGTTACCCAGTCCCGCTTATGTGGCTTTGGATGGGGCATCTGGCGTTAGATGTTAGGCTTTTGTGCGATGTCTGTTTGGTATTTGGCCTGGACATTCGACACACCTTCATCAAAAGGATAGGAGTAGCGACAGGTGTTGTCTAGATGGTGGCCTCGGGTTTACTGTTGTATTTTTTTGTAAAGTCTGTGAATAATAAATAATATGGCCGCATGCATCTCCCAGATGCAGAAGCCAGGGGTGATTCCTTCTTTTCTAAAACAAATGACTCGGATGGGTACCTGATTATCACATACAAGTGTGGCCAGATTGAGTTGAGCAGCAGAAGCAAGTTGGGAACCTAAAAGCAGAGCCCTGGCTTCTGCATGAAGAGGAGAATTAACCGCTTCACAGCATGCCGTAATCATAACATTTGTTCTCTGATTTACTTGCTCTTTGCAGATGTATATGCCAATTCCTGTACCATTCGTGTGGACCTTTATGTTCCAGGCTGCATCAGTAAAGATTTTGAAACCCGTTGGTCACTTTGATTTGGTAAAGTCGAAAGGATGCAAAACAATTATATGTGTTTCTTCCGTTCTTCATAAAGCTTTCACTCTTCTACTGTTTTAGCAATTTTCATTACTTGCTAAAATTGACTTGTAAAAATAAAGCTTGAACTTATGCCATGTTGCTTTTGAACAGACTAAATATTTCTACTTTGTGATGGGCATACAAATCAAGTTATTGTGCTGGCTAAACATGCTAACATTGCCCCACGATTGTAGTATATCTGACACACATGGTAGGACCCGGCAACGTGCGCCAAGGCGCGCTGCTGGTCTAGTTGGTATGGTAGTCAGCTATGCTCGGACAAAGATGTAGCCATGCAAGTTCTATTCCTGTAGGAGCCAACTTTTCGCGTTTTTCTGACGATTTTTGTTCGCTGTGCTGCGTGTAGCGGGCTGGCCCACTAGGGAGTGGCAGCGGGCGCCAGCAACCTGTCGGGCGCTTAAGGCGCCGAGCAGGAGCTCCCTTCTCGTTCGTTCGTTCATTCTGTTTTGTTTGACCAACAAACAAAGAGTTGCGTTTTGGCACATGGGAGCGCAGGCTTCTTGTTTTTAAAATATGTTTTAAACATATTTTGAAATGTCAAAAAAATCAAACAAAAACTTGGCACGTACATCCTGATATTGTAGATGCTTACAAAGTCATTTTGTGAAAAACCCGACAACTTATGTGTCGCATGTAAAAACACAAAATCCGGTGTTAAAAAATGCTTTCCACAAGACATCATTTTGTCTTTTTTACACAAGCCACAAAAAATGTCGGTTTTCTCTGAAACTTAACGTGCACACATATAATGTCGAGATGTATGCGCCAAATTTTTGTTTGAAATTTTTTCAAACTTTGAATTTTTTTCGCGTGCAGGAGCGCGCGCTCCAGGAGCACCAACGGATTTCCGCAACAAAATGTCGGTTTCATGTGATGTCTAGTGGGCTAGTTTAAGTTACCCAGTTTGGGCTAATACGGCCTCGCTGGATCTCCTCTCCGTGTCAGTTTTCTAACTTTCATTTTATTTATGGGCGACGATGCAGAGGATAATAAAGAAAGATTGACCACCTCCCTGGCCAGTGGCCATTGGATGGAGTTGTGTTCGTTCATTCTGTTTTGTTTGACCAACAAATGTTGGTTTCATGTGATGTCTAGTGATCAGCCATCTCTTTCAACAGAGTGTTATTGCGATATTTTCTGCAACAAAGGTCTTGTAACAGAAATTTTTCATGACAAAGGTCTTGTTGTGGATATTTTTAAAATGTTTTTTTTTGCTTTGAACCTATTGCAACGCGTCTTGTTGCATAAACATCATGTTGTGGAAAATAAAAGTCAAGTGCAGACCCCACTCCACGCAGTCTGGGCCGACAGCGATGAGCGCCATTGCGAACCATGGCACGATGAACACACTATCTATGGCGATCTCCTCGACCAGCAGCGGCGTTTGAGATAAGCTAGGTTGGGGATGACCGAGGGGCGATGGCAACCAAGGCAGTGTTTGGCAGGAGGCGGCTCATGCAAGGTTTTCGGCGGGCCGTTGGAGAGGCGACTGATATCCGAGGAGATGAAGCACGAGAGTGGGTCGGGCCCAACGATGGAGGAGAGAAAGGAGGAGGGGATAGAGGGAAGGGCCGAAGATGAAGGAGAGCTTAATTGTCTGTAATAATGGCGTCGACGCTTCTGATAGCATGCATCTTCTGGTTGCGGGGATCCAAATCTTGCAACAAACTAGTTATTGCAGGGGAGAAAGTTGTAACATTGGCTAGTTGCAAACTAGGCTGCGGAAAGAGGATGCTCTCGCGCCATCCGATTAAAGAAAGATCAGATGACCATAGAAACGATCGATGCATGCAAAAAGATCCATCAGGTGAACATAAGCGTTTCCCCTCATTTATTATCTTTGCTCGCTCGAAAAAATTATCTTGCCCCCAATTGCGGTCGTGGAGGAGGTGGTGCAAGGGAGGAGGATGTGGAGCAAGAGTGTGTTGTGGTATGAAGTTTAGTCGGGTATGACCGCCTTTAAATAGCGGATTTCGATGAGGCCAAGTGTTCGGATGATTCACTACGTCGGTCGGCGAGCCTGCTTAATGACGACATACAAACGGATGGGCATTGAACGAGCGTGGTAGATATCTGTCCCGTACAGTAAACATCTCTCCGGCATTGAACATGCGCGCACAGTGAAAAGGTTGCATCCGCTCTAGGTCAGCGCCATTGCGGAGCGGTCGCTCTATAGCAGCATGAATGCGAGCAGCTAGCATCGAGCAGAAAATGTTCATAAAAAATCAAATTTAGTTCATTAGAAAACAAAAAAATTCATTTTTCAAATTGTGAACATTTTTCTGAAGTCACGAACTTTTTTAACTTTTTTTATTTAGTGAATATTTTTCAAAATTCTAAAGTTTTTTTATGAAATCCTGAAATTTTTAAAGAAGCGGCAAACAAGATCATAACAAAAAAAACACAAAAAAGAAACGACACTACCTTGGGGGAGCCCCTCAGGGGTCTTTTTGGTGGACTGAGAGCGCGCCGCTGCCGTGACTTGTCTTATGCTGGGCGCCCCCTAAGGATTTTATTTTATTTTTATTTCTATGCATTTTGTGGTTTTGATGTTTTTTCGCTTTTTGGCTATCGCCTGGTTTTCTTGAGATTTTTGAGGAATATTGTTTTGGGAAAAGGAAATTTGTTTGTATGATTTTTTTGTTTGCATCTAGAGGAGGCATAGATTTGCTTCTCATGAAGGCACATGATTGATTCCGTAAGAGGCATTGTGCCTCTCGGAAATGAATTTTTTTATTAATATAGGATCTAGTTTCAAAGATCTCTACATGAAGAATACAGTAGTGAAAACAGTTCGGAATTTAGTGGCATAGTTCAAGATAAAAAAATGTTTGAAATACGATTCTATGAAAAAAAAAAGGAAAAAACTATAAGATTAGCACTTGTCAGCCCCTAAGTAGGTGGGAGTGACCTTTACATGGGGTACCCATTAACAACCGGTGATTTCTCTATGTCTCGCTCCAAGCGAGACAGAGCTAAATGTTAATGTAAGTTTTGAAGTAGGTAGACATAAAAAAGTAAGTTTTGAAAAATATTAATCATATATTTGGAAAAATCTAAACATATATAAAAAATATTCCTGAACTATAAAGAATTGTAATGTGTATGAAAAAAGTAAATATGCAGAAATATATGTTTTAAAAATATTAATCATGTATTTGTAATATATTAAATATGTATTTCCAAAATAATAAACATGTATATATAAAATGTTAAACATTTATAGAAAATGTGTCAGATTTATAAGAAAAATGTATAATGTGTACCAGAAAATAGAAAATAGATCATATATTCAGAAAAAATATGTAAATTATATATACAAAAATTGTTAAATATGTATTAAAAATGTTTTAGATGTATTCCAAAAATTTACAATGTGCATAAAAAAGACGTGAAACATTTATTTGAAAAAAATATTAATCATGTATTTGAATAATGTTAAACCTGTATTAAACAAATGTTCTTGACGTGTACGAAAAATGTACAATGTTTAATAAACATGTAGACATGTGAGCATTTTTTTAAATTTGTATTTTATTGTTCCATTAGTGAATATTTTTGAAATTATGAACTTTTTGGGAATCCTGAACTTTTTTTTAAAGAAGCAAAAAATAAGAACTGAACAAAAAGCAAAAAAGCAGAATGCAACGAAAAAAAGACACCGATAAGTGCCACACGTCTGGGACAAGCACATGGAAAACTCTGAGCATTGTGCTGGAATTTTGTCTATTTTGGGCCTAGCCCAATAGCAGTTTCAGAAATTCCTAATAAATCCTAGAGGCCCACGCAGCCCATTCATGCAAGGCAAGAGGTGGAACAAAAGTTTAGTCCCACATTGCTAGTTTAGAGGGAGTTGGACCTCTTTATAAGGGAGGTTCTTTCCTCACATGTATGAGAATGAGAACAAGAGGGACATCCACGCGCGCTCCCCCTCCCTTCGTTGCTTCACCTCCCACCGCAGCCTCTTCGCGTCCTTCTCATGTGCCTATATAAGAGAGGTCGCTCCTCTCCAGAACCGCACCTTTTGAGTCCTGTACGGGAGAAGGGTGATAAGGTTTTTGGGGTCGCGCGGATCCACGACCTCCTTGATGACATGGCAGGCGAGGACACCGACCCCAAGTCCAGCGCTTCTGCTGCTACTGTCCCGTACGTGTTATTCTCCTTTCTGTTAGAGGTCCTGCTGCAGTTCCTTGTTCTAGTATTTGCCCTACATATGTTAGACTCTATTTCATATATGCAACTTGCTATACTGGCTGCTCTAGATGTGTTCAGTTACAGTCCATATATGAAAATGTTGTTTACCTTCTCTTTGTCAAATCGCATGGCTTGTTTTGTCACTGTTATATTAGTCATGCTTTATCTAATATTTCTGCTAATAAAATCATTTGGTAAATTGCTCGTATTTCCAACAATCCAAAAACCTTATTATAGGCAATTTACCCCAAGTGGTTTTGCTGCTTCCATGAGACCTCCTATGTTTGAGGGTATCCACTATAAGAGGTAGCGCGTGAGAGCAGTCTTATGGTTTCAAACCATGAGTTCCTATGACGCCACTCTCGACAAACCTGAAGGAGAGCTTGATGCTCAACAGGCACAAGCTTTTTAGAAAATGGATACTCTGTTTAAGGCTGCTCTCTTGAGTGTTCTTGGTGAGAACATAGTTGATGCTTATGCGTCAATTGATAATGGAAAAGATATGTGGGATGCAGTCGAGGCCAAGTTTGGGGTCTCGGATGTTGGCACTAAGCTGTACATCATGGAGCAATTCTATGATTACAGGATGACTGAAGAGCGCTCCATGGTTGAGCAAGCTCATGAGATACAGTCATTTGCTAGAGAACTTGAGCACTTCAGTTGTATGCTACCGGACAAGTTTGTTATCGGAGGTATCATCACTAAGCTTCCTCCTTCATGGAGGAACTTTGCTACCTTGCTGAAGCATAAGAGGCAGGAGTTTTCTGTCCCGGATCTCATTGGCACTCTTGATGTGGAAGAAAAGGCGAGAGCAAAGGACACACGTGCTCGAGGTATTGAGGGAGGATCTAGTGCCAATGTGGTACATAAGCAGAAATTCCAGCCTCACAAGTTCAAGAACAAGGGCAAGTTTGATGGAAAAGCAAAGTTTGATGGGAAGAACAAGGTTGTGCAACACACGAACTTCAAGAAGAAGAATGGCAAGAAGAAAGGTGCTTGTCATGTGTGTGGGGATCCTGATCATTGGGCTCCTAGTTGCCCTAATCGGTATGACAAGCGTCATTTTGGGAAATGCGGCAAGACCGCTAATGTTGTCATTGGAGACACTGACATGAAGGATGCCGGGTATGGTATATTTCCCACTATTCTTTCAGTATGTCATTCTCCTGACTGGTTGATTGACACGGGTGCTAATGTGCATGTATGCGGTGATATTTCCATGTTTTTGTCTTATCAGACCACAGGGACTTCAACCGTGCTGATGGGCAACGGTTCAAGTGCTTCTGTTCGTGGTGTTGGCACGGTCGATCTGAAGTTTACTTCGGGGAAGATCGTGCGGCTGAAGAACGTGCATTATGTCCCCTCCGTAAATAAAAATCTTGTTAGCGGATCTCTTCTGTGTAGAGATGGCTACAAGCTTGTCTTTGAGTCGAATAAATTTATAATATCCAAGTATGGAACCTTTGTTGGTAAAGGCTATGAGTCAGGAGGCTTGTTTCGTTTATCCTTATCAGACGTTTGCAATAAAGTTGTTAATCATATTTGCAACCATAGTGAATCCAATGTGTGGCATTCACGTCTTTGTCATGTTAACTTTGGTTGCATGTCGTGACTAGCGAAGTTGAACTTAATCCCTAGTTTTACCACCGTCAAGGGATCTAAGTGTCAAGTGTGTGTGCAAGCTAAGCAACCTCATAAGTCTCACACGACTGCGGAAATAAGAAATCTTGCACCACTAGAGCTCATACATTCAGATCTATGTGAATTAAATGATGTGTTGACAAAAGGTGGAAAGAAATATTTCATGACGTTAATTGATGACTCCACTAGATACTGCCGTGTGTATCTTCTGAAATCTAAGGATGAGGCTTTGAACTTTTTCAAGATCTATAAAGCTGAAGTGGAAAACCAACTTGACCGAAAAATCAAGAGGCTTAGGTCCAACCATGGTGGAGAGTATTTTTCCAATGAATTTGATGCTTTTTGTGCGGAACATGGTATAATCCATGAGAGGACGCCTCCCTATTCACCTCAGTCAAATGGGGTAGCCGAAAGAAAGAACTGTATTCTAACTGATTTGGTTAACGCCATGTTAGACACATTGGGTCTCTCCAAGGCATGGTGGGGGGAGGCGATATTGACGGCATGTCATGTCCTAAACCGAGTTCCCACAAAGAACAAAGAGATAACTCCATTTGAGGAATGGGGGAATAAAAGGTTAAAACTCTCTTATCTACGAACATGGGGTTGTTTGGCGAAAGTCAATGTTCCAATTCCAAAGAAGCGGAAGCTTGGACCAAAGACTGTGGATTGTGTTTTCCTGGGATATGCTTTTCATAGCATTGGCTATAAATTCTTGGTCGAATGATGCGACTTTATTTGAAGATATCTTTCCCATGAAGGATATGGCTGCCTCATCTAATCAGGAGATGCCTAGTTCATCGAATCAGGAACCAGTTACAATTACCGAACCTACAATTTCGATGGAACACTTTGAAAGTCTTGTGGAGGAGAACAATGAAGTTCCTATTAGGAGCAAGAGACAGAGGACTGCAAAGTCATTTGGTGATGATTTTCTTTTGTATCTCATAGATGACACTCCCAGTTCTATTTCAGAGGCTTATGCATCTGAAGATGCTGACTACTGGAAGGAAGCGGTTCGTAGCGAGATGGATTCCATCTTAGCGAATGAAACTTGGGAGATAACTGATCGTCCTTATGGGTGCAAACCTATAGGATGCAAATGGGTATTCAAGAAGAAGCTTAGGCCTGATGGTACTATTGAAAATTACAAGGCTCGGCTCGTAGCTAAGGGTTATACCCAAAAGGAAGGTGAAGACTTCTTTGATACTTACTCACCTGTGGCTCGACTGACCACTATTCGAGTTCTACTTTCACTAGCTGCCTCACATGGTCTTCTCGTTCATCAAATGGATGTTAAGGCTGCTTTCCTAAATGGAGAGTTGGATATATGGAACAACCAGATGGGTTTGTACTAGATGGTCAGGAAGGAAAAGTGTGCAAGTTGCTGAAGTCTTTGTATGGACTCAAGCAAGCACCCAAACGGTGGCATGAGAAGTTTGAAAGAACTTTAACAGCCGCAGGCTTTGTTGTAAACGAAGCTGACAAATGTGTGTACTATCGCCATGGTGGGGGCGAGGGAGTTATCCTTTGCTTGTATGTTGACGACATACTGATTTTTGGAACAAATCTAAATGTTATTAAGGAGGTCAAGAATTTCCTATCTCGCTGTTTTGAGATGAAGGATTTAGGAGTGGCTGATGTCATTCTGAACATTAAGTTGTTGATAGACGATGATGGTGGGATTACATTGCTTCAATCTCACTATGTGGAAAAGATCCTGAGTCGCTTTGGCTATAGTGACTGCAAGCCCTCTCCAACACCTTATGATGCAAGTGTGTTACTTCGAAAGAATCGAAGAATTGCTAGAGACCAATTGAAGTATTCTCAGATTATTGGTTCGCTTATGTACTTAGCCAGTGCTGCAAGACCTGA
Organism: Triticum dicoccoides; assembly: GCF_002162155.2. Taxonomy (NCBI): domain Eukaryota; kingdom Viridiplantae; phylum Streptophyta; class Magnoliopsida; order Poales; family Poaceae; genus Triticum; species Triticum dicoccoides. The sequence continues at coordinate 703,313,734 of NC_041384.1, forward strand.
CATCTCTTTTGCTGTTAGCAAACTGAGTCGGTTTGTCTCAAAACCAGGAGATGTGCATTGGAAAGCTCTAGAAAGAGTTTTGTGTTATTTGAAAGGCACTGCGAATTATGGATTTCACTACACCGGACACCCAAAGGTGCTTGAAGGGTATAGTGACTTAAACTGGATCTCAGATGCTGATGAGATAAAGGCCACGAGCGGTTATGTATTCACCCATGGAGGTGGCGCGGTTTCTTGGAAGTCTTGCAAGCAGACCATCTTAACGAGGTCAACAATGGAAGCAGAACTCACAACACTAGATACAGCTACAGTCGAAGCAGATTGGCTTCGTCGGCTCTTGAATGACTTACCGGTTGTTGAGAAACCTGTACCGGGTATCCTTATGAACTGCGACAATCAAACTGTGATCACGAAAGTGGGCAGCTCAAAGGATAATATGAAGTCATCAAGACACGTTCAGAGAAGGTTAAAGTCTGCCAGGAAAATGAAAAACTCCGGAGTTATTGCATTGGATTATATCCAAACATCTAAAAATCTGGCAAATCCTTTTACTAAGGGTCTATCACGTAATGTGATAGATAATGCATCGAGGGAGATGGGTATGAGACCCACAATATGAGTTGTTCACAGTGGTAACCTATTCTTTGTGATCGGAGATCCCGTGAATTAGATGTGGAAGACAAGCTGTTGGTCAACTGAGAGGAGAGTATCCCTACTATTCACAATACCACTCCATGAAGATGCAATACTCTCCTAATCTGCATGGCAGGTTGATGTGTATCTTAATGTGTTCTAAGTGGCTTATTTAAGCAGAGATGTTATCCTGCAGAACATCTTTTGAAGAACACACCTATATGAGTCTGATTGTCAAACGTCGCAATCTATGAGAGTAGGGTTCTCTCTAGTAAACTCATGAAAGGTCACGGAGTATGACGCATAAGCTCCACCCGCGGGGAAGACCCACGGTAGCCACGTATCGATCAAGGCTTTATGTGAAGCTAGATTCGCAGAAAACTTGCAGTTCAAGGCCCAGTCCACTGTTCAAGTTGCTTACTAGTGTAGCATAGAGTTCTAGGTGGAAGTTCAACTTAACAGTCTCCACTGCAGTACCAGTATATAAAACAGTGTTTTGGAACCAAAGGCAAATTTTTGTGTGCCTTTGGGATCTGGTGGGGGATTGCTGGAATTTTGTCTATTTTGGGCCTAGCCCAATAGCAGTTTCAGAAATTCCTAATAAATCCTAGAGGCCCACGCAGCCCATTCGTGCAAGGCAAGAGGTGGAACAAAAGGTTAGTCCCACATTGCTAGTTTAGAGCGAGTTGGACCTCTTTATAAGGGAGGTTCTTTCCCCACATGTATGAGCATGAGAACAAGAGGGACATCCACGCGCGCTCCTCCTCCGCCGCCCGCCTCGCCACGCCACGCCTCGTCACGACGCACCGCGGGTTGCGGGAATGAGCCGAGCCGATGTCTGCTGTTCGCTTCGTCTCCCTTCGTTGCTTCACCTCCCACCGCAGCCTCTTCCCGTCCTTCTCCTGTGCCTATATAAGAGAGGTCGCTCCTCTCCAGAGAGACACAACAGAAGCTCCTCTTCCTCTCACCACAAAGTTCCGCCCACTGCGCTGCTGCTACATTCTTCCCCATCCCGTCTTGCTGCGTGCACTGCAGGTCGGGACAGTAGGCCTCCGGAACCGCACCTTTTGAGTCATGTACGGGAGAAGGGTGATAAGGTTTTTGGGGAGCGTTCCGTGCGACTACTGGCTTCTTCATCACGGACTCCGACGACTACTTCCCCAACGACGACTTCTTCCCTGACGTCCACGACCTCCTTGATGACATGGCAGGCGAGGACATCGACCCCAAGCCCAGCGCTTCTGCTGCTACTGTCCCGTACGTGTTATTCTCCTTTCTGTTAGAGGTCCTGCTGCAGTTCCTTGTTCTAGTATTTGCCCTACATATGTTAGACTCTATTTCATATATGCAATTTGCTATACTGGCTGCTCTAGATGTGTTCAGTTACAGTCCATATATGAAAATGTTGTTTACCTTCTCTTTGTCAAATCACATGGCTTGTTTTGTCACTGTTATATTAGTCATGCTTTATCTAATATTTCTGCTAATAAAATCAGTTGGTAAATTGCTCATCTTTCCAACACATTGGTTATGACAGGTTTAGTAATGCGAGGATGACAACTTTAGTTGTCAAACATGGCAACTTTCGTGGCTCAGTTTATTTTTGATAGAAATTTGCCGTGTATCACTGGAATTTGCCAATCTTACATGATTGGAATTGCCAGTGAAAGGCGTCAGGGCCAGAGTGGCACACACCTGATCGTGTGAACACTTATCATTTGGGAAAAAGAAAGGAAACCCCGCCCGCACCTTGGCCAACCCAAGTATGTGCTTGGGGAGCGAAGGGGTGCGGAGCTCTCGGCTTGGAGAACACCATCGACATCGACTAGAGGTCGCCGGTGTTGGGAAATCTGAATGTTAGAGAAACATTTATAGTGGCGACCTAGTATATCTGGTGGTAGCATTGCGCGGCTGATGAGAGGTGAAAATGTTGCTTCTCTTGTCAGCACAGTCTTCTCAATTCAGGCGCTTGCTGCAACAACCTTGGAACGAACCAACTCAGACAAACCGACCCGGCCCGGCTCGCAGTCACAAGCCAAAGCAAATCCACGCGCAACCGCAAAGCGAATCCAATCACTACGAGCATCCAAGAGTCGCCGGTGAACGAAGTCTGTGAAGGTTTGAAAGTCTACCTTGAAGACTTACCAGAGTGATTGGGCGAGGACTGGGTGTCCTTAGCTCAAGGGGAATAAGGTGAAGACATGGCCTTCTGAGTTGAATCTCAGCCTCCCTAATCAGACGTACAGTTGTCACAGCAACTGGAACTGGTCCAACAAATCATTGTCTTCAACGAGTCACTGGTTTCATCCTTTCCATTCCTTTACTTACTGTTGGTTCTAGTGAAGTCATTGTATGATTGCATTATCTTTTGTCTTCACTGAGTGACCGCTTGTTCTGATTGGCTTCACACTATCTTCCTACCTGATTTATACTGCCTAGCTGCTATTAGTCGTTGTACTTTCACTTCATTGAATACTTGACTATGGCTTGCTTAGTGTAGTCTACCTTTCGCTGTATGATAATAGGTTTATTTCTATCGTTTGTCTTCGAAACTTTCACGTTTTGAAGACTTTCATAAAAATCGCCTATTCACCCCCTCTCTAGTCGATCACTAGCACTTTCAATTTCTCTGTGTGCGTTTTGTGGTTTTGATATTCTTTTTTTTTTTGCTTTTTTGCTATCGCTTGGTTTTCTTGGGATTTTTGAGGAATATTGTTTTGAAAAAAGGAATTTTGTTTGTATGATTTTTTGTTTGCTTCCAGAGGAGGCATAGATTTGCTTCTCACGGAGCCACATGTTTGATTCCGCGAGAGGCATTGTACCTCTCGAAAATGAAAAAAATATATACTAATATAGGATCTAGTTTGAAAGATCTCTACGTGAAGAATACAGTAGTGAAAACGGTTCCGAATTTAAATGCACGGTTCAAGTTTTGAAATATGATTCTACGAGAAAAGGAAAAAACTATAAGATTGCCACTTGTCAGCCCTCAGGAGGTGGGAGTGACCTTTACATGGGGTACCCATTAATAACCGGTGATTTCTCTATATCTCGCTCCACGCGACACAGAGCTAAATGTTAATGTAAGTTTTGAAGAAGGTAGAGAAAAAAAAGAAATTTTGAAAAATATTAATCATATATTTGGAAAAATCTAAACATATGTAAAAATATTCCTGAACTATAAAAAAATTATAATGTGTATGAAAAAAGTAAATATCCAAAAATATATGTTTAAAAAAATATTAATCATGTATTTGTAATATATTAAATATGTATTTCCAAAATAATAAACATGTATATATAAAATGTTAAACATTTATAGAAAATGTGTCAGATTTATAAGAAAAATGTATAAGATGTACCAGAAAATAGACAAAAGATCATATATTCAGAAAAAATATGCAAATTATATATACAAAAATTGTTAAATATGTATTTAAAATGTTTTAGATGTATTCCAAAAATTTACAATGTGAATAAAAAAGACGTGAAACATTTATTTGAAAAAACTATTAATCATGTATTTGAATAATGTTAAACCTGTATTAAACAAATGTTCTTGACGTGTACGAAAAATTTACAATGTTTAATAAACATGTAGACACGTGAGCATTTTTTAAATTTGTATTTTATTGTTCCATTAGTGAATATTTTTGAAATTATGAACTTTTTGGGAATCCTGGACTTTTTTTTAAGAAGCAAAAAATAAGAACTGAACAAAAAGCAAAAAAAGCAGAATGCAACGAAAAAAAGACACTGATAAGTGCCACACGTTTGGGACAAGCACATGGAAAACTCCGAGCATTGTTTATGACAGGTTTAGTAATGCGAAGATGACAACTTTAGTTGCCAAACATGGCAACTTTCGTGGCTCAGTTTATTTTTTGATAGAAATTCGCCGTGTATCACTGGAATTTGCCAACCTTACATGACTAGAATTGCCATTGAAAGACGTCAGGGGCAGAGTGGCACACCCCTGACATGTGACACTTATCATTTGGGAAAAAGAAATGAAACCCCGCCCGCACCTTGGCCAACCCAAGTATGCGCGTGGGGAGCGAAGGGGTGCGGAGCTCTCGGCTTGGAGAACACCATCGACGTCGACCAGAGGTCGCCGGTGTTGGGAAATCTGAATGTTAGAGAAACATTTGTAGTGGCGACCTAGTATATCTGTTGGTAGCATTGCACGGCTGGTGAGGGGTGAAAATGTTGCTTCTTTTGTCAGCACAGTCTTCTCAATTCAGGTGCTTGCTGCAAATTTTGCAAGGGCATTGTCGACAGTTGTACCTCGTGAAGTAACATACAAGCTTAACGTGGCGCTTCATTTTTTGGTGATGGAGCAGGTGGAGTGGGTGCAATTTTGGGAAACTCAAAAGGAGAAGCCATGGCATGAGCATACTGGGGAGCTAGACCATCTTAGGCCGCGCTTGGATTGACTGTAAGTTAATATGGGTGTATCAATTTTACAAGTGTATCTTAATGTATTAGAGTATTTCCGGCCGAAAACGATACAGACCTGCAAAGGCGTGTATTTTTTCGGGTGTATCTGATAGAAATATGACAATCCAAACGAGGCCTTATGGATGTAGCCACGGGGAAGCAATGGCTCTTCGAAAGGGCCTGAAAGTCATTGAGAATTTGGGTTGCTCTTCTGTTATTATTGGGACTAACTCTCCGAAAGTTACTGATGCCTGCTATGGAGAAACTGAGATGATGGGCCCTTATGCAGCTATCATGATGCAACTTTTTGATATGATTCAATTACATGGCATGGTTCGTGTTCAGCACCGTCTGCGGGAAGCAAATAGCATGGCACACGAAATAGTTAGCCATGCTTTTGATTCTAGGTCGTCCGAGTTTTGTTTTGCAAGATATTCTGAATGATGTAATTCTTTTCTCTAGGAAATAAAGTGTGCCATGATGGCTTTTCGTAAAAAAATAAAACTCTCATTCCGGTCCAACAAGGCAACAACCTTGGAACGAACCGACTCAGACGAACCAGCCCGGCCCGGCTCGCAGTCGCAACCGCAAAGCGAATCCAATCACCGCACGGCTCTCCGCCCGCCACGCCACCACACCAAACCGCCGCGATGCCGCGTGCCGCCGGCCGACCGCCGCCGTCGGAGCAGGGCCCGAGCCCCTCCCCCTACACCCCGGCGGCGGACTCCTCCGTCGCGGCCCTCATCGACCGCGCCACCTCCACCACGGCCCCCTCCGTCGACCCCGCCCTCCTCCGGGCCATCAAGTCCTCGGCGCGCGCCTCCGACGGCGCCGTCCGCGACGCCTTCCGCCTCCTCCTCTCCCTCATGGCCAAGCCCCACTCCCACGTGCGTAAGCCCCTCCCCCCGGATCTCCACTTCCCCCACCCCTAGACCCCT
>NC_041384.1:703319879-703330183 GCF_002162155.2 Triticum dicoccoides
CCTGGCGGCGTCGCTGATGTTAAAATCCCCCCCTTTGTTTGTGCGTGCGCAGGTGCGGCTCCTGGCCTTCAGCATCGTCGACGAGCTCTTCATGCGCTCCAAGCTCTTCCGCTCCCTCCTCGCGGACACGCTCGACGGGTTCCTCCCGCTGGCCGTCGGCTTCCGCACCAACGAGCAGCTCCCGCCGCCCGCCGCCTCCGCCGCCACGCTCCGGAAGGCCGCCATCCAGGCGCTCGAGCGCTGGCACCACCTCTTCGGCGTGCACTACCGCCAGCTCCGTCTCGCCGTCGAGTACCTCAAGTCGTCCGCGCGCATCCAGTTCCCCGGCCTACGCGCGGCCGTCGAGGCCCGTGCCGCGCGGGAGGCACGCACGCAGGAGATCTTGACAGCCAAGGTCGAACAGCTGCGGTCCACGATTGAATCCATAAAGGCTGAAATCCGGTCCACCATCCAAGAGATCCGCAACGGGCTGGACATCATCCGGGCTGAGTATGAGAAATTCGAGCGTTATGCAGACGATGATGACGAGGAGGAGGAGATTGCTTCAATGGCGATGCGGAGTATCAGGACAGCATCGTTGATGGCCGGGCAATGGGTGCCTGAAACTCAGGAAAACGAGGCGGTTTTCGATGCGTTGAGGGAGGCGTACCGGCTCCTTGTATCGAAGCATTTCAGCACGATTCAGGATTGGATATCTGTGCTTGTCAGGGTCAATCTTGCAGATAATCGGTTCAGAGATTCTGCGTTGAAGGAATTCATCGATGTTAAGAATGAAATACGTGCTGTAAGAAGCCAGTGCAATGAGCTTGGTCTTGACCTTGATAATGTTCGTAGGAAGAAGGATGTTCAGGAGGAAGACGAAGAGGATTGGGTGGAGGGAAAGATTGAAGTTCCTAGTCCTCCTAGAGTTGTGAGCAATCTAGATGTTGCAGGTTCCAGCAAGGACAATAGGAAGGGAAAGAGCATGGTGAATTCTGGCAATGGTGACATGCCAAATGGTGGTAATAGATCTCAGGAGATGGATCCAGAGAGAAAAAAGCTCCTTTCCGAAGCCCCTTTGGTATCATGGAGCTCTGTCTTGGATCGGTGGGGTTCAAATATGGATGCACATGTGAACCAGAGAGGGCTTGAGCTCGAGAGCCATTGGGGGAGGATGGATAATGACGCTGTTATACCTGCAGCAAAGATTGCAGAGTTAAACGTTCACCATTCTGTTTATAAAGAAGAGCCAGTTGAGATCCTACCATGTCATGCACCTCTGAAGAAAGGAGGTCTTTGCCAGAGAAGGGATCTCAAGATATGCCCTTTTCATGGGCCCATCATCCCACGTGATGCAAGAGGAAATCCAATTGGCAAAATTGGTGGCAGCTCTGATGCGGGAGGCGATCCGCTTGAGCAAAAAGTAGACATTCGTGAGGCAGGAGGAAATCCAATTAACACAAATGGAGGCATTGATAGTGAATATACACAGGAGGAGGGTCAGGAGCCCTCTACTTCAATGATGACAAGCATAAATAATGACACCAGCGACATTGATCTTAGTAAAATTACAGTGGATCAGTTGGCGATGCAAGCGATTAAGAATGTTCGGAAAAGGGATATGGACGACAAAGCACGGGAAAGAGCCCAACGTGCGAGAGTCCGCCAGCACAATGAAGATGTTCTGCGGCAAGCGGCTATTGCTTCAACGCCCCACTCAGCGGCAGCATATGGCCAGCCTTCGGAAGCACTGGGTCGACGTGGTCGACGTCGAGCTAAGACGAAGGAACCTACACTATCATCAATGCTGAAGAAGAAAGTTACCGCAAAAGATAGGATTGCAGGGAGGCTTCTAAATGGTCATGCTAGGGACGCAACAATAAGAGAAGCTTCTAATACTGAGGATATGACCTACAGGGAAGCATTCCCAAATCAGTGGCAGTGAAAGCACCCTGGGTAGGTCTTTCTTCATAATTAACAGTTTCGTTTTGCTGTGCTGTTGTATGGTGAGGTGTGGCTGATATTCCCTTGCACGCTTGAAGTGCTTGAAGTACGCGGGACGCTGAAGCTGCTTCCAACCTGTGCATGGAAAATTTCAGAAAGGGAAGTTGTAGACCATTTGTACTGGCAGTCGGATTGAGAATCCAAATCAGAACAACGCGACAGTAAACAAGCACTCGATTTTGTGAACATGCCAAGCAGTTTGTCCTTGTCGCCGACCTTCCTTCCACGATCATCCAGCTTCTCTGGAGCTACACCATCAACATCCGAGATTCTGAACTGGCCTTACAACAGCTCAGATGAGGCGGCGATAAACCGGATGATTGATACCTATCGTTTCCATTGCTAAGGAAGGGTTCCTGTTTACTGTTTTCTCTCTGGTCTTCTGTTCTGTTATCTTGGTTTTGCCTTGGCTTGTACCGGGCAATGAACACAGGTTGACTCTAGGTTGTATCTTCTGCAATGGAATTACTGTTAGCTATCGGATGTGTACCCAATGCCCCACAGTTTAGCTTGGTGCTGCCATCTTGTCTGCAGTGTGGTTCTTAGTTTCTGTAGAGTACATAATGTCAGCTCAACATTTTTTCCCATGTTCTGTATTTAACCCAGCAACCAAGTCTTTGAGTATGTGTTGTGCCACACTGTTCTTCTCCGTAAGCTTTATAATTTTGCAATGCCTTATAACTTGTTTGTTGCCGGATTTCTGGGCCTGACTGCAGAATGGTCAATTTTTGTCGCACAGCCGCTGTCGTGAACTGAAGATTTGTTTGGTAGCTCGCCATGGCTGCTTAAGATGTGAACTGAAGATGTGCTTTGCTTATGAAAAAAATTCTGACAAACTATTTCGCCCCTTTGTAACCTGTTTGTTGGATTTCTGGGCATTATTGCCAAATGGTCTAACACAATTTGTAGCACATTTTCTGTTATGGAATGTAGATGTGCTTGCATATGAAAACTGATGATACAAATTATAGTTGCTGTCTCCAGATGGGATGGGTCATGTAGATCCAGATGTATACATATTTTTGTCGTCGGCATGTAGTTGCCCAACCAGTGCCTCTCGGACTTGTTTTCATCGTTTCACGCGCCAGGTTGAAATTTGTATGTCCATCTATACATACTAACATTAAACTCATAACGTGATAGAAACAAATTTATTTTGCCCTTACTTACGATCATTGGTAATGAGTATTCATCGTCTATGTGTGTGGCCACTGAAGGAAAGTGCAAATAAGAACCATATTGTGCAGAGGTGGAGAAATATTTTGATGCGCCAAGTAATAAACAACCTAAATTATCTTCTTGCAGCCTTCAAATGATGAACATCCTAAATCTTTGATTGCCGGCCGCTGCTTCTTCAAGGTTTCAACGATATTGTATAAACTAGTGAAGTAAATATACTACCAGGTGCAAATATTCGTGCCCTAAGTGTTTTGATTGTTGTGTTGTTGTATGTGATAAGATGCTTATGTGCTCAAAAGTATAACAGACTTTTCGACACCTTATCACAAAACTACACATATTCTACACACATTATCAGAAACTATATATTTAGCATCTACACAACCCCAGGGTCCAAAATTCCGTCAACAGGAATATTTCCCGCACAGGTAGGGGGATAGCCACCAAATGCAACCTGCGCCCGTGGTAGTGGGCCCGCCCATTCTGTTTGTTCTATGTTTCTCTCTAGTTTCCATCGATTTCATGAGCTGTTTTATTATTATTTTAGAAGTGTTTTTTCAGCCTGTTTTTTTTGTATTTTTCCTTTCCTTTTTATTTCATTTTGGTTTTAATTTCTCTAATTTCGTGAACTTCTAAGATTTGGAATAATTTTTAAAATTCATGAATAATTTTATATTCATGAATTTCTTTTGAATTTCTTGCATACTATTTGAATGCATACACATTTATTGAATGGACATACTTTTAAAACATTTGAACAATTTTCTAAATTTGCTAAGATTATTTGAATTGACGAACATTTTGAAATTTGGAACATGTTTTGAAATTTAAGAATTGGTTTTTTGTTTGAGAAGATTGTTAGAAATTTGGAACATTTTTAGAAGTAATATTTCTGTACTGATGAACACTTTTCACACAATTTTTAATTTGTTAACACTGTTCTGAAATTAAGAAATATTTTATGCAATGGATGCACCTTTTTTTAATTCATGAACACTTTTTAATTGGAGATGTGTTTAACAAATCCTGGATGAAGTTTACAAATATTATTTGAATCTGAGAACATTTTTTAAAATTCGTGTGAATATTTTTTTGAAATTCTTGATTTTTTTTACCAATCTGCGAACATATTTTGAAATTCATGAATTGTTTTTAATAATAAACTATTCTTAGAAACATGGGGAATTTTCTAAAAATATTGTATGTTTTGTGTACACATGAACATTTTAAAATTATTTTTATTGACGAATACTTTTTGAAATTCGGAATTATTTTTTGTTATTCATCCACGTTCATTAATTCATAAACAATTTTTGAATAGGCAAAAAAAATTCGAGATATGGGAACAATACTTGAAATGCGGAATTTTTTTGAATCGATGAACAGTTTTTGAAATTCGTAGCCATTTTTCAAATGCATGTGAATATTTTTGGAAGTTCATGATTCTTCAAAAAATGTTCCAACTTTTTTTGAATGCGTAAACATTTTTATTGGATACATATTTTGTGATATTTGGTATATATTTCAAATTCACGAACATTTTTTAACACATGAATTATACAATTTGGAAGATTTTTTAAATTAGTGAATATGGTTTGCACACATGAACATTCTTTAAAATATTTAAATTCATGAATTGTTTTTGAAATCTTTGGTTAGTTTAAATTCATGAACATTTTTTTGGAACCAGGAACACTTATAAGTCTGTGTACAATATTTGAAATTGAAGCATTTTTAATATTTAAGGAAATTTTAAAATCCTGAACATTTTTTCATGAAGCAAAAAAAAAGAAAAAAATGAAAACAAAAATCCTCTTGGTGTTGGCCGAAATTTGCACATTTTTTTCCCAACGGCCATATTCTTGGTGTTGCTATATATACCCTCTCCCACTCCGGGAGAGGGTTGGCCACTTCATTTGATGTATACCCGAGAACCCTAACTGCTCCCTCTCACTCTTCAACATCAAACCCTAGACCCCGGAAGCGTTTGTGAGAGTTCTAAAGAGACTGTTCAATCAAGTGATAGATCCACTCCCCATCCCTCTTGTGACCAAAGAAAAATCACGCTTTGAGCAAGAGCATTTTTGCCTTTGATCTTGTTACTCCTAAAGGTTGGAAACACCTAGGTGGTAGGCATTCTTCAGAGAGGAATCGTTCATGGTGATTACCCCAAAAAGTTTATGATGGTTTGGAGACCACCTCAAGGTCTACCACCTAAAAGCGCCTTTGTGGTATGGTTGCAAGGGGAGAATAGGGTAAATAACCTAAAGTACCTTCTTGCAGGCTTCAAATGATGAACATCCTAAATCTTTGATTACCGGCCGCTACTTCTTCAAGGTCCTGGGTTTCAGCAATATTGTAGGAACTAGTGAAGTAAATATACTGCAAATATTCGTGCCCTAAGTGTTTGATTTTTGCGTTTTTGTATGTGATAAGATGCTTATGTGCTCAAAAGTATAACTGGCCGTCCGACACCTTATTAAAAAAGAACACATATTCTGCACGCATTATAAGAAACTATATACATTTAACATTTACATAACCCAGGGTCCAAAATTTCGTCAACAATACTCATATTCCCCGCACAGGTAGGGGGTAGCTACTGAATGCACACTCCTACCCGCTAAAATGGGCCGGCACATATTGTTTGTTGTTTTGTTTTCTTCTGTGGTTTTCCATTGATTTCATGTGCTGTTTTTTCGTTTTATGTACTTTTTGTATGTTAGTTTTATCTATGTATATCAGAAACAATATACATTTAGCATATAAACAACCCCAGGGTCCAAAATTCCGCCAACGGGAATCATATTCTCCGCACGGGTAGGGGGATAGCCACCGAATGCGAACACCCGCCCGCACTAGTGGGCCGGCACATATTGTTTGTTATGTTCTTTCTTCTATGGTTTTCCATCGATTCCATGAGCTGGTTTATCATTTTATCTATGTTTTAGTCTTCCTATCTTTCCATTTTTCCTTCTCTTTTTTGTCTAAATTTTTGTTTTTTTTTAATTTCGAGATCTTCTAAAATTTGGAATAATTCATTGAAATTCACGATTCTTTTTAAAATTTGGCAATAATTTCCGAAATGCATACACACCTTTTTAAAATTGCAATTTTTTTTGAAATTTGTGAAGATTGTTTTATTCATTTTTCAAATTCATAGGAACATTTTGTTGAAATACCTGAATGTTTAAAAAAAATTGTAAATTTTATGAATGGGCGAATATTTTTTTGAAATTTGGAACTTAATTAAGAAATCCTGAATTGTTTTCAATTCACCAACATTCATAGCAATTCGGATTTTTTTAAATTAATGATTATTTTCAATTCGTGATTTTTATAAATTCGTAAATATTATTGAAATTAATGCACATTTTTTAATGCATGAAAACATGTTGAATTGGCAAACGTTTTTTAAAATTGTGATGTTTCTCGAAATATGCGAAGATTGTTTGAATCGACAAACAATTTTTAAATTTTTGGCATATGTTTCAAATTTAGGTGAACATTTTTTGAAATTAATCGCTTTTTCTTAAATTTCTGAGTTTTTGTTGAATTGATAAATATTTTTGTAAATTTGGGTAGATATTTTGAATATTCATAATTTTTTGAATTAACAAACAGTTTCAAAATGAATGAGTATTTTTCATATTCATGAACATTTTCACATTATTTTCGTGTTCATCAAGGGGCTACGTCAAGCAGGCCATGACACATACAAGGAAGAATCAAGAAGCCTTGTCGTTCAAGACAATAACACCTCTTCATGGACATAGCCGACTAGGACTCATGTTATCCCAGGCTTCCGGTATCTTATATAAACCGAGGTTAGGCTAGTCGATAGACCAATCTCAACACATCTTAGAGATGAAATAGACAATCTCATGGTAGAAGCATTTGTTCTCTATACTCCATCCGTAATCAATACAAATGAAAGCATGATGTAGGGTATTATCTCTTCGAGATAGCCCGAAATAGGGTAACACTTCACTCCTCTTGGTACCATCGTACCTAGGCTACCAGCTCGGGACCCCCTTCCTGAGATTCATCGAAATCGGCCCATGCAGGACCCGAGGAGGTTTGTCCCTCCTTGGTCGCCCATACAAGTCCCTAGGAGTTGCTCCTCCATGATGGCAGAACGTAAAACACTGATATTTGAGTAAGCTAGTTCCCGAAAATGTGATCCTTAGGTCGACCATGTTGCCCAACCTGAGTCTTGGGGGCTATTGCATTGGCGAATTAATACAGAAAGATCAAAATGCAATACGGTTCCCAGGGAGATTACGATCCCAAGTTGGTCGGTCGGCCGCACCTGATCCGACTCCCGAGGCTACTACACACCGTGATTTTTCCTAAAAGTATGCCACCAAGTGAAGGATTTGATCCTCAGGCTGATTTTCCGTGTCGACCCTAGTCTCGGGGGCTATTGGGATCGATGGTTTTATTCCAACTATCAGGTGCATACCGGATTTTGGGCTGACACACACCTTTAGGTCTACTGGCTACATATCTCGACAAAGAATAAATTCCACCAAACGAAAAAAATCGGCTCATGGAAACCGGCTTGACATGAAAACATTTTTACCGTGGAGGCTGGTCATCCACATCGACAACTCATGACCTAGGTGGTGCGCTCCACTTCGCAAATAGTACGGCATTGTGGTCGACTGCTAGCGGCATGCTGCACGAGAGGCTACTCTGGCAAACAACTTGGCCATACTCCTACAAGATTTTTGAAGACCGAGGTGGTTCTCGTCACCTCGGATGCAGTCCGGCATCCAAGCTCGCCTGCAAGGAAGACACTGATTGGGACACGATCTCATTTACTGATGGGATGTACCAATAGTGGGGCCTCGAGCCACGCTCACATGTTATGCTGACAGCCGTACTGAGGGCACACCACTATTGCGAGGAAAGATGAATAGAGTCGGTCAGTGTTGTCGGAACAGGACCGGACTGTAATCTTGGAATTAGCGCGGTAACACTTCAAGGCTAAGGCACCGACACACTGGAAAAGCTTCAATCTTAGGTGCGACGTGAAAATAACAAAGCATTTCAAGAAGGCCATAAGGGAACCTAGAAGGGGCTCCTCGGATACCTGACGTGTAAACTCTTCGGATACACCTCGGTGATTCTCGAGGTCGAAGATGGGAAGATTTGTTGAACTAGCTTTCAAGACCGATGACTGAAGAAAAAGAACAATTCGGAAGAACCGACGAGCTAGCATACCCGACTTGAAGACCGGTTCAGGAGATACCGATGGTGTCCTAGACTAGGGGTCGCTCACCACCTCGTTTTCGCGCCAGGTGGGCCAAACCGAGGACCCGCATGGAGGTTCATCAAGGGGCATATCAAGAAGGCCCATGACGTATATATACAAGAAAGAATCAAGAAGCCTTGTCATTCAAGACAAGGACTCCTCTCCACCGACGTAGCCAACTAGGACTCCTGTTATCATAGGCCTCTGGTATCTTATATAAATCAAGATTAGGCTAGTCGATAGACTAGTCTCAACCATAGTTTTAAATAGCCGACTATAGCGGTGCCGCTAAATGGCCGCCTTCACAAATAGCTCGCTATAGCCCGCTATAGCTAGGCTATAGCTGATTTGGATCCCGTCGCTATTTTTCATAGCCCGCTATTTAAAACACTGGTCTCAACATATCTTAGAGGTGAAATAGACAATCTCATGCTAGAAACATCTATACTCGGTACTTCATCCACAACTAATACAATCGAAAGTAGGACTTAGGTTAGTATCTCTTCGAGAGAGCCCGGACCTGGGTAAAACCTCGCGTCTCTTGGTACCATTGTACATAGCTATTAGCTTGGTACCCCATACCCTGGATTTGCCAGAATAGACTCGGTCACACTCCAAAACACACAACCTTCCATGATACAAAAATTTGGAAACTGTTGTTTGCTCGGAACCTCTACTATTATGATACAAATTTAACCCCTGGGAAACTAGATATTGCCCACTAGAGTCTGAGTTTTATCCAACATCCATACTTTTGTTGAAACCATAATTTCATCTGCATCAAATTTCTTTTATCAAGAAATAGAGTGATGTTACTTTTTACCATTTTTGCAATGAATTTCATTGTACAAGGCTATTTTAAGCATAACTAGGGTTAGTAAATAATTAAGATGAATTGGAACTTATTAAATTTTTATACTTCTAAAACTTATTTTTACCATGTTTGAACAAGTATAAGTTTCTAGTATTATTTATTTGGCATTGTCTAATATATTAGTTTTAGTGTTCTTTTTTACAACTTGTAATTATGTCATCGAAAACTACATTTATGTTGTGCCAAAGTTAATCTAAATTTTGTAGCAAAATTTCCTTCTTATATTCTGAATACTTGAATCTATACACATTTATGGTAGATATGTTCAAAATATGTAGTCTAAGAAATATCTTAATATCGGCTTTAGTATACGATTAGGTAAGCATACATGTAGAAACTTCTAGTATATAAATGGAACTATTGTCATGATTCTCTTCCCTTTTTCCATGGTCAAATATGTGTTGCAGGTTGAAAAGTGTGTATGTTCATTACTTGGTATTAACTTGCGTTTCTAATAATAATCATGGACAAATAAAAAGGCAACATACATACAGTTTGATTGTTTGATGTGCTTGCCCTCAATGTGTTTGGTATGTACACAAGTGCTTCCTTGGCTACGTCTTGATGACTCATCTCTTGCTTTATAATTCTCCATCATCGAGTGTGAAGAACATGGTGGAGTCTTGATGTTGGTCGGCCTCGAAATGGGGCTCCACAGTGGTACTCACTCCATTGTGGTACCTAGACATTGTTATGTATGCAAGTGCAAAATATAGTGATATAATTTTGCCACTGCTCCTTTGCGCCTCCTGGATGATATGCTCCCCATGTGCGACAGAAAATTCCTCTTATGAACAGAAGGCCACCTCGAGCATCTTCCTTGTCTAGTCGTCGGACCCAAGGGGAAGGAGGGGGATCTCCACACCTGTCGTTTTCACGATAGCCCTCTCATACCCATAGTTGGCCTCTGGAGTCTAGACCCCGTCGAAGGTATCTATGCTCAGGGGCATAGATGAGCAGGTTCAGCGTGCGTGGAAGAGCAAACCCCCAGAATTTAGGAGGCCCAAT
>NC_041384.1:703330469-703341703 GCF_002162155.2 Triticum dicoccoides
GTTAAAAAATGTTAATCATGTAACCTTTCATATATTTGGATTAGTTGGACAGCATTCGAGGTGGACAAAAGTGGCTTGTGAATGAGCCTAGTGGTTAAATGTGTGTGCAATATGAGCATATGAGCCAAATGACCTACATGAAAAATACAAATGTGCCTATGTGAACACTCGACCTGATTACGTTGGGCATAAGAGCCAGGTGATCTGCGCGGAAAATACAGAAACGACTAAGTTAACACGTGACCTAATAATACCGAATAGACAACCGATAACCTCCAACCTTAAGGCTCAATTTGTGATTAATTTTGTTGGGTGAAAAATAGTGTATCTTAGTGAAGCACAATTGTACTTCATTTTCATTAAATTTGAGTGCTCCATAATTTTCATTTCCGTTGTAACGCATGTGCATATGTGTTAGTATTTACATAATAGAAATTAGAAAAAGAACGCTTGGGGCGAGGAAGGATCACTAGAGGATAAGTGTCATAGGGAGGCAGGAGCGGGAGTAACACATGTTTCCAGAAAAAGAATCTTATGAGTCACCTCAAATACAATATGGGTTCATATATTCGCTACAAGTGAACAATTATTATTACTAATTTAATGAAATAATTTCTGGTTTATTGGAGTTATCCATCCACTGTGCTATGAAGCCAACTCCGAGCTGGAGTGGCAAAGCTTCGTGTTTTTCCTAATGCGATGAAAACAATCCTTTGACCAATGTCTTTCGTAAGTCACATGGGCATTTAGCTATGTCGGACAATATTGATATTGAACTACTAGAATATTCATACCCCTGTTGAAGCGCACGGGCTTCTTGCTATTAGTAATTGTCGAACACTTGTCTTAAGGAATCCTAATTCACTTTATATCATGAAATATTGAAATGGAGGGAGTAAAACTGATCAAAATTGATATATTTCCATTCTTTCAGCGATTACAGACCCAATGGCCAACCGTCGACGATGGTTGACCAAAAGACTTTAACAAAGACCAAAGCTCCGTTGCTGAACCGATAAGGTAGCTGCTCGTTGCCGTGCTTGGATGATACAAAAGAGAGCGCTTCTCGCTTCTTCTCCATGAAGTCTATACATGGTGTATCACCTATGCTCACAGCAGCTACAAATTTCTTATTATGCTTCCCAGGTGAAGCTATAAAGCTGTCATCATCACAACACTCACTGATAAAGGAGTAGACAGCTTTACCACGGACAGTTTTGGCACGCATCAGCACATTGAAGCCGCCTGTTGGCAATTGGCACCTCCACAAAATCGAGGTCTATAGTTGCCTCAACACCTTTACGAACAACATGTGTCTTGAATATAATTTTACCATTGACGTTATCAACATGGTTAGCCGTTGTCGAGTCAAACTGCCCAAAGGCTTTCACAGATCCATCAATAATTGACAAATCTTTGTCAACTTCCTTGCCCTTGATCTTTATATCAATTTCAATCAGGCAGCCCATTGCAGATATGCCCCGTGCAGGGTAGCTCAGACTTAGAAAACCACCATTCTAAAATGTAGCCAAGAATTATTATCAATCCCAGAATTAATTTACAGTATAGATAGCTAGACAGTATATATATGGCAATTTTGAGTTCAAAACTTTTGCAAATACAGGTTTAAGTGGAAGACTTAGACAGGAATATAGTGTTCATAACAAACGCAAACGGACAGAAATATAGTGTTCTTAACCAAAGCAATGGACACAATATATAATATATGGACCTACAATTGAGTAAATGTACCCATAATTAACCATATGTAGAGTGCTAATAAGAAAGAGTGTAGAATTACCACGTCGATAGCTTGAGCGTTCTCCCTGGAGCGTTGAAAAATATAGTTGCGGGAAGAATCCAAGGAATCCCTTACAGCAAGCAAGCCATAGACATGAATATGTGTATTGCCACGCATGACATTCAAGGCGTTCCTGTAAAACTGGACAAAAACAGCCAAAAATTGCAGCATAGGGTGAGGATAATGAGAGCATCCGTTCCCGAGGAGTTGGCAGGAAGTATAGCGCATCGGCGGCAGCACAGGTACAGCTGGGGAAAAGAAAAAGAAAAAAGAAGTGAGCAGATTGAAAAATAAAACCTCTTAAAAGATGGAATGATGCAACTTACAGTCTGAATGGTTGAGCACGCGATGCTGTCGGATCCACAAAAGGTTATCTGAATCGTCCCGAACATCTCTGGACAGGTTAGGGTCGAGGCTCTTACTAGGGTGTATCTGTTTGTCCGGCCGAGGATCCTTGCGGCGGTCCTTCCGGGATCGGGACTGACGGCGCTCTTGGAGGCGGGTCTTCTCTTCTCTGTCCTGATCCAGAACTCCTATGATTGAGCGGCGTCTCTCCTCGGACAGCAAGGCCCACCCCTCGTCGGTGAACATGAAGTCAAACTCGGATGGCCGTGGCAGGCCAGCGCCAGGGCTACCTTCTGTTGCGTCCATCCACGGCGCCGGCGGATTTTAACACGGGCGGATTGGGGATTGGGGATTGGGGATTGGGGATTGGCGCCGGCTGAGCATAGTGAGAGGCACCGGTGAGGAACACAAAGCCCCTATTCTTGTTCTATGCATTGATGTGGGACCGAGCTACCCCTCAGCAGCACCACCTCCTAAGAGAGAGTTCATCAGAGACCCGAAAATGTTCCGTGTGGGGACCTACCAATGAAGATTTGGTGAAACCAGTCTCGGGCTCTCAGCACTCACCAATGGTGCGAACATGGTTTATGTTTACGTGAGAGCTTTGAAGATATGATAGAGAGATAAAGAAATGGGAACCACACGCCAAGCCGTCAATAACCCCACATCGCCACCATCCAAGGGTCAAGCCTAAAGTTGTGGTATAGTCTATGGATCGAGACCACTTCCCGTTCATCTTATGTATTATCTTTGTCCTGTTTAACTCTTTGTTACCACCATCTTTTAGAGTGCATGTGGTTGTATTTTGATATATGTATCCTCGTATAGACACTTTTTTATATAGCATTATGAATCAATAAAGGTGTCTTTTAATGAAAAATGAAGAAGTTATATATTGCTATTTACTTGTATACCATGTTTTAACATTAAGTGAAAAACTGAGTTCCCTGGAAAAAAAAAGGGACCGACCAATGGCCAAGCGACTGAAAACTAATTTTTGGTCGGTCACTTTGTTTATCCTGCTTGATTACCACGAGGCCCCGCATTGCAGCAGGTCAGCCCACCTTTTGTCATGTAGATGAAACATGCCAACTTTTTATTGTCCTTCACTACCAGGCCATGCATTTAGATGAAACATCGTTGCCTTATTTTTCTTATTCTCCATCACTAACACGCGATGCTTGCATGCAGATGCATGCAAAGCTCCTTGGTGATGCTACATGCCTTCGGATTTATGATTGTACCGCTTGAGTTCAACTAGAACGAATATCCGACATGGTATTGGTAGGCATATATACGAATCTCCATCTTTTATGTTCTTTGTAACGTAAAATGAGAAATGAATAAAATTAATATGGGAGCAAGAAACATCAGCATGTGTCAGATAAAAAAGGATTTCATTTGTATCGGTTACTTTTACTTACTAGTAAATCCTTACGTGCAATGTATGTTGATATTAGACAGTACATTAATTGCATGCATATATTAGATAGGATATTATTTGCATGCTAATTATTTGAGTAGTGCTGGAATTGATATTTGATACAATGTTAATTGCACGCTAAACGTGTTGAGCGCTCACTATTGGAGCAACCCGAGTCGTTGGTTTGAACTAATTTAATGGTCGAGATTTGTTGGATATACCCTTTTGGGTCTTTTTATTGATATCAATAGACTTTTTTAGAGGAGCACTTGGTCCTAGGCGACCAATAAAGAAATCCATCAGATACTTGGGCTTGGTCTAAAACATATCAAAATGACCCGAAGCCTTGTAAGATATAAGACAATAACAATAAAAACAAAGAAAAATAAAAGTAAATAAAAAATAAAATATTCTAACAAAGAATGTACTAGTGGCATAGGTATCACCCTTTAAAAAGAAAAATAACGAAAAAAATTCACATAATTTACATATAAATTCCATATTTTTATAATATGCATAATAAGTGGATTTTCTGGAAAACAAAGAAGTTCCCTAAGAAGATATGAATTAGTCACATTGGAATTACCCTTAAAGAAGAAACAAATGAAACTAAAACTAAAATAATAAAAGCAATGAAGTTTTTATAGGAAATAATGAATTAGTAATGTTGGTTTTACTCTTTAAGAATAAAGAAAATAAAACATAATAATGATCAAACTTGCACACAATTGTCATAAAAGTTGCGCTTTACTGTAATATGCAATAATAAGCATATAATAGTGGAATTTCCACACACAAAAATTCCTAAGAAGAAAAAAATTAGTGGCATGGTATTGCCCTTAAAAATGAACAAACTGAAATATACACTAATAGAACAAGAACAAAATAAAAATCAAAATAACAAAGTTTTCTAAGAAATAATGAATTAGGGGCCTTGGTATTACCCTTTAAGAAGAAAAAGCTAGTCAAAAAATTTGCATACAATTCACACAAAAAATGTGTTTTTATGTAATATGCAACTATAAACATATAATGATGGAATTTTTGCAAAGAAAAAGTTTCCTAAAAAGGAATGAATTAGTGACACTGGTATTACACTTGAAGAAGAAATAAAATATAATATAAAATGAAATAAATTCAAAAAATAATGGCAAAATTTGCACACAATTTAGACAGAAATTACGTTTTTATAATATACAAGAACGAACATATAGTAGTGGAATTTCGCAAAAAATATGTCTTCTAAAATGGAATGGATTAGTGGTATTGGTGGAATTAGTGGAATCACCCTGAAAGAAGAAAGAATGAATTAGTGGAATCACCCTGAAAGAAGAAAGAAAATGAAACAAAACTAAAACAAATAAATTATAAAGTTTTGTAAGATAGAATGAATTAGCGACATTGGTATTACCATTTAAGAAAGAAATTAAAAAAAACTTTGAAAAAGACTTGGCACTTCTTAAATATGTAAGAAATAATCATATGATAGTGCAAGTTTCGCACTCAGTATAATTATACATGTATTATATAATACTTAGGGCTAGTTTAGCAGCATAGTTTTCCAAATACAGTAGTATCCCAAAACCTCGGTATTGCAATGCGTGTGCAATAGTACATACTTCGGTTTCTTACAACTGCATTTTTCTTAGTTTTAAGAAAACAACCGATATGTTTGGCTGGTGCTGTTTTATGGTAGTTTTGACCGATTGCTACGCAACTGAACCTAATTAACTTGGCTACACAAAAGGAGCTACACCACCGGATCAATCAGCGGGTGCTAACGGCTGCCCGGCTGCATGCGGCGCCATACGGCTGGCTAATTGCTGACCTAGTAAGTCGCGGCCTCGCGGGCGCAATCTACACACGCGCATGGACTCGTGTTGATGGGCTCAATCGGTCGAGCAGGGTAGGGCGTACCTTTGTTCCCACCAGGTGGTCAACTTGTCCATGGCAGCAGAGAAGATGCATGGATGAATCGCACATAAGGTGGACGGCCGGAAGAAGATGGGCCCGCCAGAAACAATCGCAGAAGAGAGCAAAGTAACGATTGCGTTTCCCGGTTTATATGAAAAAAAGAGGCTGGGACTTCCTTTTCTAATACAGCAAAAAAAAAAACCCCGATTTCAAGAAAACTACAGTTTCTAAACTTTTGTATCTGTTCATGCCAAACACATCAAAGTATTTAAAACCATGGCTTTATTGAAAACGACGGTATTTTTTGTAAAACTGCAAAAATACAGCGCTGCCAAACGCAGCCTTACATGCATTCTTTTTGCATTTACCCAACTTCCAGAAAATACCCATAAAAACCGACTAAAAAGAAAAAAGACAAGCAACAATTGTCTTTTATTTAAAGCAAAAATTAAAAAAAGCATACAAAAATAAAATAATGAAGCACTGTTGGGCTTCAGCGCAATAAGGAATCAACCGACCCAAAATAGTGATCAGTCTGAAATTCGGGCCCAATAGACAACAACAGTCACAAGAGGGGAAAAAAACATAAAGGAGCAGAAATCTCGAAACAAAAATCAACGGCCAAAATAACCCAGTGACCCACATTTAATTTTTAGGGCACTTACATGTAGCTAAATTGGGAAACAGTTTTGCTAAGTCTGAGTCGATTGAGACTTTGTTATGTCTCAGTCGATACTATATTTCTTTGATTTTGCATGAAGATTCGTATAAAAATTTATTTTTGGTTTTTCATTTTTCTTTTTACATGCTATATCACTTGACTGGTGAAAAAAAATAAAAGGTACAAAAACGGGTCAAGCAGATCAAGTCTGGTACTCCAACATTAGACTGGTAGCTAGCAACACCTCTTTCGGAGAGAGCAAGCATGCCCACTGCCAACTGTGAACACCACAGCGCCGCGGCGGCCGCGTCACGCCGCCGACTCCGCATCTGCTTCATCGTCTCCCTCGCCGTACTCCTCCTCCTCCTCGCTGTGGCCGTCGCTGTGCTAGCCATCACGGCGCTCCGCCCGCACCCGGCCGACACCACCATCTCTACGATCCGGCTCACCTCCGTGTCTCTCTCCCCTGGACTCTCCCTCAACGTGACGCTCGACGTCGTCCTCTCCATCCGCAACCCCAGCCTGGTCGCGTCCTTCGCGCATGACGCCGGCCGCGCTGAGGTCTACTACCATGGCGCGCTCGTCGCGGACGCCAACGTGCCGCCCGGACGCATCGGCGCGGGAAGCACCAACGTGGTGACCGTCAGGCTCACGGTGCTCGCTGACCGCCTCGCCGGGTACGCACCTCAGTTGTACGGCGACGTGCTCGGCGGCGCTGGGGACGTGTCGCTCACCATGCGGACGACCGTGCCGGGGACGGTCACCGTTCTCGGCCTGCTCAGGCACCACGCCGTCGTGCTCACGGTGTGCGATGTCGTTGTCAACATGCGGCGCCCCGGCGCACAGAGCTCGTCGTGCCAGTACCGGACAAAGTTCTAGCTAGCTTACCACCCATGGCCAGAGTTCTGGTTTAGCAATATTTGGATTAGTTTTGGTGGTCATTTACTTGAATCATTATTATCAAACCTAAGGTTGGTGAAATCTCTTTCAAGATTCTGGCCAAGCTTTTATTGTTTTCGATCGGTGATTCTGCAGACAATAGAAATTTCATGATGCTCAAAATTAGATAGAAAATGAATACAGATCAATGTGGTCGATTAAGCTGATGTTCCAAGTTCCAACTCGCAGGTTTGATGAACACCTAAAGCATGACCAACAAATAACTATAGTGCGTACGAACGGGTCACAGAATGGGCATGAAGTAGCCAGTTAGCAACATGAGGTTGTAGATATTAATCTGACATATGTATCTTGTGACCAAACAAAGACCCAAAATTTGAAACTGAAACTGACAAGCAGAGGCAACTACTTCGTGTGACCTTCAACTGAACTCCCATTCTATGGCTTCGAAACTCAAATTTCCGATGCTTAAGAACCGATATAACTCTATATAATTCCAACTAAAAGATTTGCTAGGTGATGGCAGATGAGGATGCAAAATAAGACTATTTTGGTGATGTGCTGAATCGCAGATGAAAATGTAGAGGGTTTAACGCTACAAAGCACCGGTTAGTTTTGGCGATTTGCTGAGTTGCAGATGAAAATGTAGAGAGGGTTTAACGCTTCAAAGCACCAATTAGTTTCAGTGCTGTTTCTTGTCGATCAAAGACATGCAGACTATCAGTATCAGACCTGCAGTGAATGGTTAAAGCACAGACATCCAGCAATGCCAGGAAGTAGAAACGCTGGAATAGACGCAAACTATCATCACAAGTTAATGTTGCAAAAGGATTAACAAAGAATGTGGGCAGCTGAAGATTATTTGCAAGGGCTTTGTATCAGCGGCATTCACCATATACATTGTTGGCTCAATAATTTAAAATGTCTATGATCTATATTTTCGGTGCCAAAACCCAAGATATTGAGGAATCTTTGCACTGTCAAGTAGATATTAACTGTGACTTCCACAAAATTCAGTGAGCCCTAAAATTATCACTGCTCGAATTTCACATCTCAAAATTACTCAAAAGAATGGGAAATGAATCATAGTGCACAGTGGTTTGGTTTGCTGGTTCGCCATAGCTAAACGGTGCCAACTATGAATCAGTGTTTTTCCAATGCAACTCATCCCTTGGCAGAATATTGCTGATGCTGATGAGCGACTTACCTGCCATTCCATGAATAACCTGCAACTACTCTCACCCACTGGTCAATATTCCAACTAATACTTTGAACCCTCAGCTTACAAGGACACATTTGAGTTAAAGGTTACTGGTTATATCTCCGTGATCATGTTCATTCTGAACAGCTTTGTTTCATAGCATGATCCGATTATCACATCTATAACAGTTTAAGGAACAGAGAGGTCCTGCTTGATCGTGGGAAAACAGAGGATGTGAGCATCAGCATACACACTGCACAAGCACGTGTCCGCAGCCCCGTGGTGACGACTGTTCAGTTCGCTCTAGTGCAACCAAAGAGCACCGGATACAGATTATGGAGAAGAGACTTCTCGATCAATCTCTAGTTTCATATAACAAACATGCATACTGGATCGACTAATCTGGATAATGAACTAACTTTTACATCTTCCAAATTCTGAAGCAAATGATCATAATGACTTTACCCTTCTCCAGTTGTGGTGTAACACAACAGGCCTGGTGCTGTCCTCCTTGAGACATGAACAAATTTTATTTCTTCAACTTATGTACAGATTAAACATAAACATGAAGCACTAATACTCAAAAAATTTAGCAGGAAAAGTAAAACAGTAAAAGATTATTCCAAACAATGCAATGTAAAAACGGTGTCAGTGTGGAGGCACAAAAAGGTATTCATAGATTTTCAGATTGCAGTATGAGTCTATTCTAGACAATATTACAGCTCATTGGAAAGAGACAAATATAACCATGTTCAGTTCTCTATAATATCAAGCTTAAAGTCTTCATAAGACTTATAACTACCAAGATGCAAAACTGATTCACAGAGAAAAATGAATTATGACAGAATATTTCATTGACTATGATGCAACCATTTAATATAACTACTAGTATTCCAAGCTCTTCTAAAATCAGATGATGTTTGCAAGTCAATAAGTGATATTTTTTTGCCTCTGTTTCATCGTCAGCTTCAACACAGGATAGAAACAGAAAATACCCTAAATGTTGACTATTAAGAAGACCACTAGGTGAAAAGGTAAAATCAATTCCTAAATTCAAGAAATAGTGAGCATGGGGGATATAGAAAGCTAACAATTGAGCACTAAGACCACTAGATAATTAACATAAAGCAAAGCCAAATCCGTCAGCTCAAAGGCAAATATTTCCAAAGCAGAGCAAAATGACATCTTTATTTTAGCATCAACGCACACAATAGTCACTTCAGCCCGAAAGGTTATGAAGACAAGCATAGATTCCATGCAACCACATTACAACCAGAGCCTTTGATAATAACTTATATACATCAATGCAAAGCAAAGCAAAGAGGAGGCCAGTAGGCTCATACTTGGTCCAATCCATAGATGGTGCAGCTCATGAGGATATGACAGCTAGGAAGAAAGAAGCACCATCTCACTCAACTGCCATTAGATCAAAAGTGAGGCACTATTAGCATAACTTTTTAGAGCCGGGAAGAAAGCATGCTGGACAAGACTTTGTTTGAGCCGATATTCATATATCCGCAGGTCTCTATGACCACAATTGGAACTTTCAATCAATTTGCCGTCACTGTCAATTTGAAGCAGCCACCCACGAAAATTGAGCAGCAAGAGCACGTCACCATCCCCCGAAACAACACCAACACCCAAACCCCAGCTTTCACCATAGTCTCCAAACTTCTTCCTGATTTCACCAACCGGCAATTTGATTCGGTACTTTATGTCCCATACCTCACTTTCATAATCCTGCAACACCCATATAGTGATGATTTCCATGGCATCATTATGGCAATCAATGCCGAGCGTGCCATCCATCGCAAACAGGCCAGGGTCACTGTCGCCAAGAACAAGTGGAGCACGCATGTGCCGGAATGACTCAGCGGTGGTGTCAAATACCAATACATGTTTTCTATGCTCAAGTAGGAACCAATGTAGGCTATCACGGATGAGGGCAGATATCTCTATGCACAGCACTTTTACCATCTCCAGCCACCCAATGTACCTCGGTGGCTGGTCGGAACCAAGCGGAAGGACATAGCATCCAGTTTGGCCTTCAGGAGCAGAGAAATTGGTCAGCAGCAGCCGGTACTCGCCGGTAGGTGGGTGTGGGTACATCCCCACGATGTTGAAGCCCCACGGTGGACACCTGAGGGAGGCATGCTCACGCGTGGCCGGGTTGTAGAGGGCGAGGCGGCAGCCAGAATAAGACCTGGAGAGGAGGAGGCCATCGCAGGAAGCCTCCAGGAAGAAGGGCTCGTCATGCCGAGCGACGGTGTGGAGCTGGGCAGCACGCTGGTCCAAGGCGAGAAAGTTATGACATCCGCCGCTGGAGAAAACGGGTAAGGCGGGTTGGCGGGCGTGGTGGGCGAGGAGGAAGCGGCGGGTGGAGGTGGCGCAGCGCCAGGCGCGGCGGACGGCGCGGCAGCGGAGGAGGGATTTGGGGTCGAGGCGGACCAGGATCTCCCACAGGACGATCTCGTCCAGGAGGCCCTCGAGAAGAGGCGTCGCTCCTTCGGCCGCGGCCTCCTCCGCCATGGTCGCCGGCTGCGGCTGGGAGTTGTGGTGGTGGCGGCGGAGGGTAGGTGGGGGTGGAGCGTAGGTCTTTGAGCTGGGCTGGGCTGGGCTCAGCCCAGGTTTTGTTTGCACGGCCACTCAGACTGAGTGCCCACAAATCTCAAAAGAAAAAAATTGAGAACTGAACCATACTTTGAATTATGCAAGACAAATATGAGTGTGCATGATTATCTTCTGAGAACTGAAACGTATTGTGAATTTTTACCCATTACACCGTATGTTTTTTTTTGCAGGATGTTCTTCGAGAAGACGCAAAAACATTAGTACGTATCAATGCATTCATATGAGAGAGAGAGAGGGAGGGAGAGGGAGACAGTGTGCGTGTGCGTGTTATCTGTATAATTGTATATGCGCACAAGAAGCAACAACCCCAGGAGCACAAATGGTACACTGTGCTAGGCACCAAAGCTGCCCCCGCTTC
>NC_041384.1:703342025-703399839 GCF_002162155.2 Triticum dicoccoides
AGGGGTCACCGAAGAGAGCCGCGCGGCTGCCAAGGAAGGTGGCAGGAAGGCCTTGCTGCTTCGTCTACACGCGGAGGGTTCCGGATGCCGAGGCGGGGGCCTCGGGTGCTGCGGCGAGCGGCGTTCGCTAGTGTTCCTCCTCCCCCTTGGCCGTGGGGGTGGCGACTGGTGGACTCAAATACATAGGAGATTTGCCTACTGTGAAGCAGTGACTTTATTAAAAAAATAGTAAAGTGGTATGGGAAGCACCTTTTGCACTTTTAATATATAGGGGATCTGCTAGAGATGCACTAAGGGAAACTCTAAGAGGGATCACCAAACAGATGACACAAAATGTCCACCGACACGACTAGACGTGTCTGTATACAGCAGGCAGTGCGTTGACCATCCAGCCGTACTCATCAAATCCGGACAGTGGGTATGACTTACAGTGGATGGACCGAGAGGGGAAAAAAATGAGTGAGACACATGTGCTAGGAGGAGATGTGGTCCAACTAATAGTGGGTTAGGCAGACGTCTGGACTCTCTTATATCCCCTCCCCCATTTGGTACCAGTTTGGGGATTCTGAATATCCGAATTGGTCCGGACAAATTTCACGACTCGCATTGCATAGCTTAAAGTGTCCAAACTATCCAGTTCAGACATTTGTGGGCGATTTGACGAGCCACGTTGGGGTTGCCCTAATATAAGGTATGTATCTTGTGACCAAACGAACACCAAAATTTGAAACTGAAACTGACAAGCAGAAGCAACTGCTTCGTGTGACCATCGACAACGCTCCCATTCTATGGCTTGGAAACTCAAACATCCAATGCTTGAGAGTCGACCTAATACCTATATAATGCCATCTAAAAGATTGCTAGGTGATGGCAATAGAGGAAACCAGGTGAGCGTACTTTGGTGATGTGCTGGTTTGCAAATGGAAAGGTTTAACGCTACAAAGCACCAGTTTCAGTGTTCTTTTGTCAGATAACATTTGGTATTATGGACAGAAACATGCAAACTATCAGGCCTGCAATGAATAATAACATGAACGGTTAAAGCACGGACATCCAGCAATGTCCGGAAGTGGAAACGCTGGAACAGATGCAAACTATCATCACAAGTTAATGTTGCAAGACGCTGGAACAGACGCAGGTCTTTCTAACCTAGCCGCTAGCACACCAACCCTTTTCCTATTCGTGCTGCTTGCAACCCGAAATGTTCTAGTGAGTGGGTTATATTTTGTGAGACATTTACCAACTTAATAAAGAATGTGGGCGACTGAATAAAATCTGCAAGGGCTTTGTCTCGGCATTCACCGCATACATTGTTGGCCCAATAATTTAAAACAACTATGTTCTATATTTTCGGTGCCAAAACCTAAGATACTACGGTTGCACTGTCGAGTAGATATTAACTATGACTTCCACAAAATTCAGTGAAAGGAATGGGAAATGAGTCATAGTGAACAGAGGTTTGGTTGGTAGTTAGTCATAAATAAATGGTGTCAACTACTCTTATGCAACCATTTACTTTAATGTGTAGTGCTCAAGCTGCTCTAAAAATTAGATGCAACTTGCACATCAAGAAACAGAAAAATCTTTTCTCATTTCATCATGAGCGACAACAGAGGGTACAAACCGGAAACACACTCAATATAGACTATCAAGAAAACCACTAGATAAGAAGGTAAAGTCAACTCTTTGACTCAAGGAAGAGGGACATGAGCCATAAAAATTGCTAACAATTGAATACTAAGAAAATCACAAGATAATTAAAATAAAGCAGAGTCAAACTATCAGCCCAAGAAAATAGACACATGAGGCGGATCAGTTGGCAATTATGTACAAAGCAGAGCAAAATTACTAAGAAATTATAGCATCAACATACAGAATAGTCATTTCAGCCCTCCAGGGTGCCAAGAAAAGCATAGATAAACACACAAAAGATAGAGCTTCTAATCATAATTTATATACATCAATGCAAAATGAAGAAGATGCCAGCAGGCTCATACTTGATCCAATTCATAGATGTTGCAGCTCATAAGGATACAACAGTTAAGCTGCTAAGAAGCACCACCTCGCTCAGTAGACATCAGATGAATGGTGAAGTGTTCACAACAGAACTTTCTAATGCCTGAAAGAAGGTATGCTGGACAAGACTTTGCTTGAGCCGATATTTAGACAAAAAGAAGTATTTGCGACCATGATCAAAACTGTCAATCAGCTTACCATCATTGTCAACGTAAGACAGACACCGACCAGAACTGACTAGCAAGAGCACGTCATGGTCTGCTGAAACAACCTCCACATTCCAATGGTCATTAAAGGCCTCAAACTTCCCCCGTATTTCTGCAACTGACAATTTGATTCGATACTTGAAGTCCCAAACCTCGCTTTCGTAGTTCTGCAATACCCATATATCAATAGTTGTTTTGGCATAGTTACGGTTATATATGCCGAGTGTATCATCCATCTCGAAGGCATATGAGTTGGTGGAAACAATTGGAGCACGCATTGGCCAGAACGACTCAGCTATGGTGTCGAATACTATCACTTTGCTTTCACTCTGAAGCCGTACGTAGCTGCTTTCACTCACATAATATACTGGGTACCAAACTACCAATGCAGACTATCGCATACCAAGACAGGTAAACTGAAGCACTGTGATGTTGACTCCTGCCACCCGATGTACCTTGGTGACTGGTGAGAGCCCAATGCAAAGACATAGTAGCCAAGTTGGTCTTCAGGCGTTTAATTGTAGCTATCGAGTTCAAGTAACAATCGATACTCGCCGGTAGGTTGATGCGAGTACACCCCCAATAACCGCAAGCCCAATTCATGTAGTTGCTGAAGGGGAGCAAATTGACGAGTGGCCATGTTACAAATTGAGAAATCAATGGTGTCAGTCATGTTGTACCTGGAGACAACAAGAAGGCCATCGCAGGAAGCCTCTGGATTGAAGGCCTTGTCAAGATGGGCGACAGTGTGGAGCTGGGTGGCGGCAAGGCGGTCGACAGTGAGGATGTATTCTTCGTCTAACGCGATGGGTGGGCTGGCTGGTGGGCATGGTGGGCAAGCAGGAAGGCGCGGGGGGAGGTGGCATGGCGCCACGTCCGACGGACGGCGCGGCAACGGAGGAGAGATTTGGGGTCGAGGCGAACTAGGATCTCCCAGACGACGATCTCCTCCGGAAGGCTGCTGTCGTGGCGAAGAGGCGCCGCTCCTGCCCTTGCGGCCTTGGCCATGGTTGTCGGCATCTTGGTTGTTGCTCCCTTCCAGGAACAAGATAAATTGTAGATTTGTGTTGGCGGCGGCGGCAAAGGGAGCGGAGGAGACGATAGAAAGGGGAGAAATTGACTAAGATGGTTCTTTTGCAAGGTCTAACTCTGCAGGAGATGAGAGAATTCTTTATTTGGCCCTTCTGAAAAATATATTTCCTTATTGGCCCCCTAAACAAATTTTTCTTTGCTATTTAAGACAATCTCAAAATTTTATGCCCTATTTGACGTTTCCATCCATTTTCGTTGTTGAGTGCTACTTGAAAATATACAATTATCCCTAAAAGGAAACGCTTATTGACGGAGCTAGATCTGGCAGACCTCCTAGTAGGGCATCCTAAACTAGGCGTCTAGGAATGACGGTAACAAAGACACAGTCTACCCAAGTTCAAGCTTTCTGAAGGGATAATACCCTAAGTCCTGCATGTGTTTATTCCCTTTGGACTATGGACAAAGTACAGGTAAACTACCAAGATATCATAAATTGTGTCTACCAGCATGGCCCCTCGATTAATATAGGATACTGGGTGTTCTAGGGTACAAGATCCTAGTTGCCTACACATGAGGACGTAAATCCCTACACGAATCCAGTGTCTTATCATGTACACATGTCTTCTGAATCTTCCTTGTATGCGCCATGGGCTGTCCGATGCGGCCAGGACGAAACCGACAAGGAGTCCTCAACCGGACCCATCACCAGGAGTTGACGTGGTAAGTGACCCCTTAGCCGGGACACTGTCTCTTATCTCTCTTAGAACTTCCCTCACTCTTTGGACATGATGAGCTTGACGACGTCGAGGCATGCATGCCTCGGTGCGTCGCTCCATGACCAGCAACACAAAGCTGTTGTGGATGTCAAAGTGAAGAGGCGCATGTCAGGCATTCAATGGGACGCTGTCCATGAAGACCTGGCCCTAGCAAGGTGCACGCGCTCTGTCGCCGGAGAACCGGTACTTCATGGACACCGTCAGGTAACTCTCGAGGCGCCTACTAGGCGGTTGATCCATAAATCTGGACCAGCAGCTTGCCTGCCGCCCCGCCATGCATGTGTGGCCGCGACGCAATATAGGTCATTGCTCACGACCATATCGCTACACATGCCACAGTCCAGCAAGCCGCCCTTGTTGCTCTGCGGATGCTCCATGATGACAAAAAGAACTGACGGGCTGGACAAAAGTGCCGAATTGAACTGGACGGTAGTGCAAAAACACTGACGGACTATGGATAGTTTTGTCCAAGCAACAAAAAACTTACAGGCTTTCGACAGAGCATGACAACGGACTGGCCGGAGATGCCAAATTGGGCATCAATTTTGGAGGTAGTGTCACAATGGGAAGAAATTCGTATTTTGGCCAAATAAGGAAGCGCATTTTTGAAAAGGCTCTAATAGGGAATTGTCTCACATAACACTCCTGGTAAGAAAATGAAATAAATATTTCACTAACAACACAAAATGAACATGACCTTTGCACATGTGTCAGAACCAACGAATTTACAACCTTTCACAACGCACGGGTGGATTTTCTTAGCAAATTAACCATGCAGGACAAATATGAGTGTGTGTAGTTATCAATTTGATGAACCAAAACGTAATGTGAATTATGTATTACACTTGTCCTTTTTTGTAGGCAGAAAATAAATTCATATCAATGTGTTCAATTAAGCTGATGTTCTAACTCCAAGTTTGATGAACACCTAAAGCATGAGCAACATATAGAACTATAGTACGAACAGGTCACAGAATGCACATGAAGTAGTCAGTTAGCAACATGAGATTGTACATAATAATATGACATATGGATCTTGTGACCAAACAATGACCCCAAATTTGAATTTGAAACTGACAAGCAGAGGCAACTACTTCATGTGACTGTCGACAGCATTCTGTTCTATTCTTCTATGACTTGGGAGACTCATATTTCTGATCCTCCGAGTCGATGTAATGTCTATATAATGTCATCTAAAAGATAGCTAGGTGATGGCAGCAGAGAAAATCAAATGAGGTAATAATGTCTTATATTATGGGATGGAGGGAGTACTATTTTGGTGATGTGTCGAGTTGCAGATGAAAATGGAGTGTTTAACGCTACAAAGCACCAGTTAGTTTCAGCGTTATTTCTTCTCAGATATCATTGCAGACCGAAACATGCATATATACTATCAGACCTGCAGTGAATAAGAACATGAATGGTTAGAGCTGGCTCATCCCACAATGATCAGAATGGGAATGCCGGAACAGATGCAAACTATCATCACATGTTACTTTTGAAGAGGGTCGACATATCTCTTTCTAACCTAGCCACCAACACACCATCTTTTTCTTTTCCTATTGCTTGTAACTGAGAATGTTCTAGTGAGTGGCTTATACTCCGTGTGACATATATGATCGTAATAAAGAACGTGGGTGACTGAATAAAATCTGCAAAGGTTTTGCCTCGGCATTCACCATATACATTGTTGGCCCAATAATTTAAAATAACTATTTTCTATATTATCGGTGCCAAAACCTAAGATATCATGTGTTTTGGCAGTGCCAAATAGATACTAATTCTGAATTCCCAAAAAATTCAGCCCTAAAATGCCATCTTGAATTTCACATATCAACATTACTCAAAACAATGTAAACTGAGTCACAATGAACAGAGGTTTGGTTTGCTAGTCCGCCATAGCTAAACGGTACCAACTGCTCATGAGTATTTTTCCAATATAGCTAATCCCTTGGCAGAATATTACTTCCAGATCCATAATGGAAGTTTTCCTGACATTTCAACTAGAGACTGAGCTGATAATGCAGATGATGGAGATGCTGAGCGACTTAACAAAGACACATGAACAAGATGTGAAGCCGAATGGGGCCATTTAGCGCCATCATCAAATGAAGGATCTGTTCCTTCAAGTGAAGGGAAGACTGTAGCATCAGCGGTATTCAGCATTTTTTACCCTTGTTGGTACCAATTTGTGAACTATGAGCTTGTATTTAATTTGACATGCTGACTTGTGTACGTCACCAACAAGGTACAAAGTAGAGTAGGGCCCTGATAATTGAATTCAGCTACTGGAATGTCACTAGTGCCAGGTAGCAACGCAATACTGCATACAATGATCTCAAAAACAGATATAACTAGGTGAAGAAGTAACAGATGTACAGTGAGAACTAGTAATAGAAGTAATAGATATCTCACCTGGCATTCCATGAATCCCCTGCAACTCTCTCACCCAGAAGTCAATATTCCAACACGTTTGAGTTCAATGTGATTGATTACATCTCCATGATCAGCTTTGTTACATAGCATGATCCAATCAACACATGTATCTCAGTTGAGGAATAGAGAGGCCCTAGGTCATGAGAAAACAGAGGATGTGAGCATACACACTGCACAAGCGCATGCCCCCAGGCCCCAGCCCCGTGGCGACAGCCGTTCAGCTCGCTCTGCTGCAGCCAAAGAGCACCAAAATCCGAATACAGTTTATGTTGAAGAGACTTCTTGATCAATCTCCAGTCTCATATAGCAGATATGCCTGCTGGATCAACTGATCTGGATGATGAATTTACTTTTACAATTTATTTCAAAACTCTGAACAAATGACCAGAGTGACTTTACCCTTGCTTCTACAGCCGTGCTGTCACACAACAGTGCAAAACCTTTTTGGCATCAGCATTCACAAATATGTACTTGGTAGTTAGTACAGCCTGGATGTGGATGGATGGTCACCAGGCAATTTATTCATGGGGCATGTAAATATGGATGGCAACAATCAATACGATCTGATACGCTTAATGGTTTTCCAGGACCCTGCAGATCACCCCAGACATTATATTTCCTAAACACTAGTAGCCACGGTAGACACGTGTTACAGCACTAGGGCAATTTTGACCCCTGATGTGACTGTCTGCTCGTCGAGCCCGTAGAGAGCATCGATGAGGTGCATCCTGAGAGAGGCAGGCCCTTTAGCCGACTCCATCCCAATCTGTCCGGCAAGCCCAAAGATGGCAAGAGCACACGCTGTTGCAGCCAGAGCATCAGAGGGATCCGCCCCGACAAAAGCCGCTATAAGAGCAGTCACGGCACACCCTGTCGCCGTGATCTTCTGCATCAGGGCCACGCCGTTGCTCGCGCTGACAACCTGCTCGCCATCCGTGATGAAATCAACTGCTCCAGATACCGCGACGACGGCCCCGCTGGACCGTGCCAATGCTTTCGAGGCTTGCAGGGCCTCCCCTGAGTCATGTGAACTGTCAACACCCTGCAGTTGGCCACAAGTATTAGTGCCATTAGAGGCAAGATGGAATATATACTGTAGGCGGGAATAGGCTTGGTATGCGTGTTGCTCATCTTCAAATAAGAGGGAGATAAGGCAATCAGGCAATCGTCCTGGAATCCATGCAAAAAAAACTTCACTAACGCAAGGGACGTTTGACCAGCAGTCTAAAATTTCTTCAGACAGGATAAAATTGTTTTCCCTTTCCCATCTTATTAATGGAATTGGCATGGTGCCTGTGTTACCTCTCAAACTACTCATCGCTGTGGGGAAAGTGCTCAAGTGGGAGGAGGGACACAGTAAGACAATTAGTCGCTTTGTTGTCCCTCTCCTTTGTGGTTCTTCCATAGTATTGCCATTTTCTGTTTTCTGCACTTGTGATACAAGGTAACTTCAGCATGTTTGAACCTTACACGTTCTGTGCCGAACTGCTTATTTTAGCTTTCACTTAAAGCTGGGCTATGGTTTTTCTTTTAAATCTGAAATTAACCACAAGATTACATGGACGGCATATGTTTCCAGCAAGTCAATTTGAATGACAACCACAATGACCCCAAATGAGCTGAAGGATCAATCTTAGTTTAAAATAACAGTACCAGGAGCACGTGGATCAAATAAGTTTATAACATTGCAGTGTCACAATCTATCATCTGATTTAGTTAAGATTTTGTGCTGATCAAATCAACCCTAGGATTGGATTGGATTGGAAATTAGCAATCAGTTACTAATAGGATTGGATTTAGTTGAGGTACCTTGAAGGAGGAGGAGGAGCTGTCTGAGCTGGAGGCGAGGGCGAGGATCTCGGACGCGTTCCCCCTGACGACGGCGGGGCGGAGCGCGAGGAGCTGGAGGCAGGCCTCCATCCGGAAGCCGGAGGCGGCGACGGCGACGGGGTCGAGCACCCAGGGGCGGCCGGCTGAGGCGGCGGCGCGCATGGAGGGAAGCCAGTCCTCGGAGAGCGTTCCGACGTTGATGTAGACAGCGTCGCAGCGCGGGGTGAAGTCGGGGATCTCGCGGAGGCAGTGGAGCATGGCGGGGGAGGCGCCGGCGGCGGTGAGGGCGTTGGCGGCGATGTCCATGGAGACGAGGTTGGTGATGCACTGCACCAGCGGCGCCCGCTCGCGGACGGCCGACAGCAGCGCCCACGCGCGCCGGCCCCACCACGCCTCCGTCCTCTCCTCGTCCATGCCGGGTATGGCGAGGCCTGCGGGCGGCGACCGGCGAGTCGGGGGCTTGGGTGGGGGATGATTGACTTTTTGGTTATGCGGCGGCGTTGGTGGCCAGCGGAGGAGAGGGAGGATGGGATATATCAATATATGCATTGTGCAATTTCATCCTGGTGAAAAGTCAAGTGTCATTTGCGCCATTTGTCTCCATAGATTTTCTTTTTTTTTTGAAGGCTGTCTCCATAGATTTTCAAGAAGCAACAAAATGGGATTTTAGTGAGAAGTGCAATTCACTCATGTAGTTGCACATTTATAGAAACGTGTAAGTTATGCTTCACATTTCAATTCTGAATTAACTACATGGTTTAATTTACAACCTTACTACTTCAAACTCAGTCAAACTATGCTCCAAACTAACCTCAAGGTTCAGAACTTAACTCGGTCTTGGTTTCACGTCGGTCAACCGGTTTTGACAACATTGACCATTGACTGGGCAGTGCCACGTCACTAGAACGGTCAAGTCTCCATGGCAGGGCTTATGTAAAAGAAAACAAGTGAAGCAACCGTCTCGTCTCTCCCCCCTCTCGTTCCCTTTACCAGGTTAGAATCCCACACAACTGTCCACGCAGCACATGCTGCACCTCCATCGTCGCCATCACACATGCGTCTTGTGCAGCGGATAGAGCACAACACACACCCATCACGCGCGATGGTGCAGGGCTGCGAGCTATCTGGCACTGCAAGTAACCTCTCATGCCCTCCTCTCTACTCCATCCGCCAAATACCTACCGCTCGGCACTGGCGTCGCGGCTACGAAGGCGATGATCCCCTGTTTCACCCTGGTAATATCAACAACCGAGGCACTACTCCCTCGGTGAAGACCTACGGCGCGAGCGGGGACGCATGTAAGGACGTGATTATTCCCATGGTGTCCCAGCAATGAGTATGATGGTGCCGCCGCGGCATCTTGAGGTTCCCCACAGTATGCGCCGCCTGCTGGAGGTCGCCTGCCGTCGGAGCTCGATTCGAAGGTTGTTACGTGATGGCTCGAGAATTTGTGATGTTATAGTAGTGATTTTTGCTTGGTTTAACTGGAATTCTTATTACTCTTCAGATATTTCTAACGCTAATCCCTCGAAAGAAAAGAAAACCCACTTTCCCAATGTTTGGCTGAAAATATCAGTTATGGAAGGAAACCAAGGAGGATTGATGCAAATCAAGCCAAATGGTGCAACTTTCCTGATGAAACCCAAGTCAACAGGCGCACCAGAGTAAAAGACGACATTCCATACGACCGCAAGCGCTATGAGCGGTCGTATGGACTGCCATCAGCTCCACCACATCTATACATGCAACTTTCATGATGGGCCGAGGGGGAGAAGAGAACCCTAGCCGCCGCCACACCACCTAGAACAGAAGAAGGGAGGATTTGAAGAACCTTCGAAGATCTTCTTAGTCTTTGGTTCTTTCATCTCTGTCATCATCATCACCCCTTTCACTATTGTAAGAGGAATTCCAATTGGGAGAACAATCATAACTTTACTCAATCTCATTTGGAGATCAAGACTATTTGCATTATCCATTTCATCTTATTGTGGATCTTTCCGGTATTATCGATATGGTTTTCATGGGTTTTATCTTCATTGTGATTGATTCCCCTCTTGTGACGTGTGAGTAATTCCCTAGGTGTGGGAGATGTAGGTAAGTGGTAAGACTAAATTGTGCCTATCCTATATGTCATCATTTGCATTCGTAGTAGTATGATCT
Source organism: Triticum dicoccoides (assembly GCF_002162155.2). Taxonomy (NCBI): domain Eukaryota; kingdom Viridiplantae; phylum Streptophyta; class Magnoliopsida; order Poales; family Poaceae; genus Triticum; species Triticum dicoccoides. The sequence continues at coordinate 703,352,482 of NC_041384.1, forward strand.
ATCTAGTTTTTTGTTATCCTGTGGTGAACTCTGTGCGTGTTGTCCAATTTAAGGGCCCAGACAACATGATCTCAAAACCTACACAGGTAACACGTATTGTTTAGGAAATCTATGACCTCTCATGTGACAACTGGAGATATCTAGAAGACCGAAGACAATACGAGATAACGTTGATCCATGCTTGGTTCCGGTCCAAGGACCTTAAATATGGAAACGACCACTTTGTGGCAACGGAGAAGTAGGACCCTAGAATGAAATACAATCCCGCGTGGCGGAGTTTCATAACTTTAGGGAGAACCGCCTACAAAACACATATATCAAATGCTATGAGCACAATACAAGGTAACTGGTATTACCATCGCACTTGCACACTTTATAAATTCTTACCATGAGTTGAAATCTCTCCGCACCTAATCTCTTCATATTGATCTTGGGTGGTCGTAGGTGCGGTTTATTTTTTGTTTTCTACTACGTTTCACAACATGAACCACATGGTCAGCCATCGAGTTAAGCCTAATCATCGCAACTTTCACGAATATTTTAAGACTAACATTAAGAAGGCATATAGGTCTATATTGTTGATTGTTGTATCCTAACTGCCTCATTAACCTTAGGTAATAAAATTATCTCACCAAAGTCTAGGCAAAACAATTCTACTGGTCCAGCATGGAGGTGGCCAAACAAATTTTGATGGTCCAATTTGATAACCTCCCAGAAGTTCTGATAGAACTCAACTGGAAGACCGTCCAGACCCGGGGCCCTGTTGTGTTCCAGTAGGAAAACTGCCTTCTTTACCTCCTCCTCCGAGTAAGGAGCTATTAGAAGGTTATTTTTCGCAATAGAAACCTAGGGTATATCATCTGTTTGGGACTCATCCATTGAGAAGCTACCCTCTTATGGAGCCCCAAAGATAATGAATAAATTTCTTTCGGTGTCTACCGTTGGCTACACCATGGAAGTATCTAGTATTTGAATCCACTTTGAGAATAAATTGAGAGTTTGAATGTTGGTACCATTTGAGCTCCTCTTCTCTCACAAGTCGAGCTATCTATTCATTTAGTTGACTTTTGATCTCAATTTCATGTTCAGATAGCGGTCAAACTTCAACCAAAGCTTCTAAATCATCAATAATAGACATGGGACGAAACTTCTCTTTTTGAGGATAAACGTAGTATGCCTAGCCCAACCACCAAGGAATTTACATATTGCACATATTTTATTATTCCATTTGTGTATTGGAGTAAGCCCGACAACAGGTTTCTCCCACACCTACATAACCATATCATAGAAGCGGTCGCAGAGTAGCCAACCAAGTTCGAATTTGAACTTGCGTCTGATCTGCAGATGTAATGAACCAGTGGTGAGAATGATGGGGGCATGGTCTGGTAGAGCCTCGGTACGAGGTAATACATTCACAGAAACCATAGGGAATTTAGATTCCCTTTCGATATCCACTAGAACACGATCTAATTTCTCGTATGTCGGTTCCCGAAGACTGTTCGCTCAAGTGAACCGTCTTCCATTCATGAAAACTTCTCGCAGATCAAAATTGTCAATAACAGTGTTGAACAAGAAAGACCAATTATCAAACCTACCACGAGTTTTTTTTGGAATCTTAGCAAATTAAAATCACCACCTATTTGAATAGGATAGGGATTATCTTTTGTCAGATTAACCAATTCATGAAGAAAGTCAGCCTTGAACTCATCCTGGGCCACACCATACACGGTGACGAGAGTCCATGTGAAGTTGTCGATTTTATTGGGATATGGAGCTTAAGATGATACACACCATACGAACTAGTCAACACGCCCATAGTCCTTGTATTGATGCCAACTAATATGCCCCCAGAACGGCCCTAGGCGGACGTGAAATCCAAGTGAAGTCTATTCCGCCAGAAAGACGGTTAAGAAGACTTGTCGAGAAATTACGTCTACCAGTTTTAAAAATAGGCAAGAAAACTAAATTATGATCCCTGTTAATCTCCGCAATGAATAATTGTTTAGCCAAGTCAGCAAACCCTATGTTGTTATACATGGGATGCATGTCAACACACACAAATTCCTCAGTTAATAACCAAGCCCAACACAATGTTTTTGCAGTAAATGTCTGAGTATCTTGCCTTGCATTTATACATGGGCGATACTTGATTGCCAAGATTATAACTGATTACCGAATCACACCATATCAATATCTACAAATCACATCGTGATCAAAACAAAATCACAATGATATTTGTTTGGCTTAACTACATCGATTCGGTTAGATCATGGTTTCCAAGGGTTAGGCAAAAGAATCAACCTGTAAGGCTATAACACATTAGGCTTGGGTCTCTCTCTAAGATTCATCTCGCAGCCATCTCTGGCATAACGACCTTTACAAGGATGCACTGCACGACAAAAGTAGGCAGCGTGTCCACTACGCGAGGAAGCGACGCATCCGCTCAGAGTCTGTGGCCTTCCACTCCAATGCCTGGACTGCCGAAACCAGGGTGTTCTCAACCAGATCCGCGTATGAAGACATGCCTGACCCATCGTCCAGTGTGTTCTTTAGCAGGACGAACACATCCAGCCATATGGTGGGGTCCCATAGAGGCTGCCACCTTTGGAGCATCGGGGCAACTAGCGGAGGCAGTATGTCTGGTACACCTCGGAGAACTTCTCCTTGAGCCTTGTTAACTCCCAGATCAGGTCACCTGTCATCAACTCCGCCGACGCGCTTTTCACGTGCGCCAACATCACGGTCTTGGTGATCACCCCCATATGCTCGCCTCTTGCATCTCTGGCGTCATCTGCTCCTGCGTGGCAAGGATTTGCTGGCAGAACTTCCGACCTTGCTTCCGCAATCCATCAGCGACACCCTTCTCCCAATCGTCGTAAACCACTTGAGAGCTTTCATCTGCGCCCTCGTCATCTCCCCACTTGGTCAGCCAGGTGTCCGATTCTTTATCAGGAAGTCCGTTGCTTTATCGTCCTTCTACCTCAGTGTCGACCATGCCGAAACCAGCGCTCTGTGGCCGTTCCAACACTTTGATTGGAGAGGTGATGCCCTGGCCGTGCTTGCCGAGGTTAGATCCAGACCCCACCTCGTAGTTCATCATCTTCACCACCTTGTGTTGTTAGACACCAAGCTCTTAGCAGTTGGGAGCTTCGATGTTGGTGCCCAAGTGTAATGCCACCTAGGGTAGGGTTGATGATGGTGTTGAGACGACGGAGGTGCACAACTAGTAGCGATGAACTGGACGTGTCCGAGGACGAGATCGGGCACCGGCTCTGCAGGCCCGTCATTAAGTTCATCTGATGTGTCCGAGGAGATTGGGCACTGGCTCTGTAGGATACTACAATTCCTCGGGAACGTCTAGTTCGTTAATGCGGCTCTACATGTTTTTCATCTCAACACCATCATCAACCCTACCCCTAGATAGCATTACAATCGAGCACCGACATCGAAGCTCCTGGCTGCTAAGAGCCTGGTGTCCAACAACACAACGGTGGTGAAGATGATGAAGCGAATGATTTATGGTGGGATCAGGATCCGGTCTCCGCTAGCATGCATGGCCAGGGCATCACTGAGGGAGTCCTGTACTAAGGGGTCCTCAAGCGTCTGACCTGTTAGTCATGGACCGGACTGATGGGCTGTGAAGATACAAAGACCGAAGACTGCACCTGTGTCCGGATGGAACTCTCCTTGACGTGGAAGGCAAGCTTGGCGACCAAATATGTAGATTCCTTTCTTTGTAACCGACCTTGTGTAACCCTAGATCCTCCCGGTGTCCATATAAACCAGAGGACTTAGTCCGGAGGAGGAGACTCATTATCATAATCATACAAGCTAGACCTCTAGGGTTTAGCCATTACGATCTCGTGGTAGATCAACTCTTGTAATACTCATATTCATCAAGATCAATCAAGCAGGACGTAGGGTATTACCTCCATAGAGAGGCTTGAACCTGGGTAAAATACTGTGTCCCCTGTCTCCTGTTACCATCGACCTTAGACGCACAGTTCAGGACCCCCTACCCGAGATCCGCCGGTTTTGACACCAACATTGATGCTTTAATTGAGAGTTCCACTATGTTGTCGCCAAAAGTTTTGATGGCCCCTTTCGATCGTCAATAATGACGCTGTCCAAGGAGAAACTTTCCTCCCCGGACAAATCTTTGTGTTCGGTGGCTTCGCACTGCGGGCCAATTCGTTTGGCCATATGGAGCAGATTGAAAGCTACGCCCCTGGCCATCAGGTCAGATTTGGGAGCTTGAACTACGTTGCGGACATCCATGGAGACTTGATCTTCGCCGGATTCGAGACCGCGGCTACCACTCCTGGTCACCCCGAGAGACATGGCCTAAATCTGTCACCGGACTGCGTCCAGGAGACAACTCCCGTAACTGCTCTGGCCTTAGATCTAGAGCAGACTGCGCCATCCAAGGACGGGAGGCTCAACCCCGCCACGGAGGCCACAGATTCCCCGGCGTTGGAGCCGCACATAGACTTGATCTCATACGATACCTGTGCTACCGGAACTCCGGACTTGTCTCCGGCCGTAAGTTCCGAACCATGTGAGCCCGCGGACGCCGAACTTGATCGCTTATCGATCTTTGAATTCAGCGCCACGGACATCTTCCTGCACTCGCCTTTGGGCGACATGCTAAACTCATTAAAAAACCTATCCTTGATGAAGGACTCACATCCGAACTATATCCAGTCCGAACTAGGGGCTGACGGTGGATAATTTTGCTTCCCACACACCACCCACTTCATAGCCACAGTCGAGGATTTGACCGACACACTTGATTACGACTTCGAGGACATCGACGGTATGGACGACGATGCCGGAGAAGAAGAGGCCCAGAACCCGCCGTTCACCGGACGCTGGACAGCCACTTCCTCGTATGATGTATACATGGTGGATGCATCAAAGGAGAACATCAGCGATGACAAGGAGGAAGATCCAGCTGAGGACAAACCTTCTGAAATACAATCCAAGCGCCGGCGTCAGCGTCGCCGCTCTAAGTCACGCCGTAGTAAAGACAGCAACACCGGCATAGGAGAAGATAACACTCCAGAAGGTGCCGAAGACAACGAAGACCCCGTTGAAACAACCAATGAACAAGAACGGGAAGATGGGCAGGCTAGCCCTGGTAAACAGGCCACACATGAAGACTCAGAGGATGGAAGTTATCTTCCGCTCTCTGAGGATGAAGTGAGCCTCGGCACCGACGATTTCATCGTGCCTGAGGAACCTCTTGAGCAGGAGCGCTTCAAGCGCCAGCCAATAGCCACTGCAAGGAACCTGAAAAAGAAGCAGCAACAGCTTCAAGCTGACCAAGATCTGCTCAATGATAAATGGACCGATGTCCTAGCAGCCGAAAAATACGGTCTCAAGCGCCCAACCAAAAGCTACCCAAAACGCAAATTGCTACCTCATTTTGATGAGGAGACGCCGGAATAAATACCACCATCGTAAAATGCGGCTGACCGACCACCACGTGGTCGGGACAAAACGGCAACTCACGCCAAACACCAGCCCGCCCCGCCTCATCACACAGGTAGAGGTAAATTAGCCCACGACCATACATATGACCTCCGGCAAAACCTGAACAATAAAGCAGGACATACCAGATCAATCTACGGATCACGAGGACGTGCCTCGACACGCGACGACGGCCACCTATTCGGACATGACAAACTTAGTCATGCGCGGGCTGAAAACCGCAGACGGACTCCATCAGAGCTATGTCGCTATACAGCCCGATATAGAGGCGCCACACACCCTCATTGCTTCACTGATGAGGTCATGGATCATGAATTCCCAGAATGGTTTAAACCTGTGAATATAGAATCATACGATGGGACCACGGACCCCGCGGTGTGGATCGAAGACTTCATTCTCCACATTCATATGGCCCGCGGTGTGATCGAAGACTTCATTCTCCACATTCATATGGCCCGCGGCGATGACCTCCACGCCACCAAATACCGCCCTTTAAAGCTCAAGGGGCCAGCTCGGCACTGGTTAAACAGCCTGCCTAGAAATTCTATCGGCAGCTGGGAGGACTTGGAAGAAGCCTTCATCGACAACTTCCAAGGTACATATGTCCGGCCACCAGATGCGGATGACTTAAGCCACATAGTTCAACAACCTGGAGAGTCCGCCAGGAAATTCTGGACTAGGTTCTTAACTAAAAAGAATCAAATCGTCAATTGTCCGGATGCCGAAGCCCTAGCAGCCTTCAAACACAGCATCCGCGACGAATGGCTCGCTCGCCACCTCGGCCAAGAAAAGCCAAAATCCATGACGGCCCTCATGACACTCATGACCCGCTTTTGTGCGGGCGAGGACAGTTGGTTGGCCCATAGCAAAAACAAAGCAAGCGATGCCGACACCCCTGAAGTTAAAAATAGCAAAGACAAGTCTCGACGTAACAGATACAAGCGTCGAAACAATAATGACAACACTGAGGATACGACGATCGATGCCGGATTCAGTGGCTCTAAGTCCGGTCAGCGGAAGAAGCCGTTCCAAAAGAACAATTCAGGCCCATCCAGCTTGGACCGCATACTTGATCGTCCATGCCAGATTCATGGCACCCCGGATAAACCACCCAATCGTACAAATAGATATTGCTAGGTTCACGGATCAAGCCCACCAGGACTACCTTCAAAGGAGTCATACCAGGTGTAGAGGCCCGCTGTACGGGCTCAATCACTCTAGAGGTTGTCGTTGGATCTCCGGACAACTTTCGAAGCGAGGAGTTAATCTTCGATATCGTCCCCTTCCACAGCGGCTATCACGCACTGCTCGGACGAACCGCGTTTGCTCGATTCAACGCAGTACCACACTATGCTTATCTCAAGCTCAAGATGCCCGGTCCACGCGGTGTCATAACGGTCAATGGAAATACGGAACGCTCCCTCCGTACAGAAGAGCACACAGCTGCCTTAGCAGCAGAAGTACAGAGCGGCCTTCTCAAGCAGAGCCTTAATTAGGCTGCCGAGCCCATGGACACCGTCAAGAGGGTCCGAACTACCCTGCAGCAAGAGAGCTCGGCTCATCAGGAGCTCGACTAGCAATCCGGCCTCCGTCTCAGTCCCGATCAAGTGGTGGCATTCGTGCCGCGCGTACATAACTACGCACTCAAAATCCCATGGGCATCGACGGAGGCATAACTAGCTTGTGGTCCATAGTACCGCTCAACCGACATCGGATACACACATACTTTCACTTTTACTCGTTTCCTTTTTAGGTCTCAATCCCACAGGCCTCATCTGGTGGACTGGTCATCGGTCCTCTTGAAGGATAAACACACCAAGACGGCGAGAAACGCAGACATATGAGGGACTTTTTAGGTGATTCCATTAACGATAACTCTACCTGTTTTTCAGGACCCACGTGCAGTTCTCCCTTGGTTTCGGCATGTTAAATAGCCTGTTGCTTATCGCACTACCTATATTAATGCGCCTTGACGTACTAATTAAATTATAATGAGAACAGTTTGCGGCTGGAGCTTTAGGACCCCAACTTTTTACCTTTGCATCTTTCCTGTTTTCTTTCTCTTTTTTCTCTCAGCTTCCCTGTGGATAACCCTATCAGGTAGCACCCGTACACTTTGGTACATGTGATGTTTGCCAGGGGCTTCATAGCACGCCACATTGCGACAACAAAAGTCCGAACACTTTTTATAAGTATAGTTCGACACCCTAAATTTCGCATTATATGCATTGGCTCCGAATCATGTCTTTGGTCAATAGTTGGGTTGCCCGGCTCCTGTGCTTGCTACCTTACGTTCCGCTATATCAGCTAAGGTAGTAAGGGGACAACTACTGCGATTGTGCCTTGGTTTATCCAAAGGAGCACCTTAGTGGAGAAAGCCGAAAACTGACTGTCATGATGCGGCGAGAGCCGGTCAGCTGTTCGGAGGTTACAAATCGGTGGAGATTTCTTCCGCATTATGCGAAGGATTGTTACTTCCCGATCAGACGCTTATAGCACTCTAGTTCGGATACTAGGGGTTGCGCCCATGTTTTTATTGTCGAACTCCTATGGCTAGGTGAGGGCGTTACAGCCGCATAGTCTAGTTGCCTGGTTCGTTGCGCTAAACAACTCCTTCAAGGACCATCTAATTGGATCAAGATTGTTTAGATTCCATCCCGAACACCCCCGTACTACCTACGTGGGGGCAGAAGCCGACGACTGGTTAACCCTCAGATTTCATACAACACGGCCGCACACGAAGTAAAAATTTTAAAACATAACAAGCATTATGTTGCACAATCACTTTGTTTTATCATACAAGGTAGAGGGAGATCGAATACATTCATTCAAAGATAGTGTCTTTCGCACAATGATCCGCAACAATGCGGGACCCCTCCAAGACATCGCCGAAGTATCACTCAGGTGTGCGGTGCTCCTTGCCCTCCGGCGGCCCCTCGGTCGCCAATTTGACAACGTCCAGCTTCGCCCACCAGACCTTGCAATAGGAGAAGGCCAGACGTGCGCCCTCGATGCAGACGGACCGCTTGACGACGTCCAGCCGAGGGCAGGCATCCACCAGTCGCTTCACGAGGCTGAAGTAACTTCCGGGTATAGCTTCGGCTGGTCACAACTGGATTATTAAATCCTTCATGGCTAGTTTGGCCACCCTATGCAGCTCGACCAGCTGTTTTAGCTGATTGCTGAAGGGCACCGGACGTTCTGGCGCGACATATTGCGACCAGAATAGCTTCTCCGTGGAGCTCCCTTCTTCGGCTCGAAAGAACTGTGTGGCGTCAGCCACACTGCATGGCAGATCAGTAAAAGCCCCTGGAGGACTCGGGTTAGTAAACGATATTTCATCTTCACATTCTTGCTTTGCATATTGAATGCCTTACCTGCCGCGATCTTCCTGGCCTCCTGGATCTCGTGGAGGGCGCCCTGGGCCTCATTCCGGGCTGCCTCCGCACTCTGACGAGCCTTGGCGAGTTCGGTCTCTTGAACCGACGCATCGCGCTCCAAGGCCTCGCACTTCTTCACCGCGTCCTCGAGCTCCTCTTGGACCTCGTTGACCTGGGCCTTGAGCTTCTTCCGAGCGGTCTGCACCTTGACAGCCTTCCCTTTGGCTTCGACCAGGGCCGTTTTCCGGGCCTCGATCTCGGTCGTCGCCTCTGTACACATCATGGCATTTCGGTAATTGCATATCATTTTCCTTTTTTTGAATACATAATAGGTTATTACTTACCTTGTTTTTCCTGGAGCTGCCTCTTCACCTGGCCTAGCTCCTCCTTGATGTCTACTACACAACCTTCTTATTGTAGACGTTGTTGGGACTCCAAGTGCAGAGGTTTGTAGGACAATAGAGAATTTCCCTCAAGTGGATGACCTAAGGCTTATCAATCCGTGGGAGGCGTAGGATGAAGATGGTCTCTCTCAAGCAACCCTGCAACCAAATAACAACGAGTCTCTTGTGCCCCAACACAACCAATACAATGGTAAATTGTATAGGTGCACTAGTTTGGCGAAGATATGGTGATACAAGTGCAATATGGATGGTAGATATAGGTTTTTGTAATCTGAAAATATAAAAACAGCAAGGTAACTAATGATAAAAGTGAGCGTAAACGGTATTGCAATGTGTTGAAACAAGGCCTAGGGTTCATACTTTCACTAGTGCAAGTTCTCTCAACAATAATAACATAATTGGATCATATAACTATCCCTCAACATGCAACAAAGAGTCACTCCAAAGTCACTAATAGCAGAGAACAAATGAAGAGATTATTGTAGGGTACAAAACCACCTCAAAGTTATTCTTTTTGATTGATCTATTCAAGAGTTCGTACTAGAATAACACCTTAAGACACAAATCAACCAAAACCCTAATGTCACCTAGATACTCCAATGTCACCTCAAGTATCTGTGGGTATGATTATACGATATGCATCACACAATCTCAGATTCATCTATACAACCAACACAAAGAAGTTCAAAGAGTGCCCCAAAGTTTCTACCGGAGAGTCAAGGCAAAAACGTGTGCCAACCCCTATGCATAAGTTCACGAGGTCACAGAACTCACAAGTTGATCACCAAAACATACATCAAGTGGATCATGTGATATCCCATTGTCACCACAGATAAGCACATGCAAGACATACATCAAGTGTTCTCAAATCCTTAAAGACTCAATCCAATAAGATAACTTCAAAGGGAAAACTCAATTTATCACAAGAGAGTTGTGTTGGGGAACGTAGTAATTTCAAAAAATTTCCTACGCACACGCAAGATCATGGTGATGCATAGCAACGAGAGGGGAGAGTATGATCTACGTACCCTTGTAGATCGACAACGGAAGCGTTAACTTGGTTGATGTAGTCGTACGTCTTCACGGCCCGACCAATCAAGCACCGAAACTATAGCACCTCCGAGTTGTAGCACACGTTCAGCTCGATGACGATCCCCGGACACCGATCCAGCAAAGAGTCGGGGAAGAGTTCCGTCAGCACGACGGCGTGGTGACGATCTTGATGTGCTACCGTCGCAGGGCTTCGCCTAAGCACCGCTACAATATTATCGAGGACTATGGTGGAAGGGGGCACCGCACACGGCTAAGAATATGATCACGTGGATCAACTTGTGTCTCTAGGGGTGTCCCGTGCCTCCGTATATAAAGGCTCAAAAGGGGGGGCTGGCTGGCCAAGAGGTGGTGCGCCAGGAGGAGTCCTACTCCTTCCGGGAGTAGGACTCCCCCCTTTCCTAGATGGAATAGGATTGGCGGAGGGGGGAAAAGAGGAGAGAGAGGAGGAAGGGGGGCCGACCCCCTCTCCTTGTCCTATTCGGACCAAGGGGGGGGGAGGGGCGCGCGGCCCATCTCTGGCCACCTCTCCTCTCTTCCACTAAGGCCCACTAAGGCCCATATACTTCCCGGGGGGTTCCGGTAACCTCCGGTACTCCGGTAAAATCCCGATTTCACCCGGAACACTTCCGATATCCAAACATAGGCTTCCAATATATCAATCTTTATGTCTCGACCATTTCGAGACTCCTCGTCATGTCCGTGATCACATCCGGGACTCTGAACAACCTTCGGTACATCAAAATGCATAAACTCATAATATAACTGTCATCATAACTTTAAGCGTGTGGACCCTACGGGATCGAGAACAATGTAGACATGACCGAGACATGTCTCCGGTCAATAACCAATAGCGGAACCTGGATGCTCATATTGGCTCCTACATATTCTATGAAGATCTTTTATCGGTCAGACCGCATAACAACATACGTTGTTCCCTTTGTCATCGGTATGTTACTTGCCCGAGATTCGATCGTCGGTATCCAATACCTAGTTCAATCTCGTTACCGGCAAGTCTCTTTACTCGTTCCGTAATTCATCATCTCACAACTAACTCATTAGTTGCAATGCCTGCAAGGCTTATGTGATGTGCATTACCGAGAGGGCCCAGAGATACCTCTCCGACAATCAGAGTGACAAATCCTAATCTCGAAATACGCCAACCCAACATGTACCTTTGGAGACACCTGTAGAGCTCCTTTATAATCACCCAGTTACATTGTGACGTTTGGTAGCACACAAAGTGTTCCTCCGGCAAACGGGAGTTGCAAAATCTCATAGTTATAGGAACATGTATAAGTCATGAAGAAAGCAAAAGCAACATACTAAACGATCGGGTGCTAAGCTAATGGAATGGGTCATGTCAATCAGATCATTCATCTAATGATGTGATCCTATTAATCAAATGACAACTCTTTGTCCATGGTTAGGAAACATAACCATCTTTGATCAACAAGCTAGTCTAGTAGAGGCATACTAGTGACACTCTGTTTGTCTATGTATTCACACATGTATTATGTTTTCGGTTAATACAATTCTAGCATGAATAGTAAACTTTTATCATGATATATAAGGAAATAAATAATAACTTTATTATTGCCTCTAGGGCATATTTCCTTCAGTCTCCCACTTGCACTAGAGTCAATAATCTAGATTACACAGTAATGATTCTAACACCCATGGAGCCTTGGTGCTGATCATGTTTTGCTCGTGGAAGAGGCTTAGTCAACGGGTCTGCTACATTCAGATCCGTATGTATCTTGCAAATCTCTATGTCTCCCACCTGGACTAGATCCCGGATGGAATTGAAGCGTCTCTTGATGTGCTTGGTTCTCTTGTGAAATCTGGATTCCTTTGCCAAGGCAATTGCACCAGTATTGTCACAAAAGATTTTCATTGGACCCGATGCACTAGGTATGACACCTAGATCGGATATGAACTCCTTCACCCAGACTCCTTCATTCGCTGCTTCCGAAGCAGCTATGTATTCCGCTTCACACGTAGATCCCGCCACGACGCTCTGTTTAGAACTGCACCAACTGACAACTCCACTGTTTAATGTAAACACGTATCCGGTTTGCGATTTAGAATCGTCCGGATCAGTGTCAAAGCTTGCATCAACGTAACCGTTTATGATGAGCTCTTTGTCACCTCCATATATGAGAAACATATCCTTAGTCCTTTTCAGGTACTTTAGGATGTTCTTGACCGCTGTCCAGTGATCCACTCCTGGATTACTTTGGTACCTCCCTGCTAGACTTATAGCAAGGCACACATCAGGTCTGGTACACAGCATTGCATACATGATAGAGCCTATGGCTGACGCATAGGGAATATCTTTCATTTTCTCGCTATCTCCTGCAGTGGTCGGGCATTGAGTCTGACTCAACTTCACACCTTGTAACACAGGCAAGAACCCTTTCTTTGCTTGATCCATTTTGAACTTCTTCAAAATCTTGTCAAGGTATGTGCTTTGTGAAAGTCCAATTAAGCGTCTTGATCTATCTCTATAGATCTTTATGCCTAATATGTAAGCAGCTTCACCGAGGTCTTTCATTGAAAAACTCTTATTCAAGTATCCCTTTATGCTATCCAGAAATTCTATAGCATTTCCAATCAGTAATATGTCATCCACATATAATATCAGAAATGCTACAGAGCTCCCACTCACTTTCTTGTAAATACAGGCTTCTCCAAAGGTCTGTATAAAACCAAATGCTTTGATCACACTATCAAAGCGTTTATTCCAACTCTGAGAGGCTTGCACCAGTCCATAAATGGATCGCTGGAGCTTGCACGCTTTGTTAGCTCCCTTTGGATCGACAAAACCTTCCGGTTGCATCATATACAACTCTTCTTCTAGAAATCCATTCAGGAATGCAGTTTTGACATCCATCTGCCAAATTTCATAATCATAAAATGCGGCAATTGCTAACATGATTCGGACAGACTTAAGCATCGCTACGGGTGAGAAGGTCTCATCGTAGTCAACCCCTTGAACTTGTCGAAAACCTTTTGCGACAAGTCGAGCTTTGTAGATAGTAATATTACCGTCAGCGTCAGTCTTCTTCTTGAAGATCCATTTATTCTCAATTGCTTGCCGATCATCGGGCAAGTCAACCAAAGTCCATACTTTGTTCTCATACATGGATCCCATCTCAGATTTCATGGCTTCAAGCCATTTTTCGGAATCTGGGCTCACCATTGCTTCTTCATAGTTCGTAGGTTCATCATGATCTAGTAGCATGACTTCCAGAACAGGATTTCCGTACCACTTTGGCGCGGATCTTACTCTGGTTGATCTATGGGGTTCAGTAGTATCTTGTTCTGAAGTTTCATGATCATTATCATTAGCTTCCTCACTAATTGGTGTAGGTGTCGCAGAAACAGGTTTCTGTGATGTACTACTTTCCAATAAGGGAGCAGGTATAGTTACCTCGTCAAGTTCTACTTTCCTCCCACTCACTTCTTTCGAGAGAAACTCCTTCTCTAGAAAGGATCCATTCTTACCAATGAATGTCTTGCCTTCGGATCTGTGATAGAAGGTTTACCCAACAGTCTCCTTTGGGTATCCTATGAAGACACATTTCTCCGATTTGGGTTCGAGCTTATCAGGTTGAAGCTTTTTCACATAAGCATCGCAGCCCCAAACTTTAAGAAACGACAACTTTGGTTTCTTGCCAAACCATAGTTCATAAGGTGTCGTCTCAACGGATTTTGATGGTGCCCTATTTAACGTGAATGCGGCCGTCTCTAAAGCATAACCCCAAAATGATAGCGGTAAATTTGTAAGAGACATCATAGATCGCACCATATCAAGTAAAGTACGATTACGACGTTCGGACACACCATTACGCTGAGGTGTTCCGGGTGGTGTGAGTTGCGAAACTATTCCGCATTGTTTCAGATGTAGACCAAACTCGTAACTCAAATATTCTCCTCCACGATCAGATCGCAGAAACTTTATTTTCTTGTTACGATGATTTTCAACTTCACTCTGAAATTCTTTGAACTTTTCAAATGTTTCAGACTTATGCTTCATTAAGTAGATGTACCCATATCTGCTTAAATCATCTGTGAAGGTGAGAAAATAACGATATCCGCCACGAGCCTCAACATTCATCGGACCACATACATCTGTATGTATGATTTCCAACAAATCTGTTGCTCTCTCCATTGTACTGGAGAATGGTGTTTTAGTCATCTTGCCCATAAGGCATGGTTCGCAAGTACCAAGTGATTCATAATCAAGAGGTTCCAAAAGTCCATCGGTATGGAGTTTCTTCATGCGCTTTACACCGATATGACCTAAACGGCAGTGCCACAAATAAGTTGCACTATCATTATCAACTCTGCATCTTTTGGCTTCAACATTATGAATATGTGTGTTACTACTATCGAGATTCACCAAAAATAGACCACTCTTCAAAGGTGCATGACCATAAAAGATATTACTCATATAAATAGAACAACCATTATTCTCTGATTTAAATGAATAACCGTCTCGCATTAAACAAGATCCAGATATAATGTTCATGCTCAACGCTGGCACCAAATAACAATTATTTAGGTCTAATACTAATCCCGAAGGTAGATGTAGAGGCAGCGTGCCGACCACGATCACATCGACTTTAGAACCATTTCCCACGCGCATTGTCACCTCGTCCTTTGCCAGTGTTCACTTAATCCGTAGTCCCTGTTTCGAGTTGCAAATATTAGCAACAGAACCAGTATCAAATACCCAGGTGCTACTGCGAGCTCTAGTAAGGTACACATCAATAACATGTATATCACATATACCTTTGTTCACCTTTCCATCCTTCTTATCCGCTAAATACTTGGGGCGGTTCCGCTTCCAGTGACCAGTCTGCTTGCAGTAGAAGCACTCAGTTTCAGGCTTAGGTCCAGACTTGGGTTTCTTCTCCTGATCAGCAACTTGCTTGCTTTTCTTCTTGAAGTTCCCCTTCTTCTTCCCTTTGCCCTTTTTCTTGAAACTAGTGGTCTTGTTGACCATCAACACTTGATGCTCCTTCTTGATTTCTACCTCCGCAGCTTTCAGCATTGCGAAGAGCTCGGGAATAGTCTTATTCATCCCTTGCATATTATAGTTCATCACAAACCTCTTGTAGCTTGGTGGCAGTGATTGGAGAATTCTGTCAATGACGCAATCATCTGGAAGATTAACTCCCATCTGAATCAAGTGATTATTATACCCAGACATTTTGAGTATATGCTCACTGACAGAACTATTCTCCTCCATCTTGCAGCTATAGAACTTATTGGAGACTTCATATCTCTCAATCTGGGCATTTGCTTGAAATATTAACTTCAACTCCTGGAACATCTCATATGCTCCATGACATTCAAAACGTTGTTGAAGTCCCGATTCTAAGCCGTAAAGCATGGCACACTGAACTATCGAGTAGTCATCAGCTTTGCTCTGCCAGATGTTCATAACATCTGGTGTTGCTCCAGCAGCAGGCCTGGCACCCAGCGGTGCTTCCAGGATGTAATTCTTCTGTGCGGCCTGGCACCCAGATGGACGTAGAGCTTATCACACCCAATCATCATGTGGTGTCTGGGCACGACGAACTTTGGCAACGGTGCATACTCAGGGAGAACACTTTTATCTTGAAATTTAGTGAAAGATCATCTTATAATGCTACCGTCAATCAAAGCAAGATAAGATGCATAAAAGATAAACATCACATGCAATCAATATAAGTGATAAGATATGGCCATCATCTTGTGCTTGTGATCTCCATCGTTGAACCACCATCGTGATCACCATCGTCACCGGCGCGACACCTTGATCTCCATCATAGCATCGTTGTCGTCTCGCCAATCTTATGCTTCTACGACTATCGCTACCTCTTAGTGATAAAGTAAAGCATTACAGGGCGATTGCATTGCATACAATAAAGCGACAACCATATGGCTCCTGCCGGCTGCCGATAACTCGGTTACAAAACATGATCATCTCATACAATAAAATTTAGCATCATGTCTTGACCATATCACATCACAACATGCCCTGCAAAAACAAGTTAGACGTCCTCTACTTTGTTGTTGCAAGTTTTACGTGGCTGCTACGGGCTTAAGCAAGAACCAATCTTACCTACGCATCAAAACGACAACGATAGTTTGTCAAGTTGGTGCTGTTTTAACCTTCGCAAGGACCGGGCATAGCCACACTCGGTTCAACTAAAGTTGGAGAAACTGTCACCCGCAAGCCACCTATGTGCGAAGCACGTCGTGAGAACCGGTCTCACGTAAGCGTACGCGTAATGTCGGTCCGGGCCGCTTCGTCCAACAATACCGCCGAACCAAAGTATGACATGCTGGTAAGCAGTATGACTTATATCGCCCACAACTCACTTGTGTTCTACTCGTGCATATAACATCAACATATAAAACCTAGGCTCGAATGCCACTGTTGGGGAACGTAGTAATTTCAAAAAAATTCCTACGCACACGCAAGATCATGGTGATGCATAGCAACGAGAGGGGAGATTATGATCTACGTACCCTTGTAGATCGACAACGGAAGCGTTAACTTGGTTGATGTAGTCGTACGTCTTCACGGCCCGACCGATCAAGCACCGAAACTACGGCACCTCCGAGTTCTAGCACACGTTCAGCTCGATGACGATCCCCGGACTCCGATCCAGCAAAGTGTTGGGGAAGAGTTCCGTCAGCACGACGGCGTGGTGACGATCTTGATGTGCTACCATCGCAGGGCTTCGCCTAAGCACCGCTACAATATTATCGAGGACTATGGTGGAAGGGGGCACCGCACACGGCTAAGAATATGATCACGTGGATCAACCTGTGTCTCTAGGGGTGTCCCGTGCCTCCATATATAAAGGCTCAAAAGGGGGGGCTGGCCGGCCAAGAGGTGGTGCGCCAGGAGGAGTCCTACTCCTTCCGGGAGTAGGACTCCCCCCCTTTCCTAGTTGGAATAGGATTCGCGGAGGGGGAAAAAGAGGAGAGAGAGAGGAGGAAGGGGGGCCGGCCCCCTCTCCTTGTCCTATTCGGACCAAGGGGGGGAGGGGCGCGCGGCCCATCTCTGGCCACCTCTCCTCTCTTCCACTAAGGCCCACTAAGGCCCATATACTTCCCGGGGGGTTCCGGTAACCTCCGGTACTCCGGTAAAATCCCGATTTCACCCGGAACACTTCCGATATCCAAACATAGGCTTCCAATATATCAATCTTTATATCTCGACCATTTCGAGACTCCTCATCATGTCGGTGATCACATCCGGGACTCCGAAAAACCTTCGGTACATCAAAATACATAAACTCATAATATAACTGTCATTGTAACCTTAAGCGTGCGGACCCTACGGGTTCGAGAACAATGTAGACATGACCGAGACATGTCTCCGGTCAATAACCAATAGCGGAACCTGGATGCTCATACTGGCTCCTACATATTCTACGAAGATCTTTTATCGGTCAGACCGCATAACAACATACGTTGTTCCCTTTGTCATCGGTATGTTACTTGCCCGAGATTCAATCATCGGTATCCAATACCTAGTTCAATCTCGTTACCAGCAGGTCTCTTTACTCGTTCCGTAATACATCATATCACAACTAACTCATTAGTTGCAATGCTTGCAAGGCTTATGTGATGTGCATTACTGAGAGGGCCCAGAGATACCTCTCCGATAATCGGAGTGACAAATCCTAATCTCGAAATACGCCAACCCAACATGTACCTTTGGAGACACCTGTAGAGCTCCTCTATAATCACCCACTTATGTTGTGATGTTTGGTAGCAAACAAAGTGTTCCTCCGGCAAACGGGAGTTGCAAAATCTCATAGTCATAGGAACATGTATAAGTCATGAAGAAAGCAATAGCAACATACTAAACGATCGGGTGCTAAGCTAATGGAATGGGTCATGTCAATCAGATCATTCATCTAATGATGTGATCCTGTTAATCAAATGACAACTCTTTGTCCATGGTTAGGAAACATAACCATCTTTGATCAACAAGCTAGTCTAGTAGAGGCATACTAGTGACACTCTGTTTGTCTATGTATTCACACATGTATTATGTTTCCGGTTAATACAATTCTAGCATGAATAATAAACTTTTATCATGATATATAAGGAAATAAATAATAACTTTATTATTGCCTTTAGGGCATATTTCCTACAAGTAGAGGGGGAGAAACATCATAAGATCCAAATATAATAGCAAAGCTTGCGATACATCAAGATCGTGCCAACTCAAGAACACGAGAGAGAGAGAGAGATCAAACACATAGCTACTGGTACATACCCTCAGCCCCGAGGGTGAACTACTCCCTCCTCGTCATGGAGAGTGTCGGGATGATGAAGATGGCCACCGGAGAGGGATCCCCCTCCGGCAGGGTGCTAGAATGGGTCTAGATTGGTTTTCGGTGGCTACGGAGGCTTCTAGCGGCGGAACTCCCGATCTATTCTGCTCCTCGGTGTTTTTAGGGTATATTGATATATATATGGGTGAAAGAAGTCGGTCAGGGGAGCCACGAGGGGCCCACAAGGGGCCCACGAGGGTGGGGGCGCGCCTCCCTGCCTCGTGGCTTCCTCGAAGCTTCCCTGACGTCTACTCCAAGTCTCCTGGATTGCTTCCATTCCAAAAATAACTCTCCCGAGGGTTTCATTCCGTTTGGACTTCATTTGATATTCCTTTTCTTTGAAACACTGAAATAGGCAAGAAAACAACAATTTGGGCTGGGCCTCCGGTTAATAGGTTAGTCCCAAAAATAATATAAAAGTGTTTAGTAAAGCCCATAAACATCCAAAATTGATAATTAATAGCATGGAGCAATCAAAAATTATATATATGTTGGAGACGCATCAAGCATCCCCAAGCTTAGTTCCTGCTCGTCCTAGAGTAGGTAAATGATAAAAAACAGAATTTTTGATGTGGAATGCTACCTAACATATTTATCCATGTAATTCTCTTTATTGTGGCAAGAACATTCAGATCCATAAGATTCAATACAAAATTTTAATATTGACATAAAAATAATAATACTTCAAGCATACTAACAAAGTAATCATGTATTCTCAAAATAACATGGCCAAAGAAAGCTATCCCTACAAAATCATATATTCTGGCTATGCTCTAACTTCATCACACGAAATATTTAAATCATGCACAACCCCGATGACAAGCCAGGCAATTGTTTCATACTTTTGATGTTCTCAAACTTTTTCAATCTTCACGCAATACATGAGCGTGAGCCATGGACATAGCACTAATGGTGGTTGTGGAGAAGACAAAAAAGGAGAAGATAGTCTCACATCAACTAGGCGTATCAACGGGCTATGGAGATGCCCATCAATAGATATCAATGTGAGTGAGTAGGGATTGCCATGCAACGGATGCACTAGAGCTATAAGTGTATGAAAGCTCAACAAAAGAAAGTAAGTGGGTGTGCATCCAACTTGCTTGCTCACGAAGACCTAGGGCACTTTGAGGAAGCCCATCATTGGAATATACAGGCCAAATTCTATAATGTAAAATTCCCACTAGTATATGAAAGTGACAACATAGGAGACTCTCTATCATGAAGATCATGCTGCTACTTTGAAGCACAAGTGTGGTATAAGGATAGTAGCATTGGCCCTTCTCTCTTTTTCTCTCATTCATTTTTTGTTTTGTTTTTTGGGCCTGCTCTTTTTTATGGCCTCTTTTTTCTTCTTTTTTTATTTTTTCTTCTGGAGTCTCATCCCGACTTGTGGGGGAATCATAGTCTCCATCATCCTTTCCTCACATGGGACGATGCTCTAATAATGATGATCATCGCACTTTTATTTACTTACAACTCAAGAATTACAACTCGATACTTAGAACAAAATATGACTCTATGTGAATGCCTCCGGCGGTGTACCGGGATGTGCAATGAATCAAGAGTGACGTGTATGAAAAAATTATGAACGGTGGCTTTGCCACAAATACGATGTCAATTACATGATCATGCATGGCAGTATGACAATGATGGAGCGTGTCATAATAAACAGAATGATCTCGGAATGGCTATGGAAATGCCATAATAGGTAGGTATGGTGGCTGTTTTGAGGAAGGTATATGGTGGGTTTATGGTACCGGCGAAAGTTGCGCGGTACTAGAGAGGCTAGCAATGGTGGAAGGGTGAGAGTGCGTATAATCCATGGACTCAACATTAGTCATAAAGAACTCACATACTTATTGCAAAAATCTATTAGGTATCAAAACGAAGTATTACATGCATGCTCCTAGGGGGATAAATTGGTAGGAAAAGACCATCGCTCGTCCCCGACCGCCACTCATAAGGAAGACAATCAATAAATAAATCATGCTCCGACTTCATCACATAACGGTTCACCATACGTGCATGCTACGGGAATCACAAAATTCAACACAAGTATTTCTCAAATTCACAACTACTCAACTAGCATGACTCTAATATCACCATCTTTATATCTCAAAACAATCATCAAGTATCAAACTTCTCATAGTATTGAATGCACTTTATATGAAAGTTTTTATTATATCCCTCTTGGATGCCCATCATATTAGGACTAAATTCATAACCAAAGAAAATTACCATGCTGTTCTAAAAGACTCTAAAAATAATATAAGTGAAGCATGAGATTTCATCTATTTCTTCAAAATAAAACCACCTGATCCGTGCTCTAAAAAGATATAAGTGAAGGACTAGAGCAAATGACAAACTACTCCAAAAGATATAAGTCAAGCCCAATGAGTAGTCGAATAATTATGCAAATATGTGAAGACTCTAATATTTAAGAATTTAAGATCTTGGTATTTTATTCAAACATCATGCAAAACAAAATAAAATGAAATGACGCTCCAAGCAAAACACATATCATGTGGTGAATAAAAATATAGCTCCAAGTAAAGTTACCGATGAATGAAGACGAAAGAGGGGATGCCTTCCAGGGCATCCCCAAGCTTAGGCTCTTGGTTGTCCTTGAATATTACCTTGGGGGTGCCTTGGGCCTCCCCAAGCTTAGGCTCTTGCCACTCCTTATTCCATAGTCCATCGAATCTTTACCCAAAACTTGAAAACTTCACAACAGAAAACTCATAAGCTCCGTTAGTATAAGAAAATAAATCACCACTTAGGTACTGTTGTGAACTCATTATAAATTCATATTGGTGTTAAACCTACTGTATTCCAACTTTTCTATGGTTCATAAACTCTATTACTAGCCATAGATTCATCAAAATAAGCAAACAACACACGGAAAACAGAATCTGTCAAACACAGAATAGTCTGTAGTAATATGTAGGTTTCGAATACTTCTGTAACCCGAAAAAATCTAAACTAAACTTCTGGACGTGAGTAATTTATCTATTAATCATCTGAAAAAATAATTAACTAAATATCACTCTCCATTAAAAAATGGCAGCAAATCTCGTGAGCGCTAAAGTTTCTGTTTTTTACAGCAAGATCGCAAAGACTTTCCCCAAGTCTTCCCAAAGGTTCTACTTGGCACAAACACTAATTAAAACATAAAACCATATCTAAACAGAGGCTAGATGAATTATTTATTACTAAACAGGAGCAAAAAGCAAATAACAAAAATAAAATTGGGTTGCCTCCCAACAAGCGCTATAGTTTAACGCCCCTAGCTAGGCATGATGATTTCAATGATGCTCACATAAAAGATAAGAATTGAAACATAAAGAGAGCATAATGAAGAACATAACTAGCACATTTAAGTCTAAACCACTTCCTATGCATAGGGATTTTTTGAGCAAACAACTTGTGGGAACAATAATCAACTTGCATAGGAAGGTAAAACAAGGATAACTTCAAGATTTTCAACATACAGAGAGGAAACTTGATATTATTGCAACTCCTACAAGCATATATTCCTCCCTCATAATAAATTTCATTAGCATCATGAATAAATTAAACAATATAACCATCACATAGAGCATTCTTTTCATGATCTACAAGCATAGAAAATTTACTACTCTCCACATAAGCAAAATTCTTCTTATTCAGAATAGTGGGAGTATCATAAGAAACTCGAACACTATAAATTGTTTCCACATTGAAAGAATAATGTTCAGAAAAAGGGTAATCATAATCATGACAAGTTTTATAAATATAATCATCACTACTTTTGATAGCATAAGTGTCATCACAATAATCATCATAGGTAGCAACTTTGTTCTCATCATAATCAATTGAAACCTCTTCCAAGATAGTGGAATCATTACTAAATAAAGTCATGACCTCTCCAAATCCACTTTCATAATTTTCACAATAAGATTCAACATTCTCCAAAATAGTGGGATCATTACTTCCTAAAGTTGACACTCTTCCAAACCCACTTTCATTAATATAATCATCGTAAGTAGGATGCATGCTACCATCATAATAAATTTGCATATCAAAACTTGGGAGACTACAAATATCATCTTCATTAAACATAACATCCCCAAGCTTGGAACTAACATTAATTGCAGCAAATACATTCTCAAACATGTCATTCTCATCAAACATAGCATCCCCAAGCTTGGGCCTTTTCATATCATAAGCATAATCACTCTCATCATTGATAGTATTGATAACACCAATAGTATAACAATTATCATCATCACAATGAGTAATAGGAGAAACATCATTTGGGAGGGATACCTATTCACCTATACTGCTCCGTATTTTCTTTTTCTTCTTCACATCATGTGTGGGTTTAATCCTCTTTTCGGAGCTCCTTATTGAGGAGATTGGTTGAATAGAAAGCTCCTCCTCGTTACCTGATTCATCATAAGAAATAATAGGAGGATATTGGGAATCCTCTTCCCTTTCATTAGTATTATCTTCATCCTCTATTTGTTTTATTTTCTTTATGTAATTGGCAATATAAGGATTTTCAATGCAATTCACCGCACAATACATAAGAATTTCTTCTAGATCAATATCGAGGAATTTCTCAAGGTTATATTCTGGAATATGCTTAGTTATACGTTTCATTTATTCATAACCCAAAATAAAACTAAGTTCATTATGATGTGCAAGGGAATTCAAATCATCATAATTGTTGGACACGATACGATCATGAAACAATTTGCATTTGAGATTTAAATGACCATGTTCATTGCAAAGTTCACAAGTATGGTGATGAAATTTTAAATTTTCAGCACAAACATCTAGCCTTTCTTGCAACCATTTAGTTTCCAAATACTTATGCCTCTTGCAAAATCTATCTTCCCTATTTGGTGTGTACTTGCAAACTCTATGCACTCCACAAAAATTGACATGCTTATAAGAGACATTTTCATTATGACTAGTGCAATCATTATTAGTACTATGGATATTCAAGGAGTTCGTACTAACAACATTGCAATCATGCTCATCATTCAATGATTTAGTGCCAAACATTTTATAGACTTCTTCTTCTAGCACTTGAGCACAATTTTCCTTTCCATCATTCTCACAAAAAATATTAAAAAGATGAAGCGTATGAGGCAAATTCAATTCCATTTTTTTTAGTTTTATTTTATAAACTAAACTAGTGCTAAAAAAGAAACAAAAAGATTAGATTGCAAGATCTAAAGATATACCTTCAAGCGCTAACCTCCCCGGCAACGGTGCCAGAAAAGGGCTTGATGTCTACTACACAATCTTCTTATTGTAGATGTTGTTGGGCCTCCAAGTGCAGAGGTTTGTAGGACAGTAGCAAATTTCCCTCAAGTGGACGACCTAAGGTTTATCAATCCGTGGGAGGCATAGGATGAAGATGGTCTCTGTCAAGCAACCCTGCAACCAAATAACAAAGAGTCGCTTGTGTCCCCAACACACCCAATACAATGGTAAATTGTATAGGTGCACTAGTTCAGCGAAGAGATGGTGATACAAGTGCAATATGGATGGTAGATATAGGTTTTTGCAATCTGAAAATATAAAAACAGCAAGGTAAATAATGATAAAAGGGAGCGTAAACGGTATTGAAATGTGTTGAAACAAGGCCTAGGATTCATACTTTCACTAGTGCAAGTTCTCTCAACAATAATAACATAATTGGATTATATAACTATCCCTCAACATGCAACAAAGAGTCACTCCAAAGTCACTAATAGCGGAGAACAAACGAAGAGATTATTGTAGGGTACGAAACCACCTCAAAGTTATTCTTTCTGATCGATCTATTCAAGAGTTCGTACTAGAATAACACCTTAAGACACAAATCAACCAAAACCCTAATGTCACCTAGACACTCCAATGTCACCTCAAGTATCCGTGGGTATGATTATACGATATGCATCACACAATCTCAGATTCATCTATTCAACCAACAGAAAGAACTTCAAAGAGTGCCCCAAAGTTTCTATCAAAGAGTCAAGACAAAAACGTGTGCCAACCCCTATGCATAAGTTCACAAGGTCATGGAACTTGCAAGTTGATCACCGAAACATACATCAAGTGGATCACGTGATATCCCATTGTCACCACAGATAAGCACATGCAAGACATACATCAAGTGTTCTCAAATCCTTAAAGACACAATCCGATAATATAACTTCAAAGGGAAAACTCAATTCATCACAAGAGAGTAGAGGGGGAGAAACATCATAAGATCGAAATATAATAGCAAAGCTCGCGATACATCAAGATCGTGCCGACTCAAGAACACGAGAGATAGAGAGAGAGATCAAACACATTGCTACTGGTACATACCCTCAGCCCCGAGGGTTAACTACTCCCTCCTCATCATGGAGAGCGTCGGGATGATGAAGATGGCCACCGGAGAGGGATCCCCTCTCCGGCAGGGTGCTAGAACGGGTCTAGATTGGTTTTCAGTGGCTACGGAGGCTTCTGGCGGCGGAACTCCCGATCTATTCTGCTCCTCGATGTTTTTAGGGTATATTGATATATATAGGTGAATGAAGTCAGTCAGGGGAGCCACGAGGGGCCCACGAGGGTGGGGGCATGCCTAGGGGGGTAGGGCGCGCCTCCCTGCCTCGTGGATTCCTCGAAGCTTCCCTGACGTCTACTCCAAGTCTCCTGGATTGCTTCCATTCCAAAAATAACTCTCCCGAGGGTTTCATTCCGTTTGGACTCCATTTGATATTCCTTTTCTTTGAAACACTGAAATAGGCAAGAAAACAACAATTTGGGCCGGGCCTCCGGTTTATAGGTTAGTCCCAAAAATAATATAAAAGTGTTTAGTAAAGCCCATAAACATCCAAAATTGATAACTAATAGCATGAAACAATCAGAAATTATATATATGTTGGAGACGTATCAAGCATCCCCAAGCTTACTTCCTGCTCGTCCTCAAGTAGGTAAATGACAAAAACAAAATTTTTGATGTGGAATGCTACCTAACATATTTATCCATGTAATTCTCTTTATTGTGGCAAGAATATTCAGATCCATAAGATTCAAGATAAAAGTTTAATATTGACATAAAAAATAATAATAATTCAAGCATACTAACAAAGTAATCATGTCTTCTCAAAATAACATGGCCAAAGAAAGCTATCCCTACAAAATCATATATTCTGGATATGCTCTAACTTCATCACGCAAAATATTTAAATCATGCACAACCCTGATGACAAGCTAGGCAATTGTTTCATACTTTTGATGTTCTCAAACTTTTTAATCTTCACGCAATACATGAGCGTGAGCCATGGACATAGCACTAATGGTGGTTGTGGAGAAGACAAAAAAGGAGAAGATAGTCTCACATCAACTAGGCGTATCAACAGGCTATGTAGATGCCCATCAATAGATATCAATGTGAGTGAGTAGGGATTGCCATGCAACGGATGCACTAGAGCTATAAGTGTATGAAAGCTCAACAAAAGAAAGTAAGTGGGTGTGCATCCAACTTGCTTGCTCACGAAGACCTAGGGCACTTTGAGTAAGCCCATCATTGGAATATACAGGCCAAGTTCTATAATGTAAAATTCCCACTAGTATATGAAAGAGACAACATAGGAGACTCTCTATCATGAAGATCATGCTGCTACTTTGAAGCACAAGTGTGGTAAAAGGATAGTAGCATTGCCCCTTCTCTCTTTTTCTCTCATTCATTTTTTGTTTTGTTTTTTGGGCCTTCTCTTTTTTATGGCCTCTTTTTTCTTCTTTTTTTTATTTTTTTGTCTGGAGTCTCATCCCGACTTGTGGGGGAATCATAGTCTCCATCATCCTTTCCTCACATGGGACGATGCTCTAATAATGATGATCATCGCACTTTTATTTACTTACAACTCAAGAATTACAACTCGATACTTAGAACAAAATATGACTCTATGTGAATGCCTCCGACGGTGTACCGGGATGTGCAATGAATCAAGAGTGACATGTATGAAAAAATTATGAACGGTGGCTTTGCCACAAATACGATGTCAACTACATGATCATGCATGGCAGTATGACAATGATGGAGCGTGTCATAATAAACAGAATGATCTCAGAATGGCTATGGAAATGCCATAATAGGTAGGTATGGTGGCTGTTTTGAGGAAGGTATATGGTGGGTTTATGGTACCGGCGAAAGTTGCGCGGTACTAGAGAGGCTAGCAATGGTGGAAGGGTGAGAGTGCGTATAATCCATGGACTCAACATTAGTCATAAAGAACTCACATACTTATTGCAAAAATCTATTAGTTATCGAAACAAAGTATTACATGCATGCTCCTAGGGGGATAAATTGGTAGGAAAAGACCATCGCTCATCCCCGACCGCCACTCATAAGGAAGACAATCAATATGAAGACCAGGGGCCCACACCCTTTCCATGAGGGTGGGGGGTGCGCCCCCCTAGGGCGCGCCCCCCTACCTCGTGGGCCCCCTATTGACCCTCCGACGCCAACTCCAACTCTATATATTTGCTTTTGGAGAGAAAAAAACCAGAGAGAAGAAATCATCACGTTTTACAATACGGAGCCGTCGCCAAGCCCTAAAACCTCTTGGGAGGGCTGATCTGGAGTCCGTTCGGGGCTCCGGAGAGGTGGATTCGTCGCTGTCGTCATCATCAACCATCCTCCATCACCAATTTCATGATGCTCACCGCCATGCGTGAGTAATTCCATCGTAGGCTTGCTGGACGGTGATGGGTTGGATGAGATTTATCATGTAATCGAGTTAGTTTTGTTAGGGTTTGATCCCTAGTATCCACTATGTTCTGAGATTGATGTTGCTATGACTTTGCTATGCTTAATGCTTGTCACTAGGACCCGAGTGCCATGATTTCAGATCTGAACCTATTATGTTTTCATGAATATATGTGAGATCTTGATCCTATCTTGCAAGTCTATAGTCACCTACTATGTGTATTGATCCGGCAACCCCGAAGTGACAATAATCGAGACCACTCCCGGTGATGACGATAGTTTGAGGAGTTCATGTATTCACTATGTGCTAATGCTTTGTTCCGGTTCTCTATTAAAAGGAGGCCTTAATATCCCTTAGTTTCCAATAGGACCGCGCTGCCACGGGAGGGTAGGACAAAAGATGTCATGCAAGTTCTTTTCCATAAGCACGTATGACTATATACGGAATACATGCCTACATTACATTGACGAACTGGAGCTAGTTCTGTGTCACCCTATGTTATGACTGTTACATGATGAACCGCATCCGTCATAATTATCCATCACTGATCCGGTGCCTACGAGTTTTCCATATACTGGTTTACGTTTATTTACTTTCCCGCTGCTACTGTTACAATCACTACAAAATACCAAAAACATTACTTTTGCTGTCTTTACTTTTGTTGCCGTTACCACCACTATCATATTACTGTGCTACTAAACACTTTGCTGCAGATACTAAGTTTCCAGGTGTGGTTGAATTGACAACTCAGCTGGTAATACTTGAGAATATTCTTTGGCTCCCCTTGTGTCGAATCAATAAATTTGGGTTAAATACTCTACCCTCGAAAACGGTTGCGATCCCCTATACTTGTGGGTTATCAAGACCTTTTTCTGGCGCCGTTGCCGGGGAACATAGCTCTATTCTTTTAGTCACTTGGGATTTATATCTGCTGGACACTATGAAGAACTTGAGACATCCAAAAACCAAGATCTATCCCTCAACTACGAGGGGAGGTAAGGAACTACCATCTAGCTCTGCACTTGATTCACCTTCTGTTATGAGTAAGTTAGTGACACCTACACCTGCTTCTGCTATTCGTTCCGATATGTCGCATGTTATTGATGATGCCACTTCTACTATGCATGATACTTATGATGAAACTGCTTCTATGCCTGATACTACTGTGCCCCTTAGTGAATTTCTTGAAGAACAAATTGCTAGGGCTAGAGAAAGAGAAATTGATGAAACTGAATACGATGATGATAGTGATGATGAAAATATGCCTGTTATTCCTGAAGGTTATCTTTTTGATAAAGATGCTTCTTTAGCTATTTTAGCTTGCAGAGATAGATATGAGCTTAAGAGGTTATTAATTAAATGGAACAAAGAATCACTTAGAGATAAAATGAAACTCCTACTTTTGCTACTTCACCTATATGTGTTCCTGATAAAGATTATGAATTCTCTATTGATCCTGATATAATTACTTTGGTTGAATCTGATCCGTTTTATGGCTATGAATCTGAAACTGTTGTGGCACATCTTACTAAGTTAAATGATATAGCTGCCCTGTTCACTAATAATGAGAGATCACGTTACCTCTATTTACTCAAAATATTTCCGTTCTCATTAAAGGGTGATGCTCAGATATGGTTTAATTCTCTTGATCCTGGTTGTGTGCGTAGTCCCCAGGATATGATTTATTACTTCTCTGCTAAATATTTCCCTGCTCATAAGAAACAAGCTGCTTTGAGGGAAATATAGAATTTCATGCAAATTAAAGAAGAGAGTCTCCCACAAGCTTGGGGGAGGCTTCTCAAGTTACTTAATGCTTTGCCTGATCATCCTCTTAAGAAACCTGAAATACTTGTTATCTTTTACAATGGACTAACCGATGCTTCCAGAGATTACCTGGATAGTTGTGCTGGTACTCTTTTCAGGGAAAGAACACCAGATGAAGCTGAAATTCTATTGAATAATATGTTGACAAATGAAAATAATTGGGCACCTCCTGAGCCAGCTCCTGAGCCATCTCCCGCTCCAATTAATGATCCTATTCCAAAACCAACTCCGAAGAAGAGAGGTGTTCTATTTCTCAGTCCCGAAGATATGCAAGAGGCAAAGAAATCTATGAAAGAAAAAAGGTATTAAAGCTGAAGATGTTAAGAATTTACCTCCTATTGAAGAAATACATGGTCTTAATATACCGCCTGTTGACGAAGTATATGATCTTAATCCTTTATTCATTGAAGAACCTCCCGATATGCCGACACAGGTAGTAAAGGTAAATTCTCTCTATAGATTTGATGAAGGTGATATCCCTCACTATAAGTCTGCTAGGCAATGCTTTGATGAGTTTGATAATTTTATTGTCAAACAAGAAAATTTCAATGCTTATTTTGGTAGGCAATTGAAATATGATTCTGATATAATTAAATACTTGGGTGCTTATATGGCTAATATTAGAGGTGAACTTAAACTTGTTAGCAAACATGCTTCTATGGTTACCACTCAAGTAGAACAAGTACTTAAAGCTCAAAAAGAATTGCTCCATGAAATGAATAGTAAGAAAAATGATTATGCTGTTAGAGTGGCTACTAGAACTGGTAGAATGACTCAGGAACCTTTGTATCCTGAAGGCCACCCTAAGAGAATCGAGCAAGATTCTCAAAGAAATAATATTGATGTCCCTAGTTCTTCTAAAAAGAAGAAGAAGAAAAATGATAGAACTGTGCAAACTTCTAGTGAACCTATTACTGAACCACCTGATAATCCAAATGATATCTCTATGTCTGATGCTGAAACACAATCTGGTAATGAACATGAACCTAATGAAAATGTTAATGATGATGTTCATATTAATGCTCAACCTAGTAATGATAATGATGTAGAAATTGAACCTGCTGTTGATCTTGATAACCCACAATCAAAGAATCAATGTTATGATAAAAGAGACTTTGTTGCTAGGAAACATGGGAAACAAAGAGAACCTTTGGTTCAGAAACCCATGCCTTTTCCTCCGAAACCATCCAAGAAGAAGGATGATGAGGATTTTGAGCACTTTGCTGAAATGATTAGGCCTATCTTTTTGCATATGCAATTAACTGATGTGCTCAAAACAAACCCTTATGCTAAATATATGAAGGATATCATTACTAATAAAAGAAAGATACCAGAAGCTGAAATTTCCACCATGCTTGCTAATTATACTTTTAAGGGTGGAATACCAAAGAAACTTGGAGAACCTGGAGTACCTACTATACCTTGCTCCCTTAAAAGAAATTATATTAAAACTGCTTTATGTGATCTTGGAGACGGTGTTAGTGTTATGCCTCTCTCTTTATATCGTAGACTTGACTTGAATAAGTTGACACCTACTGAAATATCTTTGCAAATGGCTGATAAATCAACTACTATACCTGTCAGTATTTGTGAGGACGTGCCCATTGTGGTTGCAAATGTTACTATTTTAACGGACTTCGTTATTCTTGATATTCCCGAGGATGATAGTATGTCTATTATTCTTGGAAGACCTTTTCTTAATACTGCAAGGGCTTTTATTGATTGCAACAAAGGCAATGTCACTTTTCATGTTAATGGTAATGAGCATACGGTACACTTTTTGAGGAAACAACCTCAAGTTCATAGTATCAACTCCATTGGAAAAATTCCATCGATTATATTTGGAGGTTTTGAATTTCCTCTACCAACTGTCAAGAAGAAATACGATATACTTATTATAGGGGATGTGCATATCCCCGTTGAGGTAACTTAGTGTTATTCGAAATTTCTCCAGTTTCATGATTATCGGAATGAGTTTGTTAACAAGACCTGATCAACCTTGTTAGTGGATTCTTTTTGATGAGCATGAGATGGATGAAACTAGAAGCACAACCTTCTGTACCCTCTTTATATTTTCTGTTAATTAGTATAAGTAAAGTAAAAATAGTATTTCTCTTTCTGTTTCCTGTCTTATCTGTGCAATATAAAAATATCCCGAAAATAGAAGTCCTCAGAATGCCATGCCAATTTAATATGATTTTTTCGGGAATATTTGAGGATTTACTGTGCAAAAAATACCACAGGAGGAGCTGCCACCTGGCCACGAGGGTGGTGGGCGCCCCCCTATAGGGCGCGCCCCCCTGCCTCGTGGGCCCACGGTGTCCCTCCTCCACTTATCCCAGCACCCATCTTCTTCCTCTGCCTCACACAAACCCGAAAAACCAACTCAAGCGCGAGTTCCAGCCACTTTTACTGTGATTTTCGATCTCCTTGCTCAAAACACCTCTCGCAAAACTGCTTGGGGAGATTGTTCCTTGGTATGTGACTCCTCCATTGGTCCAATTAGTTTTTGTTCTAGTGCTTTATTCTTTGCAAACTTGTGCTGCATAGGTGATCATGTTCTCGAGCTTGCATGTCAAATTTATATGGTTCCAAGTAGTTCTAATGCGTGATATAGGTTCTAGGCACTTGTAGGAGTAGTTACTATCAATATTATTGAAGTTGGTTCACTTTTGTTTGAAGTTACTAAAAATTTCAGAATTTTTCAGAAAATGACGAGGAGATTATTGAGGGGCTCATTGAGCCAAAGCTCGAAGGAAAAGGCACAGAAGCCTAAGTATAATTTGCCGCGCACCGCGGAGATTCGGGCGTGTGAATGGCCTTCTGATGATTTCTTGAGAGCAGCCGATATCTATGAAGATTTTCATGAATTGGCTCACAATGCAGGCCTCACCGCTTTCCTCCACGACCAATGCGATCAGTATCTCTTACTCACAAATACCTTTGTGCAAAACTTTTATTTTCATCCTAGGAACTCACCACCTACGTTGGAATTTCATTTATATGATGAGCAGAAGGAGATGTCACTTTTTGATTTCTATCGTATTTGTTTAGTCCCTTTTGAGGGCAAGACAGAAGAACCACACCATGATGATGTGGAGGGATTTATTAATAATATCACTGTAGGAGAAACCAGGAAGGTTTCCGATGCACGAATCACTAGCCTACATTTTCCTGTTTTACGTTACTTTGCATTATTTGCTAGTCGTTGTTTAATTGGACGCGGAAACTGTGGAAACCTTAGTATCCCTGATATAATTATTCTACTCCAAGGTTTATACAGTGATAGCACTTTTAGTATGGGCGGTATTATTGCCAGACGGTTAAATATCAACCGTACTAAGGGCCCCATCTTTGGAGGCATTTATGCTACACGCCTAGCCGCACATTTTAACATACCTATTAGGCATGCTGAGAAGGAAGAAAAGGTGCTGCCCCGTGTTTATCTAGATCATAAAAGTATGGTAGCACATGATTTTATTGTTAAGAATAGGGCAGGGGAGCTTAAATATCAATTGTTCTTTAATAAACATCATCCCGAGACTATTACCTTGCCTGCTCCTTCTTTGTTTGATTTGACTGCAGGCACGTACCTTGTTCCATTGACGGCTATTCACGCCTACCGAAACCCTGCACCTACCGAGGAGCCAGAATAGGAACCACACGATGAGCCTCCATGACAATCTGTTTATTCTTGGGATCCAGAGATGACTGTCAGCCAGTGGCAGTCAGAGTCTTCATCTTCAACACAGTATGATCCCAACTATTCCTACTCATCACAGTACGACCCCAACAACTATTATTATGGATATCCGCCAGGCCAGCCGTGGCCATAGACCAACTTAGGCCAAAAGCTTAAGCTTGGGGGAGTACGTATTTCTCACCGACATTACATTTATGTTCACACGCACTCATTGCTAGATGTCGGTGCTCATACTTTTTCACTGTAATATCCATGCTAGTTTATTTTCTTTTTCCTATTTTCTTCTTGTTTGTTTGTAAAACCTTAATAAAACCAAAAAAATAAGTAGTAATTTACTTTCCTGTTGTAGTAGTAATTAAAAAGAGAACCCAAAAAAATATTTCCCGTTCTTCTTTTGCTTGTTGGGAGCTTTCCCGTGTAAATAGTTTTATTTTCTTTTCTTTTCTTTGGGGGTCAGTAGGAGAAGACCATAATTAAATTGTTGTAGTGGCTCTTATATGCTTTAATGTTGATTTAACCCAGAGCCCATACTGCCTTGTCTTCTCCTGTTTCTTGAATGCTCGTAGATTCCAGCTTAGTCCAATGCACATGCACTCTTATTATTATTCACACCGTTCGGTTGTGCAAGTGAAAGGCAATTATGATGATATATGATGGACTGACTGAGATGAGAAAAGCTGGTATGAACTCGACCTCTTTTGTTTTTGTAAATATGATGAGCCCGTCGTTCTTGATTCAGCTTATTATGAATAAACATGTTTGCAATGACAATTAGAGATCAGAGTTGCCTGTGCCATGCTTGATTAGCTATGAGTTATAATGATTTACCTTGTATGCCAACATGCTATTGAGATGATTATGATGTGGTATGATGGGATGGTATCCTCCTTTGAATGATTTAAGTGACTTGACTTGGCACATGTTCACGCATGTAATTGAAACAAAATCAACATAGCCTTCATGATATTTATGTTCATGGTGGATTATATCCTACTCATGCTTGCATCCAATGTTTATTAATTTTAATGCATGTACATGGCTGTTGTCGCTCTCTAGTTGGTCGCTTCCTAGTCTTTTGCTAGCCTTCACTTGTACTAAGCGGGAATACTGCTTGTGCATCCAATCCCTTAAAACCCAAAGTTATTCCAGATGAGTCCACTATACCTTCCTATATGCGGTATCTACGTGCCGTT
This sequence comes from Triticum dicoccoides, assembly GCF_002162155.2. NCBI lineage: Eukaryota > Viridiplantae > Streptophyta > Magnoliopsida > Poales > Poaceae > Triticum > Triticum dicoccoides. Next base: position 703,386,618 of record NC_041384.1, read on the forward strand.
CCAAGTAAATTTGTATGTGCCAAACTCTAAACCTTCAATTAAACATTCTGTTTTGTATGCTCGAATAGCTCATGTATCAACAAAGGCTGTCCTTATCTTCCGTGTTAGGCGGGTTATTCTCAAGAGGAGTGGACTCCGCTCCTCACTCACGAGAAAATGGCTGGTCACCGGGATACCCAGTCCCATGCTTTATGCAAACTAAATCAAAATAATTGCAAAAAAAACTCCCCCTGGGACCTGATGTATGTTGGAGGCACTCGTTGTTTCGAGCAAGCCATGGATTGATGCTTGTTGGTGGAGGGGGAGTATAAAATTTACCATTTTGTTTGGGAACCGCCTATAATGTGTTTAGCATGGAGGATATTGCCATCTCTTAGTTGTTACGTTGACAATGAAAGTATACCACTCAAAATACAATTTATCTCTATTTCAAAACCGAGCTCTGGCACCTCTAAAAATCCCCGCTTCCCTCTGCGAAGGGCCTATCCATTTATTTTTATGTTGAGTCATCACCCTCTTATTAAAGAGCACTAGCTGGAGAGCACAGCTGTCATTTGCATTCATCACTATTAATCTATGTTGGATATGACTATGATTGGATCTCTTTTACCATGAATTACAATGTCTAGTCAGTCCTTGATCTTTAAAGGTGCTCTGCATTTATGTTTTGCGGTCTCAGAAAGGGCTAGCGAGATACCATCTTGTTATATCATATTATGATTGTTTTGAGAAAGTGTTGTCATCCGAGATTTATTATTATGACTTGCTAGTTGATTATGCTATTGATACGAGTAATTGTGAGACTTGAGGATTATTGCAAATGTGGTTAATTATGATCTATGCTGAAAACTTGAATGCTGGCTTGACATGGTTACAACAACAAGAGCAAACAGAGTTTGTAAAAGTTTTTCTTTCTTTCTTTCAGTCTGTCAACTGAATTGCTTGAGGACAAGAAAGGGTTTAAGCTTGGGGGAGTTGATACGTCTCCGTCGTATCTACTTTTCCAAACACCTTTGCCCTTGTTTTGGACTCTATCTTGTATGATTTGAATGGAACTAACCCGGACTGACACTGTTTTCAGCAGAATTACCATGGTGTTGTTTTATGTGCAGAAAACAAATATTCTCGGAATGACCTGAAACTCCACGGGAGGTCTTAGAAAAAACAATAAAAAATTCTCGCCAAATATGAAGACCAGGGGGCCCACACCATTTCCACGAGGGTGGGGGCGCCCCCCCTAGGGCGCGCCCCCTACCTCGTGGGCCCCCTGTTGACCCTCCGATGCCAACTCCAACTCTATATATTTGCTTTCGGAGAGAAAAAACCAGAGGGAAGAAATCATCGCGTTTTACGATACGGAGCCGCCGCCAAGCCCTAAAACCTCTCGGGAGGGCTGATCTGGAGTCCGTTCGGGGCTCTGGAGAGGGGGATTCGTCGCCGTCGTCATCATCAACCATCCTCCATCACCAATTTCATGATGCTCACCGCCGTGCGTGAGTAATTCCATCATAGGCTTGCTAGACGGTGATGGGTTGGATGAGATTTATCATGTAATCAAGTTAGTTTTGTTAGGGTTTGATCCCTAGTATCCACTATGTTCTGAGATTGATGTTGCTATGACTTTGCTATGCTTAATGCTTGTCACTAGGGCTCGAGTGCCATGATTTCAGATCTGAGCCTATTATGTTTTCATGAATATATGTGAGTTCTTGATCCTATCTTGCAAGTCTATAGTCACCTACTATGTGTATTGATCCGGCAACCCCGAAGTGACAATAATCGGGACCACTCCCGGTGATGACCATAGTTTGAGGAGTTCATGTATTCACTATGTGCTAATGCTTTGTTCCAGTTCTCTATTAAAAGTAGGCCTTAATATCCCTTAGTTTCCAATAGGACCCCGCTGCCACGGGAGGGTAGGACAAAAGATGTCATGCAAGTTCTTTTCCATAAGCACGTATGACTATATACGGACTACATGCCTACATTACATTGACGAACTGGAGCTAATTTTGTGTCACCCTATGTTATGACTGTTACATGATGAACCACATCCGACATAATTATCCATCACTGATCCGGTGCCTACGAGTTTTCCATATACTGGTTTACGCTTATTTACTTTCCTGCTGCTACTGTTACAATCACTACAAAATACCAAAAACATTACTTTTGCTGTCTTTACTTTTGTTGTCGTTACCACCACTATCATATTACTGTGCTACTAAACACTTTGCTGCAGATACTAAGTTTCCAGGTGTGGTTGAATTGACAACTCAGCTGCTAATACTTGAGAATATTCTTTGGCTCCCCTTGTGTCGAATCAATAAATTTGGGTTAAATACTCTACCCTCGAAAACTGTTGCGATCCCCTATACTTGTGGGTTATCAACGTGGTCGTCAAAACCAAGCATGTCGAATCTCTAGTAGACGACTTGAGGCTCACATTCGACAACCTCCGAACATATGACATCAAGCTCAATCCGGAAAAATGCGTTTTTGGCGTACCAGCCGGAAAGCTCCTGGGATTCATTGTCTCCAGTAGAGGTATTGAAGCTAATCCGGCCAAAATCCGAGCATTGTCACAGTTGGCTACCCCAACATACCTCAAACATATACAAAAATTGACCGGATGCATGGCGGCTCTAAGCCGCTTTATCTCCCGCTTGGGAGAAAATGCATTACCCCTTTATCGCCTCCTCCCACGCACCAAACACTTTGAGTGGATGGATGCCGCCACGGCCGGACTCAACGAAATAAAAGCCATATTGGCAACAAACCCAGTCCTGGCCGTGCCAAACATTGGCGAACCAATGCTATTATACATTGCGGCAACTCATCAAGTAGTAAGCGCAGTGCTCGTCGTCGAGCGAGAAGTGGACGGACACAAATTCCCCATTCAAAAGCCGGTTTACTATGTGTCCACTGTCCTTACTCCATGCAAATCACGGTACCCGCATTATCAAAAGATAGCGTACGCGGTATTTATGGCATCCCGGAAGCTGCGACACTACTTTCAAGAGTGTTCGATAACGGTAGCCTCGGAAGTAGCACTTAACGATATTATAAACAACCGCGACGCGACGGGCCGGATTGCCAAATGGGCCATTGAGCTCCTCTCGTTCGACATAACTTACAAGCCACGGCGAGCTATTAAGTCGCAAGGTTTGGCTGACTTCATCGCCGAGTGGACGGAAGCCGAACTCCCTAAGGAGTATGGCACATATTCAAACTGGATCATGCACTTCAACGGCTCCAAAATGTTGGCTGGTCTGGGGGCTGGCGTCATTTTGACGTCCCCAACAGGAGATACCGTTCAGTACGTACTACAGATAATGTATACGGACTCCAACAACGCAGCCGAATATGAGGCCCTTCTACATGGTCTCCGGATGGCAGTATCCATGGGCATTCAACGCCTAGAGGTGCGCGGGGATTCGAACCTCGCGATATCCCAAATAAATGGAGACTTTGATGCCAAGGATCCGAAAATGGAAGCTTATCGCAATGCCGTCCTAAAAATGTCAGCTCGGTTCGAGGGGTTCAAATTTCACCATGTGGCTCAGGAAAACAATCAGGCGGCGGATATCCTCGCCCGCATCGGCGCAAAACGCGACGCGGTCCCTCCCAACATATTTTTGGAAAGGCTCTTCAAGCCATCCATAGTATGGGAAGGTGACACCGGTAACAACAGTCCGGACCCGGCCAAAATACCCGATACCGAACTCTCTGACACAATCGGAGGCTCCGCCACCGACATTCAGCCCATGAAATAATGGCCACTATTGCCCCGTGGACAGAACCATTCCTGGCCTACCTAACTAGACAGGAACTTCCGGAAGACCAAAATGAGGCACGCTGCATAGTGCGGCGATCCAAGGCCTACAAGGTCCATGAGGGAGAATTGTACAAGAAAAGCACTACCGGAGTCCTTCAAAGGTGCACCTCCGAAGAGGAAGGGCGGAACCTTTTGGCAGAAATTCACGCCGGACTCGGCGGTCATCATGCCGCAGCCCGGGCTCTTGTAAGCAAGGCCTTCCGTACAAGATTCTATTGGCCAACGGCCCGGGTAGATGCACAAGACTTGGTCCAACATTGCGCCGGTTGCCAGCTCTTTGCAAATCAAAGCCACATGCCACCCACCGCCCTCCAAACAATCCCCATTACATGGCCCTTCACGGTCTGGGGGCTTGACATGGTTGGACCCCTTAAAGGGGGAACCCACAAGAAAAAATACTTATTGGTCATGGTGGATAAATTCACCAAATGGATAGAGGCTAAACCGGTTAAAACAGCCGAATCCGGACCGGTGATAGATTTCATATCCGGGGTTGTACACCTTTACGGCGTCCCCCACAGCATCATCACTGATAACGGCACAAACTTCACGGCCGACGAGGCAAAACTCTGGTGCAGCAAAATGGGCATTAAGCTCGATTATGCTTCAGTCTATCACCCACAAACCAACGGTCAAGTCGAATGAGCAAACGGTCTTATAATGAGCGGCATTAACCCAGATTAGTGCATTCCTTAACGGAGTCTGACACGCACTGGGTAGAGGAGCTCGACTTCGTACACTGGGGGCTGCGGACCACGCTGAATCGTAGTACCGGATATACACCGTTTTTATGGTGTACGGCGCAGAGGCAGTCTTGCCCTGTGACATAATTCATGACTCACCTCGAGTGCGCATGTACGAAGAAAGAGAAGCCGAGCTCGATCGGCAGGACAGTCTGGACACCTTGGAGGAAGAGCGCGACGTAGCCAAAGACCGTTACGCATTTTACCAGCAATAGGCTCGCAGATACCAAAGCAGAGAAGTACGGGCCAAAACTTATAACGTTGGCGAACTAGTTCCACGACTGTCGGATAAGAAAAAGAACAAGCTCGAGCCCAAATGGGAAGGTCCCTTCATTATCAACCAAGTTCTGACCGGTGGAGCGTACCGACTGCGGGATGCATCGACTAGTCGACTCGAGCCGAACCCATGGAACGCAGCCAGGCTTCGAAGAATTTACGCCTAGCACCGGACTCTATGTTAGTCCCCTCCCTTTGTCCATTTTCTGCATATGCATCATCTGTCTTGTTTCCCTTTCTTTCTTTTTATTATTATTTCTCTAGGCCTTCAAGGGTCACCTTGTGTCAGGACCCCGATTCCAAGTCACATCGATCTAGCCGGTAACACCTCATATCACTTTGCGGCCTCACGCACGGTATTCCCACGAGTGTCGCCTTACCATGGCCCGGGACCGTTTGCGCCTTTTGGCTCACGTATATGATAGTGTCGCTAGCATCCATATGACAGAGAACCCGGGCCGACATGGCTAGTTGTGGACCCAAAGCGGCACAGACCTATGGGGACAGGCATACATGAATCACATCGAGCATGTCGGTCAACAGCGTGTGAATCCGGGCTGTAGCACTGGGCTAACAGGACTCTGGGGAACCCGGGCTGTAGCAGGCTAGGCAGGACTCCGGATGTCACCGCGTGACATTTCCCCGAAGGGACAGACATAGGAATGAAGTGAAACACATGCCGGCCAGTCAAGTGTCCTGAGCAGTAGTGCTGGGCTAGCAGGACTCCGCTGAACCGGGCTGTAGCGGACTACTATGGCTCATGGAAGCACTAGGCTACATTTCCCCATAAGAGAGGCTGCCAAGGATAAACAACTAGATTGTCGGATCCCACACATACCAAGCATTTCAATCATACACACAATATGCTCGATATGTGTAAATACAACATGGCATCACAACATAACTCTACAACTCAAGTATTTATTCATTAGGCTAGGTGTGTCGGCTAGAACATCAACCTTGTCGGGAACTACATCATAGATCTTGGAAAAGTTCCAACCATTATATCTGCCTGAGATTCAGATCTGGTTGGTAACAGGATATTTCAGACAACATGTCTGGAAAAGAAAGTTTGCAACACAAACCGACGAGATGACGTTGCGAGATTCTCGGGGAATGAACTATGATAGTAAGCTCCAAAACATGAGCCGGTTCTGCTACAAGCGTGTGAACACGCTATCCTAGACAAGCATGGCCACCTGGTAGTCTTACAACGAAACACTACCGAGTTCAGGAGGGAACCATCAACGAGGATATCGAAGTCCTTGCATAAGTCTAGCTCCTAAGAAGAAACTTCTTCTCCTTGAACAAACCAATCAGTGGCTTGGTGTGCTAGGAACACATATGGAGTGGAGGTAATTAATCTACCAAACCATAGAATACTTCGCACGTATGCATGACTGATTTGGGATGATTCCAAGGAAAACATAACAAGCCTTTCTCAAATTCATGGCGGCAGCGTACACCCAATGCACGTGAACTTGGAGAAAGTCACTTCTTTCATCCAAGCATAAGCTTCATGAACGGAACACGAAGGCATTGCTTACAAAGTTTTCAACACTAGGTTGATGTTCAACATGAATCATGGGGGGACAAAATGTTGCTGATGGGCTCAACAACAACTCATCGGAATTTCCATATCACTGGACTTCCACCATCATGTGAACACGGTGATAGCATTTGTCAGACCAAAAGATGTAATGGTGTATTCTCGAGGGATCAACCACGAGTAAGACAACATTATGAACATCGTTGGTTCTGATTTGACTTGACGATAGCCCATACTCAAGTCAAAGTTTTGACAAGACAATAGATCCAACAACTGATCACGAGGATCAATTGGTGAAGATATCATCTCTCTTCAACACACACACACAAACACAAAGATATCCCTTCAGAAAGAACCAAATTCGGCAAAGCCTTTTATCTTCCAACTCTCCAAGTTGTTGTTTAGCTTAACCATCTAGCTCAGGGGTATCCAACACAGATTCTTGGAGAAGGGGTGCTTTATTGGAAAACCAACTTGATCACGAACTCAACATAACAGTCAGGTGACAACCAGGTAATACTTCGGAGAAGATCTTCGGAAAACCACGAACCACCGATATGCCACTAAGCTCGAGAACAATCTTGCTTTTCAGGGCAATACGATATGATCAAAAGAGCAAGGGTTTGGCAAAATCCTAACCCGTTGATCGAAGAGTGCACCAGGAAATAAGGACTAGGTAGCACTATCAACCTTAGGGTGAAGATTCAGTAATCAACACACTAAGAATGATATTAATGTCCATTAACTACCAAGCAAAGGGTTGCTAGGAGTATTGATTTCACACATCACGATTCACTTGTCGGTATTCCGGTTGCGACAACACGACACCAAGGAATGGATAATGATGGCGAGAAGTATCACTACGTCAAGAATTCATAAGTAAGGTGCAATTCTCATGACATTCCTAACATAAAGTGGATAATACTACAGGGTAGAACAAACCAATAGCTTGATTGCATTTGATCTGCGAAATACAACTGCTTTGACCCAATCCTAGAAATGTATGAGGTACTGGAGTTTGTTTCTCCTAGTCATTCTGAACTAGAATGGCTTGATAGACCACAAGAATAATAGGCATCGACCGCGAATGCACGCATACTCTTGACTATCAATTGATAGGCGGAGGTAAAAAATAACTAATGAGGGACAACTCAAAGAACATATGATTTTTTGAGTTGTGGATGCATGGATTAGTATGTCGATCCAAGTTCAAGAGGTTTCTTCCAGATAACCCATGCAGAAAGGTAGAAATGGTAGAATCACAATTATGAATGGAGAACTCCTCAAGAGTACTCTGATTGTGATATTTTGGTTCAAAGAACTTCTGCCTTAATGGTTCATGGTATTTCGAAGAAGGAAATACCACAGACCACGAGGACTGTCGCAAGGTTACTAATATCCTAAAGGACGAGCAAACACTATCAACAGGAGGTGACTAGAGTGAATCTCGGGTTCAAACCCAGGAATAGAGTACCTACTAACTAAATGGCATCACGGGATGCTTTCCAGAATGGTGGCCAGAATCATCACACCGGAACACAAAACATGGCTAGATTACTAGGTGACTCCCTAAAACACCTATTGTCATAGTAATAGCTCCAACATATATGTCGAGGCAACAGAGTACCTCAACGGAACGGTTAGTGTGGTCGAACTGGCCCAAAGGGACATCAGGAACGGAAAGAAGGGATTTGCAAATGCATCAGACTATTTAGAAACCTGGGATGACTCGGACAACATAATGGATGTAATTGATCAAATGATTAGAGACATCCTGCAAAATGGTGGCATAACCACTCAACATCACAATATCAAAGTTCTAAGGCTAGTTATGACATATGGAAGTAGTAGGAACTAAACTGAGGCTTGAACTCAACAATCCTAGGCAACTACGGTTTAGCAACACGTCATCCTGAGAGATAGAAGAGAAGCCTAGTTCTTAACCCCCGCAGAAAAGAAGAGGGTGACTTAGATCAGAAGGCATAGGGTATAAGAAGTAAAAAGAGCCTTACGTTCCCTTCCACAATCAATTCCCCTACATAAATAAGCATTTCTACACACAACTTCGACCAGTTTGGCTTGGTAATCTTACAGGCAGTCAGGCTCTGATACCAATGCTATCAGGACCCCAATTCCAAGTCACATCGATCTAGTCGGTAACACCTCATATCACTTTGCGGCCTCACACACGGTATTCCCACGGGTGTCGCCTTACCATGGCCCGGGACCGTTTGCGCCTTTTGGCTCACGTATATGATAGTGTCGCTAGCATCCATATGACAGAGAACCTAGGCCGACATGGCTAGTCGTGGACCCAAAGCGGCACAGACCTATGGGGACAGGCATACATGAATCACATCGAGCATGTCGGTCAACAGCGTGTGAATCCGGGCTGTAGCACTGGGCTAACAAGACTCCGGGGAACCCGGGCTGTAGCAGGCTAGGCAGGACTTCGGATGTCACCGCGTGACATTTCCCCGAAGGGACAAACATAGGAACAAAGTGAAACACATGCCGGCCAGTCAAGTGTCCTGAGCAGTAGTGCTGGGCTAGCAGGACTCCGGTGAACCGGGCTGTAGCGGACTACTATGGCTCATGGAAGCACTAGGCTACATTTCCCCACAAGAGAGGCTGCCAAGGATAAACAACTAGATTGTCGGATCCCACACATACCAAGCATTTCAATCATACACACAATATGCTCGATATGTGTAAATACAACATGGCATCACAACATAACTCTACGACTCAAGTATTTATTCATTAGGCTCCGAGGACCAAGATATTACAAACATGGGTCTCATGACCCAACAATCATAGCATACAAATCAAAACACATGCGGAAGCTTAACATGTCTGAGTACAGACATCTACAAATGAAAAAGGCTAAGAAGCCTGACTATCTACCAGATCCTGCTGAGGGCACAAGGTCATAGCTGAGGTAGCAAGCTAAACGTTGAAGTCCACACGGAACTACTAGCGAGACTGACGTCTCTCTGCAAAACATAAATTAAGCAAACGTGAGTACAAATGTACCCAACAAGACTTACATCAGAACTAACTACATATGCATCGGTATCAACAAAGGGAGTGGTGGAGTTTAACTGCAACAAGCCAGCTTTGACTCAGTGGCTAACCTGAACTACGACTGCAAGCAACTCTTTTGAGGTGGCGCACACGAGTCCACATATTCACCATGTCAATACACCACTATGGATCCGCTTCCGTCTCCCTACGAGAAGGCCATCCATAGCACTCGCGCTTATCTTGCGAGTTTTAGAGTATCCACTTTCACTTGTCTATGAACTATGCAAGGGGTCCAAGTTTCCATATCTGAGGAATCCGGATATTCGAATAGATAATGATAACCCTACAGGGGTGTACTTCTTCACACACGCTCCCACCACTTACCGTCATTTACACGACATGTACTCGACAACCTTCAAGCGGAAGCCCAACGAGGGTGTCGGCCACGACCTACCTAAACACTCAAGTATCCAGTCTAGGTTTATCGCCTATCCAGGTCCCATCCACAGGGAGTCCGGCCGAGGTTTCCACATACGGCCCCGAACGATGTGAACAGGGTTCCCGAGACACCAAACGGGTGCCCGGTACACCGTGCCACGGTGTATCTATCGCATCATAGCCCACCCCTAGGGTCAGCGCTATGCACAGCCGCTAACACATAACCTACAAACACCAGAAACTAGTTGCAACTCCGGGACAGAGTACTAGGGTGATTAAGAAGCCGAGAGGGTCAATTAAGGATCCCAATGAGTGGCAGTAGCTGTTCATGGATCATAGACACAGAACTTAGTTCCTAAGAACGGTTTCAATGAGACAACCCACCATGTACTCCTACATGGCCTCTCACCGCTACCTTTACCAAATCATGTTCACACACTTAGCTCACACACAGTAGGACATGTTCACAACTTTCCAATTCATCCCCGATGAATCAGACCTGACACAACTCTAAGCAATAGCAGGCATGACAAACAAGCATGAATGAGTAGGCACATCAGGGCTCAAACAACTCCTACTCATGCTAGTGGGTTTCATCTATTTACTGTGGCAATGACAGGTCATGCAGAGGATAAGGGGTTCAACTACCGCAGCAAGTAACAGATGAATCGTTGTTGTCCTAATGCAGTAAAAGAGAGCAGGAGCGAGAGAGTGGGATTGTATCGGAATGAACAAGGGAATTTTGCTTGCCTGGCACTTCTGAAGATAATATAGTTCTTCATCGGTGTCATCGATCACGTCGTCGGAACCACGTCTATCGAGCGGGGACAATTACCGGCAAGGGAACATGAACAACATTCAATTAATGCAATGCGAATGAATGATATGACATATTAAGGTACTGAATTGACCTAATGCAATATCTAGCCAATTTAATTGAAGTGGAACTCAAACAAGATCAAATTCCAACTCCAAATGTTATTTCATAAGTTGCCCTAATCATAATTTGTCCTATTCAGTGAGGTTAACTTGTTCAAACATGCATGATCATGGCATAAACAGATTCTTCATATTTTTCTGATCATTTTTCATATATAATTTATTTCATTTGGAGTTATGGTTTAATTTCTATGAATTTTGGAAGTTTTGGGCATTTTCTAGAATTTCTTGAATTAATAAAAACACCAGAAAAGCTTTATTGCGTCAGCATGACAGCAACATGATGTCACCAGGTCAACCGGGGCTGTTCCAGGTCAAACCTGACATGTGGGGTCCACACGTTAGTGACACAGGGGCTAAACCCGGTCAAACCCAATGTTGACTGGGTTTGACCCTGCGGTAGGGCCCGCTGTTAGTGGCTGTTAGGGTGGTTAACTGGTTGGGTTAGCACTTAATGACGTCCACGTCATCAGTCGTCGGAGTTTCACTGGCGACGACCATTTTGCGCGGCAGAGATCGTCGGAACTCCGCTACAGCCCACAGTTTGAGGCGGGGTTTGCTCCTACGTGCTCCTGGGAGCGAGCTGTATCGACCAGTGGTGGTGGCCGGAGCTGCGGTGGCTAGGATCAACGGCGGCGACCGAAACAGCGGCGACCGGAGTTCAGACACGCACGGGTTCGGTGTTTCGATGCACGGCAGGACCAGCTGGTGGTCGGGGTCGTCTCCTAGGAGCAACACAAGCATGATGACGCGCCCAGGCGCAAGCTACGCCGTCTGTAGACACGCCGACGACATGGCCGGCGGGCGTGAGCTCTCGGCTCCGTCAAAAACCATGGCTAGATGAAGGGTTGGAGAGGGGAAACAAGGGGGAAACGACGGAGGCTCATAAAGGGGTCGAACGGAGTCGAGGTCGAGGTCGGGGAAGCCCTGGACGGCAAAAATCGATGAACGGCGTCCAGCGGGTGCCGAGGTTGAAGACAACCCGATGGTGGCGATGCAGGGCCTCTGGCGAAGCATGGGTCGGTGGGGAGGGCGAGGGCGTTGCGGGGGAGCTTCAGGACTCATCGGTAGGGCGAGGGGTGGTCGGTGGCTGCGGCGGCAGCGAGCGGCGGCGACGGCTCCGCTCGGCTTCGGGAGAGAGAGCGAGACAGAGGAGGGGGAAAGAACGAGAGAGAGTGAGAGAGCGTCAAGGGGGCCGCGTGGCGTCCTCAGGGCGATGGGGAGACAGGCAGGAAGGCAGGAGGTGGCCGGCGCGCGGCGAGCACACGCCCCTGCCTTCTGGCACGAGGTAGGGGGTGACTGGCGCTGGCCAGTCGGCTGAGCCGGCACAGTGCCAGGCCAGCAGTGGCCCAGGTAAGCTGAGGTAAACTTTCTTCTGTTTTTTATATTTCTCTTACTGTTTTCTATTTTTATTCTTCAGTTTTGATTTAGTTTCTAAACCAAATCATTTTTGTAGCTTCTGAAAATTATCATGTGGCCTGATACAGCATATTCAGAGCCACTCACAAGTTTTCAGAATTATTGGAGTTACAAAAGTATTTATAGGAATTTATATCTCCAATTCAAATAAGTATTGACTTAATTCAAAGACACAAATAAATATTTCTGTGATTCCAAAAATATTGGTTTGAATTTTAGCTCTTGCCAATAATTCTATGGAATAACAGGAACGTTTTATTGGACTCATTTGAGAAGATTTTTTTAAAGTTGGTTATTTTTGAACTGATTTCTGAGGGTTTCAACAAACCTCAATTCAACTTTCAGAAATTAGACATGATGCATGGATGCTCTCTTATGCAACTATTGCAAACAATTCTAGGGCTGTGACACCTTGTGCCTCACTCGTACATTACAGATGCGCTAGCCGCACTCTTCGTACCTGGGGGCTTCTTTCACAGAAGCTTAAATTATTTACCTGGGCCTCACGCCCAACACGTGTTATACTTCTGCATGTACCTTTTTTCACCATTATATGCATCGATATGACTTAAGTTTTGGGCCAAGCTGGGTTGCCTGGCTCTTGTATTTATGCCCTACGTTCCCGTTAATTCGGCTAGGGCATAAGGGGAGCACCTCTGCGATTGTTACCGCTGGGTCAGCCGGATGTGTACCTCAGACTGGATGAAGCCGAAAGCTAGCGTTCTTAAGGGAATATTCGGTCGGTGAACAAAAGATGACTTTTATTTATTTTCCATATCTGCCCCCAGATTCTTTTTCTGCACTTCTTATCGCAGTCCGGACATGCACTTTAGGGCATGCTTACCCAGGGAAAGGAACCCTTAACGGAACTATTCTCCCTGGAAGATGTTTCTTACTACCCATGTAATATAACATACCTAGTTGGGCACTTGTCTGATAAAGCACTAATGACCCCTACGCCTGGTCTCCACTCATGCCCCGGTTCTTACATAA
>NC_041384.1:703399849-703410164 GCF_002162155.2 Triticum dicoccoides
TGCCCTACGTTCCCGTTAATTCGGCTAGGGCATAAGGGGAGCACCTCTGCGATTGTTACCGCTGGGTCAGCCGGATGTGTACCTCAGACTGGATGAAGCCGAAAGCTAGCGTTCTTAAGGGAATATTCGGTCGGTGAACAAAAGATGACTTTTATTTATTTTCCATATCTGCCCCCAGATTCTTTTTCTGCGCTTCTTATCGCAGTCCGGACATGCACTTTAGGGCATGCTTACCCAGGGAAAGGAACCCTTAACGGAACTATTCTCCCTGGAAGATGTTTCTTACTACCCATGTAATATAACATACCTAGTTGGGCACTTGTCTGATAAAGCACTAATGACCCCTACGCCTGGTCTCCACTCATGCCCCGGTTCTTACATAACCGAGAGGGTATTCAGATACACTCCGGACCGTCGGGTCCCGAGGTTGAAGCGAAAAGGTCCGCCACGACAAACGATCTATAATCCGGCTAGAATGCATTATACATGTCACTTTAAATTACATAGTCAATTTGACTGGTTGAATTCCTCTTCAATACCATCCAATAGGCTGTCTAGTCTACGGTCCTGTTGGGAATACTTTGCGGCCAATTCTACTTGGCCGTACACTAAGCTCACAGGGATCTCCTTCCCATCGGGCCCCACAGGTCCGACTTCGGCCATGTGGTTCGGGTCAGCCTTCATGTACCGTGTCTTCACCATTGCCCAGGCTTCCCTGGCGCCCTAACGGCAGGCCGATATCTTCCATAATCGAAAGTGCCGCCGCGCTCCCTTCAGCTTTTCTGCAAGCTCTCCAAGGCCTTCGGGTATGGAGACGGATGGCCACAAGGCCTGGGCGACGCCTTGGATCACCTGCCGAACTCGTTCGTACAGCTGTGAGAGCTCGAGAAGAAGGTCACCCGTTGAACTAGGCATTTCCTCGGCAGGACGACCTATTAGCATACCTACATACATAACTCTGTCAGCCAGCTTCCTCGCCGAACTCTTTTTCAAAGTTCGTTCAAGCACTTACTAAATATGCCGTGTCGAAGCCGCCGATTCTCCTTAACAGAGTCTGACAGTTGGGCACGAACATCTTTTAGTTCCACGCCCAGCTTGGTGTTGGCATCTAGGAGATCATTCTTCTCCTGCCTCACCCTCGTAAGCACGCTCTCACTAGCCTTCAGCTGGCGTAGGAGCTGTTGCTTATCTGGATTTACTTCTGCGTCATCTGCAATTTTATCGTCAGATCTGCATATACGCCGCATCCTATATGACACTTATCCAGCTCTGCACTCTTCCAGCTCCTGGGACAATTGAGTATTCTTTTCGGTAAGAACCTGCATAACAAATGATCCTTAAATCAGTTATTCTAACTGTTTCAAGTGTCAGGGGCTACTGATATATATAATCACCAAATTTTCTCACCCGTATATCTTTTACATACTGCTCCGTGGCTCTGGCTAGACCATTTTGAGTGGCACGGAGGTACGCATCTCCCGAGTTGAAGGCATCCAATGCCTCTTGGGAGAAACAAGCGTCACAAAGAACAGTCCAGCGACGCCTGTGGTTCATGGCACTTTCCACCTCGGAATTGGTGGCGGACAGTTTATCCACATCCTCTGTCGGAGGAGCGCCTGGCGCATGCCTCGTATTCGTTCCCGCCTCCGAATCCGGCCTTGGAGCCTGGCTGGTGGAGGCGCGATTAGTAGCCTCTACGGGTATAGTCCAGCGAGCGCTCTTTTTCCTGAAAAGAAGGCATGGGCGTTAATATGCCTCTGAGAATAATGTCTTGAAATAAAGGCGACGTGTCGTACCGCTGCGTCGGTGTCTCAATCCGGACTGTGGGTCTTTTCAGCCTTCCTGGCCTCGCGGCCCCTTGTTGGCTAGTCGCCGCAGGCTCGGCCTTCCGCCTCGAGGACCTCCCCTGCAAAACATGGCTGTTATACGGCAAACGAAAACACGCAAGGACGGATCCCTTTTCGAAGTGCTGGGACTTCGGTCTCAGTCACCTATGAGGCTGGAAGTGGCCCAAGGTAATCGGCCGTAATGGCCACCAAAGCGTTGTCATTACTCAATTGGTAAAATACCCCATCGATCAGCTCCACAGATATGTCTGGATCCTCCTGGGAGGCCGGGTCAAGGGACCGTCCAGGGTCCTTGTGGAGGGTGGTTGTTTATCTCCCTTACAGCCTGGCGCAGCTCCTGCGATGAAATCGCTAGACTGAATACTTAACTACGGGAATACGAAACGGATGGGCGAGAAAAAGTCTCCGCTTACCCAGCTTGGAGGATTGTACATAGAAAATCCGCCCTGCGGGTTGACACGAAGGAATTCCTCCTCTTCTCCCTTGTACAAAGTGGATAAGATCTTTATTAGATCAGCAACCGATCCCGGCCCTTTACGGCCGTGGCGGGTGGCGTCATCCTCCCCGTTGAAATCCCACATGGGGTGGCCTCTATATTGAAGCGGCTGCACCCTCCGCATAATACATATGGCCATGACCTCGATCATGGTCAATCTGGATCGAGCTAAAGAACTTATCCGGCTCATCTGGTAAAGAACGTCCCTGTCATCTTCCTCCAGGGACCTCCATGGACGCCAGCTCCGGCGCTTCTTCAAAGGGGCGTTGTCGAACTCAGGAAGGCCGATTCTATTAGGATCCGGGAGGGGGGCGTCTTCTATATAAAACCATTCTGAAGGCCAGTCTTCGGACGTCTTCTTTGGGGTTCCGGATAGGTATCTGGTCCCGGCAATACGCCACACTTTGGCTCCGCCTACTTGATATATTGACCCCTTCTGAGAACGGGGCACAAGGCAGAACAGCTTCTTCCACAGAGCGAAATGAGCCTCACAACCCAAAAACAACCCGCAAAGGGCTATGAATCCCGCGATATGCAGCATGGAGGCAGGCGTAAGGTTGTGCAAGTGGAGGCCGTAGAACTCCAGGAGCCCCCGTAGAAACGGATGAATTGGAAATCCAAGCCCTCTTACCAAATAAGGGATAAGGCATACCCGCTCTCCCTTGGAGGGATTGGGAAGTGATGAAGCTATGTACCTAGGGTAGGATCATGGACCTGTCCTAACTGACCTACCCAAGGACATCTCTAGAAGAAACCACCTTTCAATCGACTTGGAGGTGTTCCACTTGACAGGCCTGAATGCGCTCGACCAAGAAGCAATCACTCGACCAAGATCCAACCACTCGACGGCCAAGAGACCTGAAGTCACTCTGCACGCTAACAGTCGGTCATTAAGTAGCTTTTATGGTCATCATAACACTTTATTACTAGCGTTAACAGTAACGCCCTGCCTTAATGTACATTGAACCCTTTGTAACGTGGGCTGGCCGGGGTCCTGGCGCACTCTATATAAGCCACCCCCGTCCTCCGAGACAAGGGTTCGCACCTCTATAACCCATATTCATATAATCCAGTCGACCGCCTCCGGGGTCCGAGACGTAGGGCTATTACTTCCTCCGAGAAGGGCCTGAACTCGTAAACCTTGCGTGCTTACAACTTCTCCACAGCTAAGATCTTGCCTCTCTGTACTTACCCCCCTACACTACTGTCAACTTAGAACCACGACAGGTGGCGCCCACCATGGGGCGTTTGTTGGAGAAGTTGCGACTTTTTTCTGACCCGAATCATCATGGTTTTCGGCGGAGTTTTGGTGGAGGGCCGCGAGATCCATCTCGGCGCGCTCACGTTCATCGTCGATGACTCTGCTTGGCTCCAGGAGGCTCCGCTCGACATGGACGCACTCCCTGCTCGCGGGGCAACGCACTTTAGCGCGTGCGTCCGTGGCGTTCTCCTGCGGCAACCGTCGACCCCCTATCGGTCGGCTCCTGTGTTGTCCTCACTCCACATTTCCCGCCGGCGCAAGCGTTCCGGTCGGTCGAGACTTCAGCGGTGGGTGAGGCACGCGGTGGCGCGTCAGTCGGCCACCCCCAGGTCGCGGCGATCGAGCCCGACGAATCCCTCTATGGCCTGTTCGACCTATCGACTGGCTCCGCAGAGACCGCATCCGAGTGTGACAGCAGCGATGCGGCGGCGGAGGTTCTGATGGTCGATGGACCGCCCAGTCCTCCCGGTTTTCCCCGTACCGACGGAGGCACGGGTGGAGGCGACCCGTCGCGTCTCCATGAGGAGTATCTTCCCGAGCCTCTCACATTGTTGCAGAGAGAAGAACTTCACCGCCGGAACATGGATGCACTACACACTCCTATCGTTGGAGAGACCCCCGAGGCTCGCGCCTTGGAGGACGCGCGCCTGGCAAACTTGGCCGAGCACACTCGACTGGAGAACCTCCAGCGAGCACTCGACGAGCATGCGTGACAACGGATTCTCGAATCCAATCGACGTCAGCTCTTCCCTCCCCCGCAGGTATATCGAACTCTGGTTCAGAATTTAGCAGCTACGGCCCGTATAGCAGAGTCGATTCAACCTTCCCAGTCGGAGGCTGGCAGAGGCTTGCTGCAGATCAGAGCGTTACACCGGGCAGCGGGAGATCAGAATTCCGCTGTTTCTCAGTCGCGGAACAGGATTCACAGCAGATCCGTTGCCGCGGACACAGTCCAGTCGGCTGATAGCCCGAGATCGCCCCCGAGGCGTGAGGGACGTGGAGATCGGCGTGACCAGTATGGGAACCATGAGCAGTGTGATCACCGAGTCGATCGTGATGGTCGACGTCGAGTACCCACGCCTCCCCCGAGGAGCAGGTCGTATGTGCCTTGCCAGCAGGATGACAAGCGCCCTCATAGTGGTGGGCGAAGGATTCCAGTCGACCCCAGAGGGCCAGGCTTTGACGCGAGATCCATTCTCGTCCAGGGTTTGGTCGACAGGAACAGGGCTCACCGAGAAGATCACGACAGAGATGCACCTACCAGTAGCAGAGTACATGTTTCGGGGCCAGAATGCTTTAGTAGAGCCATCAGGGCCGTTGTGATTCCTCCCAACTTCAGGTTGGCGACTGGAGTCAGTAAGTTCACTGGCGAGTGCAAGCCCGATACTTGGCTTGAAGATTACCGAGTGGCCATCCAGATCGGCGGCGGCAATGATGAAGTGGCCATGAAGCACCTGCCTCTCATGTTGGAGGGCTCGGCTAGAGCGTGGCTGAACCAGTTAGCACCTAGCAGCATTTACACTTGGGAGGATCTATCCCGAGTGTTCGTCACCACATTTGAAGGTACGTGCAAGCAGCCAGCAGGGCTGACGGAACTACGGTCTTGTGTACAGAAGCCAAATGAAACTTTGAGGGATTACATCCAGAGGTGGATCACGTTACATCACTCGGTGGAGAATGTGCCTGACCACCAAGCAGTTTGTGCCTTCAAGGAAGGCGTCAAGTACAGAGAACTGAATTTGAAATTCGGTCGAACTGGGGATATGTCCCTGAATCGGATGATGGAGATTGCCACCAAGTACGCTAATGGCAAAGATGAAGATCGCCTCAGGAGTGGCAAACTCAAGTCAGTCGCCCAAGAACCCGGGGGCAATTCCAATCGGAAACAGAAGCGGAAAGCCGAGCTAGCGGCTTCCGGAGAAGCCTTGGCTTTAACCCAAGGAAAGTTTAAAGGGAAACCTAAAGGGCCTTGGAACCCTAAAAAGGTTAAAGACCAGGACAGAAATGATGTGTTGGACTTGCCATGTCTCGTCCACACAAAGAAAGATGAAGAGGGTAATTTCATTTACCCGAAACATACCACTCGACAGTGTCGACTCTTGATCCAGCAGTTCCAGGGAAAACAGCCCAAAGGTAAGGAAAAGGAGTTGGACAAGGTCGAGGGCAAAGAGGACAGTGACGACGGATACCCTCAAGTCAATTCCACCTTGATGATTTTTGCTGATGTTGAGAGCAAAAGTCGACTGAAAGTCATAAACCGAGAGGTGAATATGGTTGCTCCGGCGACACCAAGTTATTTGAAATGGTCCCAGACTGCCATCACGTTCGACCAGTCCAATCACCCAACGCATATTGCCACCCCTGGGAGGCAAGCTCTGGTGGTCGACCCAGTGGTTGAAGGCACTCGACTGACCAAAGTCTTGATGGATGGTGGCAGTGGTTTGAACATATTGTATGCTGAGACATTGAAAGGGATGGGCATTCCGATGTCCAGACTCAGCGCCAGCAACATGAGTTTCCACGGAGTCATTCCTAGGAAGAAGGCTGAATCACTCGGCCAGATTGCTCTTGATGTGGTTTTTGGTGATTCCAAGAATTACCGCAAAGAAAGGTTGACATTTGAAGTTGTAGACTTCCAGAGTGCCTACCACGCTATTTTGGGCAGGTCGGCTTATGAACGCTTCATGGCCCGACCGTGTTATGTGTATCTTAAATTGAAGATGCCTGGCCCCAAAGGTGTGATCACTATTATGGGCAATCGGAAGAAAGCGAAAGAATGTTTTCAGAAAGGTTCGAAGATCACCGACGCTCAGATGGCAGTGGTGGAGTTGCGGGAATACCAGAAGACTGCAAACCCGAGTGATTTGTTGCGAGCCAAGAAGACCCCTACAGAGTCAGCTTTTCAGTCGACTGGCGATACAAAGACAGCTCATATCCACCCGACCGACCCCAGCGCTGCTCCAACTCATATCTCAACAACACTCGACTCCAAATAGGAAGAAGCGCTCATCCAGTTCCTCCGTGAAAACTGGGACATTTTCGCATGGAAGCCCTCTGACATGCCAGGTGTTCCCAGGGAGCTGGCTGAGCACTGCCTAAGAGTCGACTCAAAAATAAAACCTGTCAAGGAACATCTCCGACGGTCCGCCGTCCAGAAGAGAAAGGCCATTGGCGAAGAGGTAGCTCGGCTCTTAGCGTCAGAGTTCATCTGAGAAATCTACCACTCCGAGTGGCTCGCCAACGTTGTCATGGTCCCCAAGAAGGACAAGTCACTTCGCATGTGCATTGACTTTAAACATATTAATCGGGCCTGCCCGAAAGACCATTTTCCTCTCCCCTGCATCGACCAGATAGTCGACTCGACTGCAGGATGTGAGCGACTGTCTTTTTTAGACGCCTATTCCGGGTACCATCAGATCCGTCTGTATGGACCTGACGAGATCAAAACAGCTTTCATCACTCCATTCGGGTGCTTCTGTTATGTTACCATGCCATTCGGCCTCAAGAATGCCGGAGCCACATTCATGAGGATGATTCAGAAGTGTTTGCTCACCCAAATCATTCGGAATGTGGAGGCGTACATGGATGATATTGTGGTCAAGTCAAGGAAGGGCTCCGACCTGCTGACTGACCTTGCTGAAACCTTTGCCAACCTCAGAAGGTTTGATATCAAGCTTAATCCATCAAAATACACATTCTGGGTTCCTGGCGGAAAGTTACTTGGTTTTCTCGTTTTCGAACGGGGAATCGATGCCAATCCAGAAAAGGTTGGTACTATACTCCGAATGAAAAGTCCTGTGCGAGTGCACGATGTTCAAAAGCTTACTGGTTGCTTGGCCGCCCTAATTCGATTCATATCTCGTCTCGGTGAAAAGGCATTACCTCTTTACCGATTAGTGACGAAGTCTGACAAGTTTGAGTGGACTCCTGAAGCTGATGCAGCGTTCGCAGAACTCAAAGCTCTGCTCTCCACCCAGCCGGTGCTTGCTGCCCCAATCAGCAAGGAGCCTTTGCTGCTTTACATTGCAGCCACAGGACAAGTCGTCAGTATGGTACTCACGGTCAAGCGGGAAGAAGAAGGGAAAACCTTCAAAGTTCAGTGTGCAGTGTATTATATTTCTGAAGTCTTGACCCCATCGAAGCAAAGATATCCTCATTATCAGAAGCTCGTATATGGGATTTATATGACCACAAAGAAAGTTGCCCACTACTTCTCTGATCATTCCATTACAGTCGTCAGTGATGCTCCGTTGTCAGAGATCTTGCATAACAGGGATGCAACTGGTCGAGTGGCAAAATGGGCGATTGAACTCCTTCCTCTAGATATCAAGTTTGAGGCAAAGAAAGCTATCATGTCCCAGGCAATCGCGGATTTCTTCGCCGAGTGGATTGAACAGCAACTGCCAACTCAGGTCCACTCAGAGCATTGGACCATGTTCTTTGACGGTTCCAAGATGATAAATGGTTCCAGAGCCGGAGTGGTGTTGGTCTCTCCCAGAGGAGATAAACTCAGATATGTTCTTCAAATCCACTTTGATTCCTCTAACAACGAGGCAGAATACGAAGCACTTTTATATGGGTTGCGCATGGCCATTTCACTCGGCGTCCGTCGCCTCATGGTCTATGGCGACTCAGATTTGGTGATCAATCAAGTAATGAAGGAATGGGATGTCAAAAGTCCAGCCATGACTGGTTATTGCAATGTAGTGAGAAAACTGGAGAAGAAATTCGAGGGGTTAGAGCTTCATCACATACCCCGACTGAAAAATCAAGCAGCTGATGATCTGGCAAAAATAGGTTCCAAAAGAGAAGCCATTCCCAGCAATTTGTTTCTGGAACACATCCACACACCATCAGTCCAGAAGGATCCCTTCACTGAAGAGGCCCCGCAGCCAAAAAGTGCCACGGATCCGACTGAAGTCGAAGTACCAGCTGTGGTCGACTTGATCATGGAAGTCATGGTTATCACTCCCGTCTGGACAGAACCGTACATCGCATACATCCTAAGGAAAGAACTCCCAGAAGACGAAAAAGAAGCTCAACAGATCATCCGTCGATCCAAGGCCTTTACAGTCATAAAGGGACAGTTATATAGAGAAAGCGCGACTGGGGTCGGCCAGAAGTGTATTACACCAGAAGAAGGTCAGATGATCCTTAATGATATCCACTCGGGGACCTGTGGCCATCATGCGTCCTCTCGGACCATTGTGGCTAAAGCATACCAAGCGGGGTTCTACTGGCCAAGAGCCAATGAGATGGCCAAAGAGATAGTCGACAAATGTGAAGGATGTCAGTATTACTCCAACATGCCACACAAGCCCGCGTCGGCCCTGAAAACCATTCCACTCGTCTGGGCCTTCGCTATTTGGGGGTTGGACATGGTTGAACAACTGAGAACAGGCAGGAGCGGCTTCACTCATGTGCTGGTAGCAGTCGACAAGTTCACCAAATGGATTGAGGCCAAGCCTATCGAGAATCTTGATGCTTGCACCGCTATTAGTTTCATAAGAGAGTTGATATTCAGATATGGAGTTCCGCACAGCATCATCACCGACAACTGGTCAAACTTCAATTCCGACAAATTCAGGGCCTTTTGCGCCTCTCAGGGCACTCGGGTCGACTATGCTTCGGTCGCTCACCCTCAGTCGAATGGGCAAGCAGAAAGGGCAAACGGCCTAATTCTCAAAGGACTGAAACCCCGATTGATGCGCGATCTCAAGCACACAGCAGGTGCATGGGTCGACGAGCTTCCATCAGTCCTTTGAGGATTGAGGACAACCCCGAATCGATCGACCGGAAGAACCCCATTCTTTCTGGTCTATGGAGCCGAGGCAGTCTTACCGAGTGACCTGCTTCACAACGCTCCCAGAGTCGAGCTCTACTCAGAAGATGAAGCAGAACAAGCCCGGCAGGACGCAGTTGACCTCCTAGAAGAAGAAAGAGAAATGGCCTTGATTCAATCGACCATCTATCAGCAAGACTTGCGTCGATTCCATGCCAGAAACGTGAAGAGCCGATCCTTCCAAGAAGGAGACTTAGTCCTCTGAGTGCATCAGCAGAAACCACACAAGCTCACTCCTACTTGGGAAGGCCCCTTCATAGTCACCAGAGTCCTCCACAATGGAGCATACCACCCCTACAATGTCGATCGCCAGATTGATGAGCCACGAGCCTGGAATGCGGAGCTACTCCGCCCCTTTTATACTTAAATTCTCACTCGGATGAGATGTAATAAGAAAAACTCCTGAAGTTTATTTATCAAAGACAAGAGCGTTATAATTTTCCCAGTGATTATTATTGTTGTTTTTTTGTTTGCGTAAGAAATCCCCGAGTGGGTGACTTAGCTGCGAATCTGTTTTGCCTAAGTTTGAAAAAAATCCTACCGAGTGGAGAGCAATCCTCCCACTCGGGGGCTTAGCTGTAGTCCAGCACTCGCCTAAGTTCTCTCACTTAGAGACTTAGCTGCAGTCCGGCACTCGCCTAAGTTTGAAAAAATCCTAGCGAGCGGAGAGCAATCCTCCCACTCGGGGGCTTAGCTGCAGTCCAGCACTCGCCTAAGTTCTCTCACTTAGAGACTTAGCTGCAGTCCGGCACTCGCCTAAGTTTGAAAAAATCCTACCGAGTGGAGAGCAATCCTCCCACTCGGGGGCTTAGCTGCAGTCCAGCACTCGCCTAAGTTCTCTCACTTAGAACTTAGCTGCAGTCCGGCAC
>NC_041384.1:703410990-703439110 GCF_002162155.2 Triticum dicoccoides
AGTTCTCTCACTTAGAGACTTAGCTGCAGTCCGGCACTCGCCTAAGTTTGAAAAAATCCTACCGAGTGGAGAGCAATCCTCCCACTCAGGGGCTTAGCTGCAGTCCAGCACTCGCCTAAGTTCTCTCACTTAGAGACTTAGCTGTAGTCCGGCACTCGCCTAAGTTTGAAAAAATCCTACCGAGTGGAGAGCAATCCTCCCACTCGGGGGCTTAGCTGCAGTCCAGCACTCGCCTAACTTCTCTCACTTAGAGACTTAGCTGCAGTCCGGCACTCGCCTAAGTTTGAAAAAAATCCTACCGAGTGGAGAGCAATCCTCCCACTCGGGGGCTTAGCTGTGGTCCAATACTCGCCTAAGTACGAAACACATCTTATTCCTCAAGGACGACGAGGGGCAGGTCGACTGCCACCTCTTCTGGGGAGCTTCGCCACAAATACAATGTGCGCTCCGTCCCACTCTGCAGTAACAGGGTGTGGGTCGACCGCCACCTTCTCCTAGGGAGCTTCGCCACAAATACAATGTGCGCTCCGTCCCACTTTGCAGTAACAGGGTGTGGGTCGACCGCCGCCTTCTCCTGGGGAGCTTCGCCACAAATACAAGACATAGGTCGACTGCTTCCCTCTCCTTCGGAGCTGCGCTACGAATGCAAAAGTTGTGTCGAAAGAAGAATGGGTTCACTCAGCAGGAGATTCATAAAGATATTCAACGGTAAACCAAGTTCGGGTAAATTCCAAAGGTTCCAAATCACAGATCAAAGTACTCGTACATGCAGCTCAAAAAAGTTTAACGGTTACAAAAACCACTCGGCATTCCGAGGCAAATTTAAGGTGGGACGTAAGAGTTTGTTCACTCCGCGAGAGGAGGGCTGGCAGGCTCGACAAACTCATCTAGGTCGACGCCGTCGGCTATCCGAGTGGCTGCAGCGATGAAAGTCTCCATAAAGGTTCGGAAGTCATGCTTCTGGGTGTTGGCGACCTTGATTGCTGCCAGTTTGTCCTGTCGCACCTCCTTGCAGTGGACACGAACCAAAGACAGAGCCACGTCAGCGCCACACTGAGCAGCAGACTTCTTCCACTCCTGCACTCGGTCGGGGATTTCATTTAGTCGAGTCAGCAGGGACTTGATATCATTTTGGAGCACAGCCTCTGGCCAAAGTGTCGGGTCAATCCGCGACATGGCGACCTTCAGTCGAGCCAAGTAGTCCACGGCACTGTCGATGCGAGATTCCAGACGGAGCAGATTCATGGCAGTTTCATCTTTCACAGGAGAGTTGATTGGATCCAAACCAGGCTCGATCCGCCCAGTCTCCTCTTCAAAGTTCTGGCAAAACTCTGCATTCACGATCCAAGGATAAGTCAATTTTTGTACAATGAGTCGACTCAAAAAAAAGTCAGTCGGAACAGAATGTGCACCTTCAAGCTTGATGAACAGCTTCTTGGCAAGACTTCTCGGATAACTCTCCAGATCATCCCTCCTGCGAGCAATGCCTTCCATTTTCTCGCCCTGGACGAGATTCGCCTTCTTCCAGCGTGAGAACTCCTTGTTGGAGTCATTCAGAGTGGTCTTCAGCCTGGTATTCTCTTCTTCCAAGTGGCCTATCGAAGCCAGCTTCTGTTTGGCCAGAGCGGTCTTGTTGTCAGCCTCCTTATGAGCAGCGGCCAAATCTTGATCCTTCTTCGCCAGAGCTTCTCTCAGTTTTTCTGCAAAGAAATGATGATTGATTCAGAAATACCAGAAGGGTACCCAAGCCTAAAACTGACCAGTCGACAAACTCGTCTTACCTGCGGCGCCGTCTCTAACCTTTTGCAGCTCTGTC
Organism: Triticum dicoccoides; assembly: GCF_002162155.2. Taxonomy (NCBI): domain Eukaryota; kingdom Viridiplantae; phylum Streptophyta; class Magnoliopsida; order Poales; family Poaceae; genus Triticum; species Triticum dicoccoides. Next base: position 703,412,807 of record NC_041384.1, read on the forward strand.
CTGGCCAGCTCCAAGTCAAGGTTCAATTGAATCTGCTGCTTCTCCAAGTCAGCAAAGCGAGCTCCAAGATCACAAGATTTCTGAAATCAAAGGGGAGAAGTTATTTTTACAGCAAAAAAACAACAAAGGCAATAAATACTAAGACTATGGTCGACTGCCCGCAGTCCACCATAGTCTCGGGGACTACACCCAGTGGGTGCACTTAGCGTGCCCCCACCGGTTCTGATCCCACTCGACCGGATCGAGTGGACGAGATAAACTACCAGTTCGGTTTATACATTCGGCAAAATACAAAGACTACAGTCGACTGCCAGCAGTCCACCAAAGTCTCGGGGACTACACCCAGTGGGTGCACTCAGCGTGCCCCCACTAGTCCAAAAATTCAATCGACACACCCAGTGGGTGTACAGATGCAAAGGTTTTCGGAAAGAATCTTCAGGTAGCATATCCTAACAGAACAAGCGGCGACCAACTAACCTGAACGTTGCTCTGGAGAGCCGAGCTGGCATCATAGGCAGCTTGGCTGGCGTCCCGCACCGTCTTCATCTTCTCCATCATAATGCTCGCCTGGCGTATTGCTTCCTTAGCAGCATTCACCTCGTCCTCTGGGACATGATGGGTCGCAAAAACTGAAGGCGGGTTGACAGGGGCCTGATCAGTCGACGAAGAAGGCAAGGCACTCGACAGTGGCTCAGCGAAAGTAACAGAACCCCGATTGACGTCGCCAGTGTCCTGAACAACTGGTTCCGCCCTCGGCGTCGTCTGTAGCGCCTCGCTTGCAGGAGCTCGCCTATTTTTCCTCGACGAAGGCCTATCGGGCTCTTCATCATCATCAGGGAGGTCAATAACGTTGGGAGCTATGCAAAGCTCAATCGTCAAAGTCACATCACCCAATGGTACGCGTTGCATTTGAATCGACCAAAATAAAGACAGTATGACAGGGATCATACCCAGATTAGAAGTGACCACATCCTCCATCACCTCATCTTCGTCCCTGTAAGCTGAGGTCCCGGAGGTAGCATCGCTGACAGTTCCAAAGTTCGTCCAGTTAAAACAAGAAAAACAAACAGCACGGAGCGTCGAGTGAATGCAAAGAGAGGCACTCACGCGGAAGCGACGGGAATATCAATCTTGATTTTCGGCAACGACTTCCGAGTCTTCGGCTCTACAACTCTAGGGTGCTTTGGCGCCTTCTCAGTCGGGGTTGGTGAAGAGATCCGAAGGCGCTTCGAAGACTGACCAGACGGAGCAGTTGCCTTGTCACGAGCACTCGGCCGTTCTTGGTCAAGCTTGGATCGCCTCTCCCTGCGAGGAGGCGACTCGACTTCTTCTCCACCGCTTGAGTCGTCGCTTCCTCCATCCCCTTCACCATCGGAAGTCCACTCGCCACTTTCGCCGCCACTCGCCTCGCCTTCCAGAGCTTGCTCTTGCTCCCCGTTGGGCATTGAATACATTTCAATAATGGCCTAAAAGAAAGCAGGTAGATCAAAGTCAGTCGATGCAATATAGGCACCTACGCGAGTGAATTCAGATTACAAGCAAAAACTCAGAATCAGACCTGCTCTGGTGTGTGGGACTGGTCGAATGGAGGGACTCTCCTGGCTCCCCTGGGATTGTCCTTATTCTCGGTAATGCCAGACAACCACTTCTCTAGTGTGTCGTCGTCGACCTCCTCCGGGTGGATCTTAGTGGAGTCTTCAAGACCCGAATACATCCACATCGGATGGTCTCGGGCTTGGAGAGGCTGGATGCGCCGCTAAAGGAAGACCTCCAAGAGATCCATACCCGTGACCCCGTCACGAATAAGATGGACCACTCGGTCGACCAACACCTTCACATGCGCCTTATCCTCCGGGAGCACCTTCAAAGGGGAGGGTTTTTCCACTCGGTCCATGGTAAAGGGAGGGAGGCCGGTCGATTGCCCTGGCGTCGACTGGTCTTTACAGTAAAACCAGGTCGACTGCCATCCGCGAACTGAGTCGGGAAGAATCATGGCCGGGAAGGAGCTTTTCCCTCTCGTCTGGATGCCAAGACCCCCACACATCTGGATCACTTGGGTCCTCTCGTCACTCGGATTAGCCTTTTTCACTTTCTGGGAGCGACAAGTGAAAATATGCTTGAAGAGACCCCAGTGAGGCCGACAACCCAGGAAGTTCTCACACAAAGAAATGAAAGCGGCAAGATAAATGATTGAGTTGGGGGTAAAATTATGGAGTTGTGCCCCAAAGAAGTTCAGAAACCCTTGGAAGAAGGGGTGAGGGGGCAAGGAAAATCCACGGTCGACGTGGGTGGCAAGAAGAACAAGCTCACCCTCCCGAGGCTGCGGCTCAGATTCCTTCCCCGGAAGCCGCGCCGAGTCGTAGGGGATCAGCCCACCTTCGGCCAAGTCGTCGAGGTCTTCTTGGGAGATCCTTGAGTGGATCCAGTCGCCCTGGATCCAGCCCCTCGGCAGGCCGGACCGCGAGGAAGATCCGCCCCGACTGGTCGCCTTCCCCTTCGACCTTGCTGCCGCCTTCTTTGCCCGCTCCAGAGCCGCTGTTTTATCCTTCCCCATTGTCGCCGGCGAGACGCGTACGGTGCCGTGGCGCTGGGGCGAGGGCGAGCGCAGCGGAGGGGCGTGAGGAAGAGAAGAGGAAATGAGATGCACTGTTCAGGAGACTCCGGTCTGGCGCTTTATATCAGGCCGCTTACGAGTGGCTGACGGGTAGGCCCAGGTGGCTCTGTCAAATCCCGTAACGACCGCGCGTGCGATACATGGCGAACAAGGTGGTGCGGGGATCGAGGCGGCTCCGCTCTATCCCATCCGATTACTGTGGCCTCCCCCGTCCCGCGCGCTTCCCAAAATTCGGATCCCACGAAATCTGCGCGCAGCAAACAACTAGTCAGACCAAAGATCTCCTCCGCACCATCACTCGGAGCCTTATAAGTAAAGAAACCCACTCGACGAAGAATTAAGAATGGATCAAGGTGACTGAAAAGGAAGTTGCTGTCGTCACTCGGGTCCGTTGATCTGAAATAAGATATGCTCACGGCATGAAAAACGAGTTAGAGAAGTTCTCAACTCCTTCCCCACTCAAACCTCGATCCATTCGGGGGCTAATGATGAAGCTATGCACCTAGGGTAGGATCATGGACCTGTCCTAACTGCCCTACCCAAGGACATCTCTAGAAGAAACCACCTTTCAATCGACTTGGAGGTGTTCCACTCGATAGACTCGAAGACACTCGACCAAGAAGCAATCACTCGACCAAGATCCAACCACTTGATGGCCAAGAGACCTGAAGTCACCCCGCACGCTAACGGTTGGTCATTAAGTAGCTTTTATGGTCATCATAACACTTTATTACTAGCGTTACCAGTAACGCCCTGCCTTAATATACATTGGACCCTTTGTAACGTGTGCTGGCCGGGGTCCTGGCGCACTCTATATAAGCCACCCCCCTCCTCCGAGACAAGGGTTCGCACCTCTGTAACCCATATTCATATAATCCAATCGACCGCCTCCGGGCTCCGAGACGTAGGTCTATTACTTCCTCCGAGAAGGGCCTGAACTCGTAAACCTTGCGTGCTTACAACTTCTCCACAGCTAAGATCTTGCCTCTCCGTACTTACCCCCCTACACTACTGTCAGACTTAGAACCACGACAGGAAGGCTCTACGCTAGCTCTCCGCCATTATAGGTGGAAAGCTCGGCTCGAACTGGTACCATGTACGCTGGGGGAAGAAATCCCTTGGTCTGAAGCATCACTAATTTGCTGTGCGGGACGGAACATCTCTCCCAATCTCCAGGCTTGGGGCTAGGGGAGTGAGAGGAGGAGCTGCGTCGACCGGCCATGATGGAGTGGATCTCTGTCGAATGTGCTCCGATGAAGGCTCGCCAAGGGAGGATGGTGTGATTTGGATCTGAATCCTCATCTTTTTAATAGGCAGCTCATTCACACAGCTAGGCGGGTAAATGTAAAAACACCCTGGCTCTTCACATTCGCTCGACACATGGAAAGTGGCCATTATTGGGCGTGGAAGCCAAGGAGTGCAACATTCACAAGAGGCCGGACACTATTTCGACAGGTACACAGAATTTGGAGAGGAACCCGCCCTGCAATGCCGAAGACGATACTGCGCCAGACTCATCGTCATTGAAGCCTGTTTCGGGGGCTACTGAGGGAGTCCTGGATTAGGGGGTCTCCGGACAGCCGGACTATATCCTTCGGCCGGACTGTTAGACTATGAAGATACAAGATTGAAGACTTCGTATCGTGTCCGGATGGGACTCTACTTGGCGTAGAAGGCAAGCTAGGCAATACGGATATGGATATCTCCTCCTTTTTAACCGACTTTTTGTAACCCTAACCCTCTGCGATGTCTATATAAACCGAAGGCTTTTAGTCCATAGGACAACAACCACAACATACAATCATACCATAGGCTAGATTCTAGGGTTTAGCCTCTCCGATCTCGTGGTAGATCTACTCTTGTACTACCCATATCATCAATATTAATTAATCATGACGTAGGGTTTTACCTCCATCAAGAGGGCCCGAACCTGGGTAAAACATCGTGTCCCCCGCCTCCTGTTACCATCCGGCCTAGACGCACAGTTCGGGACCCCCTACCCGAGATCCGCCAGTTTTGACACCGACAGTTGCCGTGATATTGGTCTTTCTTGAGCTGCAATTTTTATCGTCTTCCCGTGATGATGAGTAAGAATTACAGTCCGATTGAAGCAGTCGATAAATCCCTTGTTAGTGGTTAACCAGTCCATTCCTAGGATAACATCCAGTCCCTTATTTTCCAATACAATGAGGTTTGCCTGAAACTTTAGTCCCTCAATCTCAATAACCACACCTTGGCTGTAAGTCTGAGTGATTTGCTTAATCCCGGGGGACTTGATGGTCATAGATTTTTCCAAGGGAAGCATCGAAAAATCATGTTGCAAGGCAAATTTCTTTGAAATGAACGAGTGAGAAGCTCCAGAATCAAACAAAACAGTGGCGGGTATTGTGTTGACAGGTGTCGTTGTCAAAACCAGAGGATCTCAGGTAGGGGGTCCCAAACTGTGCGTCTAGGCCGGATGGTAACAGGAGGCAAGGGACACGAAGTTTTACCTAGGTTCGGGCCCTCTCGATGGAGCTAAAACCCTACGTCCTGCTTGATTAATATTGATGATATGGGTAGTACAAGAGTAGATCTACCACGAGATCAGAGAGGCTAAACCCTAGAAGCTAGCCTATGGTATGATTGTTGATGTGTATGTTGTCCTACGGACTAAAACCCTCCGGTTTATATAGACACCGGAGAGGGTTAGGGTTACATAGAGTCGGTTACAATGGTAGGAGATCTGAACATCCGTATCGCCACGCTTGCCTTCCACGCCAAGGAAAGTCCCTTCCGGACACGGGACGGAGTCTTCAATCTTGTATCTTCATAGTCCAGGAGTCCGGCTGAAGGTACAGTTCGGCTATCCGAACACCCCCTAATCTAGGACTCCCTCAGTAGCCCTTGGACCAGGCTTCAATGACGACGAGTCCGGCGCGCAGATTGTCTTCGGCATTGCAAGGCGGGTTCCTCCTCCAAGTAGTTTATAGAAGATTTCGAACACAAAGATAGTGTCCAGATCTGCAAATTAAGTTCCCACATATTTCCATAGAGAGAATAATATTTGCACAAATCTAATCTGCTGACGTATTCCGTAGCGTGACACACCACGGCCAAGCTTTTATCCGAGTCGTTTCATTATCCCACCTCAGCGCGTCATGCGAGGCGGTTTCCTTGGCACATCTTGTCAAAGCAGTGATCGTGTCCCCTTATTCTGGGATTCTCATCAATACGGGCGTGGGTAACCCACCGCGCCTTTGATTATGGCGCTTGGAGATAAGCGAGTTTTACCAGGCTGGTGGGGACATGTAGTTGCGTCCACCCATATAAGGGGATAAGGATCCACCTTTTCACCCATGCCTTCTTCCTCCTTTGCCTATCCATTCTTGCACACTCGAGCTCCAGCGCCCAAGTCTGCACTACCACATCAACCTTCTCCAGTCATGTCTGGAGCGGGAGGCAAGTGGATGGTCTCCTCCGTCACAGAGGGACACATCAAAAAGCTAAGGAAGGCCGGATATCTGGCAAGCGACATCGCGCACCGGCTTCCCAAAAAGGGGCAGCTCATCCCCACTCCTAGGCCCCATGAGAGGGTGGTATTCCTCCCCCATTTCCTCCGCGGACTGGGCTTCCCTCTGCATCCATTTGTCCGGGGGCTCATGTTCTACTACGGCCTAGATTTCCACGATCTGGCCCCGAACTTCATCCTCAACATTGCGGCGTTTATCATCGTGTGCGAGGCATTCCTCCGCATTCGCCCCCATTTTGGCCTATGGCTTAAGACTTTCAACGTCAAGCCAAAGGTGGTGCACGGCAGCCAGGCGGAGTGCGGAGGTGCCACGGTTGGCAAGATGGCCAATGTCCTATGGCTCGAGGGCTCCTTTGTGGAGACCCTGAAGGGGTGGCAATCAGGGTGGTTTTACGTCACCGAGCCGAGCGACGCCGAATGGGTCGCACCCCCTGAGTTTCGATCCGGCCCCCCTACGTGGCTCACCTCCTGGAAGGAGACAGGCCTGTCTTAGGGTAAAAAAGGAGAGTTGACCGGACTCCAAACATGCATCCAAACCCTGGTGGACAAGAAGCTCAAGCTTGTCAAAGTAGTCTAGGTTATGCTCATCCGCCTGATCCTCCCGTGTCAACGACGGGCCTTCAACCTGTGGGAGTTCGACCCGGCGCAGCATCGAACTCTAAACAGGCTCTTCGACATGACATACGAAGATGCCTGGAGGATGCTTTTCAAGGGCATCGAGGCTCCCGCATCCGCTGCCGAGGATCGCGGATTCAGTACTCAGCATCACGCTCATGCGGTAAGCTGTCTTTGTCCTTTTACAGGGTATCAGTTTTTCATAGTTTGACTCTATGCGGGATCTAAGTTCCCTTATCTTTGATAGGATTGGGAGGTGACGTCCGGACAGATCAACTGTCCGGCTCCTTTGCCCGAAGGCCCAGCGGACGCTCGCTTGGCGAAGCTACTGGTTCTGGCACCCTATGTGGTGCCGGAGAAGAAGGCCACGAAAAGGGCCACGGGGACTCGAAAGAGTGCCCGGCGCCAGGAGGTGTCGGATTCGTCATCCGACGGTCCCGAAGCGCCTTCCTCTCGTGAAGACGAGGAGGAAGAAGAAGAGACCTCTCCCCCTCCTGCGGGAGGAGAGAAGAAAAGGAAGGCCGCCCTCTCTGAGGAGGCCAGAGGGTCCAAGAAGGGGAAAACCCTTCCTCCAGACTACTCCAACGACGCCGACGACGGCGAAGAGGAGTGGCAGCCCAGGGCCAAGCCCCTGGCAAAAGCGTAAGTATCCGGATACCGGAGTAATTCATAGTATTTGTTTATTGCACAGCTTTCCCTTATGTCGAATATGCTTATGCAGCCCACCCAAAGACCGGCTCGACGTGTCGTCGAGCGGCTCACTTGACTCGTCAGATGTGAACTCGCTTCCGACGGCTTCCTCCCCCCGCCCTATGGACGACACCGAGGTGTTGTCCCAACAGGTTCCAAGCATGGAGGAGGTGGTCCCGGAGGCGCCGCAAGGCAACCTCCCAGACTCCAGGAGTAAAGGGGATGAAACCCCCCAGGGATCCAAGTCCGGCTCTAGGCCGGACACCGCTTCGGAACCTTCAAGGGTTCCGGAGTCCGGCGGGGGACCTCCTTTCAAGAGGAGCAAGTCCACCGTGCCGGCGACCACCGTCCACCCGGAGGCGCCGGACAATATGTTGGAGGCGCTCCAAGGCGCCTCCATCGACAAGGAGCAACGCGCTATTATGAGTGCGGTGGTCCAGAAGGTTCAGTCCGCCAAGAGCGGACTGACTGAGGCTTGTACTAGCCTTTTGACAGGATTTGAGGTAAGAAAATAATGTGTAAATAATATTACCGCATAGACAGTAGCCCCTGATGCTCTGTTGGGCGCTCAGGAAGAAAAGCCTAATAGAGGATCAAAAAATTTGCAGGAGTCTAACAAAAGGAGTCAATATGCGTGTGCAGGCTTCTCTGCTGGCGTCCGCCGTACTCACTGCAGAAGTGGACACACTGAAGCAGAGCCTCGAGAAGTCCGAGCAAGAGCTCGGGCGTGCCAAGAAGCAGCTCGAGGAGAAGGAAGGTAAGAAATACCTTGGTTGAATATGTATATAAAAAAGGTGCAATTGCAAGAAATGACATGATTAACATGGCTATTGTAGGGGCCACATCTGAGGTGGCGACCCTTAAGCAAGCGCTGCTCGAGGCCGAGAAGAGTGCGGCCGCGGAGCGCACCGAGAGGGAGAGGTATGAGGCCGAGGTTGGCAAGGTGCGGCAAGAGATCCAGGTTCTCATGAAGAAACATGAGAGTTTGGAGCTTGACTCGAAGACGCGAGCGTCCGAGCTCGCGACGGCTATTGAAAATGCCAAGTCTGCCAAGGCCGAATCCCAGAGGACCCTCCAGGAGTTGGATGAGGCGAAGAAAATAGCGGCGGGTAAGGCATTCTTTATGCAAAGTAAACACATAAACGTGAGTTACTTGATACTTACCCGAATCCGGAGCTCTCCAGGGGCATTTGCAGATCTTCCCCGGAGTGTATCCGATGCCGCCGCATTCTATCGAGCCGAGGAGGGCAGCTCGACGGAGAAGGTGTTCTGGTCTCAGTATGCTGAGGCCGGACACCCCGTGCCCCTGAGCGATCAGCTGAAGCAACTGGTCGAGCTCCACAAGGCGGCCGAACAGGCCATGAAGGGCCTCCTAGTTCGGTTGTGGCCTGGAGAGGCTCTTCATGGGAGCTCTTTCGGGCTGGTGCGGCGGCTGGAGGAGGCCTATCCAAGGCTCGAAGTCATCAAGCGCTCCGTCTGTATTGAAGGTGCCTGTAGGGCCTTTGCCCGTGCTAAGCTGCACTGGGGCAGGCTGGATGTGGAGAAGCTTGTGAAGGACGGGCCACCAGCGGGGAAAGAGCATCGCAAGCCCGAAAATTACTATGATTTTCTGAAGGGTGCCCGCCTTGTGGCGGATGAATGTACTAGGGATGTAATTTTTGAGTAAAACTCGCTCGTTTTTGTCCTGTGCGCTGAAAACTTGTTCATATGCGCTGAGCAATGCTGCTTGAATTTAAAATAATACCTTTTGTGCGGCTGTTTATCAATACTGAGAGACGGCGAGTCGTCGGCTTCTGCCCCCTTGCCACTAGTGCTGGGGTGTTCGGGGATAAATCTGGGCGCTCTTTTTCCCATGTTTGGGTCCTTCGAGGGAGGCGCTCAGCCCGACGAACGAGGCAATCGGACTATAATGTGTGAACACTCTCACTTAGCCATGGAATTCTATAATTTTAAATTTCGGCGAAGCCCCTAGTATTCGAAAGACCGAGTTCGGGGCGCTATCCACACCTTGGCCGGACAGAGCCGACTCGTTGCCCTAAGCGGACTAAGTCTTTAGGGACTCGAAAAAACCCCTCGAACAGCGACCAGCTCTCGCTTCATCATGACAGTCAGTTTTAGCTTTCTCCACTGAGGTGCTCGGCCCAGCTCAACTGGGGCACAATCGCAGTGGTTCTCCTAGTGCTACCTTAGCCGATATAGCGGAACATAAGGCACCAAAACATAGGAGCCGGGCAAACCCAACTATTGACCCAAGACATGATTCGGAGCCGATGCATATAATGCTATAAGTTCAGGGTGCCGCACTTGTGAAAGTGTTCGGACTTCTCACACCATAGAGGGGTGCTAAAAAGCCCCTGGCGTATTTTGGCCGTACCAAGTTGTACAGGTGCAACATGTCGTTAAGGAACATTTATTTATAAAAAGATAGTGCAAAATAGACAAAAGCTATGCATTGTTTATTAGAAATAGCTGCGATCAAAGCAGAACGATACAAGTAATGCGATAAACGAAAAGTTGGACTATTTTACATGTCTGCTCCAGGGGCAAGCTGCGGAATAGTATGCGAAACAGGTATACTGCTCGTGATAGAGACCACCTGGGATTTCCGTAATGCGGCATGGCTTGTCTGCTTCCCTGGTTCTTGCATCGTTTGTGCGGCAATTGAACTGCCGAACAGGCCTTCCGAAGAGTAGAGTCCTGGAAGTAAGAGAAAAGTAAAAAAATCGGCAGCCCCTGGTGCGGTTTAAGCCGTGTTTTGGGCGTGCCGTGATGGTGCCCCTCCCCCTATGCCCATGGTATTTCTAGAGCATAATTATGTACGCGAAGTACTGGCGTCGCCTTTTTGCTAGGGTTGGGGTTGGGGCCGCATTGCTACGCCTGCTCAGAACGTGCCAGGCGGTCTTGTTGTAGGTTACTCCGGGCGCGCTTGACGGTGTTCAAATGTTTAATGGCCGGACTGGAGAACTGCCTGGAGAGGCTGCTTTGTACTTCTGCTGCAAGGACCGCTGTGTGCTCCTCCGTTCGGAGGGAGCGTTCGGTGTTTCCATTGACCATAATTACTCCACGAGGGCCTGGCATCTTGAGCTTAAGGTATGCGTAGTGCGGTACCGCATTGAATTTGGCGAATGCGGTTCGTCCGAGCAGTGCATGATAGCCACTGCGGAATGGGACTATGTCGAAGACCAATTCCTTGCGTTGGAAATTATCCAGGGATCCGAAGACCACTTCAAGTGTGACTGAGCCTGTACAGTTGGCCTCTACACCTGGTATTACGCCTTTAAAGGTCGTTTTGGTGGGCTTAATCCTCGAGGGATCGATGCCCATTTTTCGCACTGTATCCTGGTAAAGCAGGTTCAGGCTGCCGCCGCCGTCCATGAGGACTCTAGTGAGATGAAATCCGTCAATAATTGGGTCTAGAACCAATGCGGCAAATCCGCCATGACGGATGCTAGTGGGATGGTCTCTTCGATCGAAGGTGATCGGGCAGGAGGACCATGGGTTGAACTTTGGGGCGACTGGCTCTACCGCGTATACGTCTCTTAACGCGCGCTTCCGCTCCCTTTTTGGGACGTGGGTGGCGTATATCATGTTCACCGTCCGCACTTGTGGGCGGAAACCCTTCTGTCCATTGTTGTTCGGCAGCCGGGGCTCCTCGTCGTCGTCGCTATGCAGCCTCTTGTCTTCATTGTCAGCGCTTAACTTTCCTACCTGCTTGAACACCCAACAATCCCTGTTGGTGTGATTGGTCGGCTTTTCGGGGGTGCCATGTATTTGGCACAAGCGGTCGAGTATTCGGTCCAAGCTAGACGGGCCCCTAGGATTCCTTTTGAATGGGTTTTTCCGCTGACCGAATTTAGAGCCTCTGAATCCGGCATTAACTGTCGTATTCTCAGCATTGTCGCCGTTAATGCGGCGTTTCTGCTTGTTGCGATGCGACCTGCCACTAATGTCCCTGGTGTCCGAACTACCAGTGTTCTTGGTCATATTATTGCTACGAGCAAGCCAGCTGTCTTCTCCCACGCAAAAGCGGGTCATGAGTGTCGTGAGTACTGCCATAGATTTCGGCTTTTCCTGTCCAAGGTGCCGGGCCAGCCACTCGTCACGGATATTGTGCTTGAAGGCTGCTAGGGCCTCAGCGTCTGGAGAGTCAACTATTTGACTTTTCTTTGTTAGGAACCGTGTCCAGAATTGCCTGGCCGATTCCTCTGGCTGCTGAATTACGTGACTTAGGTCATCGGCGTCTGGGGGTCGCACATAAGTGCCTTGGAAATTGTCGAGGAATGCGGCTTCCAGGTCCTCCCAACAACTGATTGATCCTGTTGGCAAGCTGTTAAGCCAATGCCGAGCTAGTCCTTTAAGCTTGAGTGGGAGGTATTTGATGGCGTGAAAATCGTCACCGCAGGCCATGTGGATATGAAGGAGATAATCCTCGATCCATACCGCAGGGTCTGTTGTGCCATCATATGATTCGATGTTCACAGGTTTGAAACCCTCGGGGATTTGATGATCCATTATTTCCTCTATAAAGCAAAGTGGGTGTGCGGCGCCTCTGTACTGGGCGATATCATGACGTAGCTCCAATGAGTTTTGTCTACTGTATTCGGCCCTGCCGAATTTGTGGTCGGCGTGACAATTACCGTCTCGAGCCGTGGGGTGCCCACGCGATCTGTAGATCGATCGTGTTTGCCTTGCCTTGTCCTCCAACATGTCTCGCAAGTCTGGCGCATATTCCCATGCCCTGGTACGGGGTGCGGCTTGAGTGGAGGGCCGGGAGGCCTCTATGTCGCGGCCACGAGGTGGCCGTTCGGCCGCATCAAGTGCTTCCTCCTCTAATTGGGGCAGCAACCTGCGCTTTGGGTAACTCTTGGAGGGGCGTTCGAGTTTATGCTCTTCGGCCGCAAGGACTTCGGTCCATCTGTCAACCAGCAAATCTTGATCAGCTCGGAGCTGTTGCTGTTTTTTCTTGAGGCTTCTTGCCGTGGCCATAAGCCTGCATTGGAAACGCTTTTGCTCCATGGGATCCTCTGGCACAACGAATTCGTCATCGTCGAGGCTTGCCTCATCTTCGGAGGGAGGCATATAATTATCGTCCTTGACCTCTCTGTCTGCCGCTCTCTCATGAGGGCTGGTTTCTCGATCCTCCTGTGCTAAGCCTTGCTGGAGGGGGTTTTCTTCGGCACTCTCCGGAGTACTATTATCTCCCGTGCTGGAATCGCCGTTTTTGTGTTGGCGGGATTTTGAGCGGCGCGCTGACGCCGGCGCTTGGGCTGTTTCTTGGAGGGGTCATCCTCCGCTGTTCCATCGCCCTCTCCCTCTTTTGGGGTGTCCACCATGTATATGTCATATGACGAGGTGGCTTTCCAGGGCCTAGTAGGCGCTGGTTCTTCATCATCTCCTTCATCGGCGTCGATACCGTCAATGTCTTCAGAGTCGAAGTCGAGCATGTCGGTTAAGCCGTCGACAGTGGCTACAAAGTGGGTGGTGGGTGGGTTTTGAATTTCTTCATCGTCCGCACCCCAACCTTGCTGACCATAGTCCGGCCAGGGCTCTCCTGATAAAGAGAGAGACTTCAGTGACTTCAGGATATCGCCGAAAGGCGAGTGTTGAAAGACTTCTGCGGCCGTGAACTCCATGATCGGCGCCCAATCAGATTCGATCGGCAGGGGCGCGGAGGGTTTGGAGTCCGGAGAAGAATCCGGCTCCGTGGAGTCATGAGTCTCGCAGAGTACGTGGCTGGTGTTCGGCTCAAACGCCGTTGGGATCACAGCCCCCGAGGTGGCGTCCAACCGCCCATCCTCGATCGGCGCGGTTGGCTCCGAACTAAGGGTCGGAGCCGATGCGGGTGCGGCCTCCAGGGCACTGTTCGGCGGCAGAGCTAGATCATGCTCGTCGTGACAGTGCGGCGCGCTCGGCGGTGGTTCGAGTCCGTCGAAGATCAAGTCCCCGCGGATGTCAGCCGTGTAGTTTAAATTTCCGAATCTGACCTGACGGCCAGAGGCGTAGCTTTCGATCTGCTCTAGATGTCCAAGTGAATTGGCCCGCAGTTCGAAGCCGCCAAAGACGAAGATCTGTCCGGGGAGGAAGGTCTCACCCTGGATTACATCGCCATTGATGATCGTAGGAGCCATCGGGCCTGACGGCGACTGACGGTGTCCTGGACTAGGGGGTACTCACCACGTCGTCTCCCGATCTATTAGATTGGGCCGAGGACCCCCGTGGCCATATACTCATGGGCCAGTTCGGACAGCTACCGCATACAAGGAAGATTCCATAAGACTTGGCGATCAAGACAAGGACTTCTCCCCACCGGCGTATTCGGCTAGGACTCTTGTTATCCTAGGCCTCCGGTGCATTATATAAACCGAGGCCAGGCTAGTCGATAGATATACAATATACACAACAATCATACCATAGGCTAGCTTCTAGAGTTTAGCCTCTGTGATCTCGTGGTAGATCTACTCTTGTACTACCCATATCATCAATATTAATCAAGTAGGAGTAGGGTTTTACCTCCATCGAGAGGGCCCGAACCTGGGTAAAAACATCGTGTCCCCTGTCTCCTGTTACCCATCGATCCTAGACGCGTAGTTCGGGACCCCCTACCCGAGATCTGCCGGTTTTGACACCGACATTGGTGCTTTCATTGAGAGTTCCGTTGTGTGATCGACAAAAGGATCGATGGCTCGCCTGCAGATCAACTGCGACTTCGGCATCCTCGTCACCAGCTCGACTGGTCACCTTGGTTCGACCAAGAATTACGCCCCGTGTTCGGATCACCATGTGCGGACGAGGTCCTTCATCAAAACATCAACTCCGATCTCTATCAAGATCACGGAGGAATCATCTATGGAGCTCGGGGGCTCAACATCAACGTTGCCCTCAAGCGACCGTGCTGTTTTTCTGGACAGCGAACTCGTATCTACCACCACCACCTCCTCGAATATCGCTTTGACGATCGCTTTGGTGGAATTATGCGGAATTGAGTCTACAACAACCCTGGAAAATTTCGTCAAGTTTCGATGGAGGAATCTCTGGCAATCCATGATATACCGGAGCCCTGTCAAATCTGGACGGGAATTTGAATGAGTTTAGGGCGTGGTGTCCAGCTTCTAGCTCGGACGTCCTTTGGAAGATCCAACCGTTGATCAGCTGCGTAATTCCTATATCTACCACCTCTCATAATTTCGGCTCGATCCGACCGTCCAAACTCCGGAAACCTTCCGATTAGTGCATCACTTTTCGGATCTGTTTTCTGCGCGAAAACGAATCCGACCCGAGTTCATATTTTCTATGAATGGGATTTCGGACATCCCTTTGAAGCAAGTTTTGTATGGGGTATTGTGTTTTGTTCCCGAACACATCCCACTAACTTTAAGATCTTTTGAACATGATCTTCAACATCATGCTGGTGTCAAACCAGTCCGGCAATATTACTCCACGGCTGCCGACCTGCGCTAAGACACGGCGTCACTTTGTTGAGCCAAGCTCAACTTCTTCGGATCATCATCTCGGCAAGCCGAACAAGAGTCCGGCATCGCAAAGGATAAATCATCACCAACATCGCTTCCCCACGGGTTACACGGAGCGGGCACACCGGCATCGCCGCACGGTCACTTCATCAAGCCGGCATTGACCACGTCACGACCTGCATTGGCAGGGCCGCACTATTGCTCCTCCGAGCCGGTGTCCATCACGTCGACCTACTTTGATATCTCGGCTGGACCGGGGGCTTCATCATCACTTCATCAACCTACTTTGGTAACGGGTGTGCGGATCGAGTCCCAATTTTGGGAATCACCTTCCTTCGGATTGCTACAACAAATAAACCAGGTGCTATTAATCCTAGTATTTTTTGCTTGTTTGGGTTCATTTTTTCCCAAGGAATTATTACTCTGGTTTGTCCATAATATGTACATAGGTATATCAAATGGTGAACGCATTAATGACGGTCGCGTGGTGGTTCGATCAGTTTCCGTACATAGTCCGGCGAACGTCGCATCCAGAGCTCGGACCAACCTGTGAATTCAGGTTTTGCCACGCCTTTACTACATTACGCCGACGCCCTGCATCGACATTGACATCGGCGCCAGGCCATATTTCTTCTATTCCTCACTTTGCATAAATTATTTATTATGAAACATTTTTTTTAATTATCATTATTACTATTATCTCCGGTTTGCACTATTTTTTGTGCACAGGAAAATGATCCGGGGACTTCGGCGTCACTCTGCCGGTCTGCATTGACCGTGCTATGTCACCACTTCGGTGTGTCGAGCTCTCCGCTCCGCCACCTCAGGACCAACTTGGGGGATGGAACCTTGCCCCGCATCAAGCTCGGACCGCGTCATCAATACCGAACACATTAACCGGCTAAGTCGCTTTCATGCACAAAGCTTTAATTTCTAACTTGCGTTCGGCTCGACCAAGCATTATACTTTTTGGAAAAAAGTTGCTTCTAAAAAATTTCCTTGTCCAAAGTTTGTTTGTGACGCATAAATTCAAATACCCCGTTTACTTGGGGGCTTCCTTTATGAAGCTTTTCCTGTTGCATATGATTATACTTGTACGGCTTCGTTCCTTGTTCGTGTATTACCCCACAATATGCACCACATTGACATAAGCGATTTGCAAGCAGGGTTGCCTCACTCCTGTGTTTACCCCTACGTTCCCGATTGTTCGGCTAGGGAGTAAAGGGAGCACCTCTGCGATTGTCACGATCGGGTCACCCGAGCCGGACCTCAGACTAGGTGAAGCCGAAAGCTAGCGCTCTTATAGTTATTCAATGATGGTCGGCACACAACGGAACTCATGAGTACAAAAAATCTATTGCACAAGTCTCATAATAACAATGAGCACCGAAGAAAGGTATCGGTGGGGGTACTATTTTCTCCGAAGATGCTTCTTACACTTCATGGTAATATAGAATAAGTTCCCTGAGCGCGCTTTGTCTGTTACAGCCTTATGGCCTGATTGCCTGGTTATTGGAAACACCGTCGATATTCTCGACCGATGGAGTACAAACACTTTTCGGTCCTTGACTGAAGAGGGAGAAGCTGACGGTCGGTTAAGACGTGTTTAAAGTTCGGTTGAACATAGATATGATATAAGTACTTCGGTACATGCAATCATTCTTCTACCCAAGTCACTTGGGGGCTCTTAAGTTTATTTGAGCCGTTTTATAATAAGTGTTCTTCTTCTTAGTCGTTGCAAAGTTTTATTATTATTTATCACTCCTTTTTCGACACGAGTGTGCGGTCACTAGCCGGGGAGCCTAATTTCTCTCTCAAAGCCGCTAGAGTTTAGTTTGCTAAACTGGCCTGATGAGAAGTACTCCGCCCTCGGGATAGGAGGTTGAAGTCGTAGGCTGACCCGCTCGAAGTCTTGAGATAGGATGTATCATGTTAAAGCACGACAGAAGCACTTCTTTTTTTTCTAAAGACAAATTTTCAGATTGGCACCGAACACTTGATCTTGTTCGGACGTCATGTTTTTACTGACGTTTCTTGGTTTTCCAAGCTTTTTGGCACTTTTAAACTATTTGTGCTTTTCCAGCATTAGTCTCGCAGTGCAACGCCGGACACCTTTAGGGATTCGGCAAAAACATTCTCAGATATTGCTATAAATGCATCGGTTTCGAATTGTGTCTTCGGTCAATAGTTGGGTTGCCCGGCTCCTGCACTTGCTTCCTACGTTCCGTTTTGTTCGGCTAGGTGTGCAAAGGGAGAACCACTACGATTGTGCTTCCAGCTCACATGGTTAAGCACCTCAGTGGAGAAAGCCGAAAGCTGACTTTCACAATAAGCGTAAACTAGTCAGCGATCCGATGACTATGTTTAATGATGGGCCATTCTTAACAATGGCCAAAGTGTTTACGGCTTGACCTCGGCTGTCGCCGAACACTACCGGGGGCTATTAACTGGCCTCCCAAACTAAATCCTCGATGTTTTGCTCTTACATTAGAGCTGAGGTTTAATGATCATGCTTAGCATGACAACCCAAAGAAAGGAACCGATAGCGGGACTATTTTCTTTGGAAGACATTTCTTCTGTTAAACAGTAATATAACTCTCTGCGTACCTTTGTTTATAAAATCGTATGGCCAGATTGCCTTGTTTGTTGTAAATCTTTGCCCTCATAAAGGTTTTATAAGGTAGGACAAACACTCCTCGGCTACTGGCCGAGGAGGTGGAAGCCGATGGTCGGTCAACAAAGTTTTGTACAATGCGGATCTGAGCATTAATGACGTAAAGTACTTGGATACATAGAGTCATTACACATAAGTTGTGATTTTACTATGGATATCGATCCTTAATTCGGCCACCCGTGCCCGCATTAAGGCTCTGGGGCTACTGGGCTTCGGGCTTATTATTTACAAATATTAAAGGGGCACATCGATCCCCTGATCTGGTGTTGCCACCCGACCAGTGTCTCGGGGGCTACTGCATTGCTTGTCCAATGCAGAAAATTTTATGTGCAATATAGTTTCCGAGGAGATTTTGATCCTCAGGTTGGTCGGCCGCACCCAACCTGAGTCTCGAGGACTGAGCACGCCGCTTTTAGTGTCCCAAAGTATTCTGCCGAGCTAGGACTTGATCCTCAGGCCGATTCTGCAAATCAACCTGAGTCTCAGCGGCTACTGGGATCAGCGGTCTTACGTCATCCTTCAGGTGCATCTCGGGTTTTAGACCGATACACACCTTGAGGGCTACTGGCTATATATCTCGGCAGAGAATAAATTGCAACAATAAAAAATATTGACAAAAAATCGGCCCATAGTCGGGGTGGTGCACCACCTCGAAAGCAGTCCGGCATAAAGCTCGGGCGCTAGTGGCTGGCTCCATAGAGGGCATTTCCGGCATTAAGCTCGGCTAAACTCCTTCAACTTTTTTGAACCAAGGTGATATGACACCTCGGATATAGTCCGGCATTGGAGCCTGGACATAGTCCGGCGTTGGAGCTCGGATATATTTCGGCGTTGGAGCTCGGATATACAGTCCGGCGTTGGAGCTCGGATACATAGTCCGGCGTTGGAGCTCGGATACATTCCGGCGCTAGAGCTGGGAAGCGGTTCGGCGTTGGTGCTCGGCTGCAAAAGATACCTCGAATGCAGTTCGGCGTTGGAGCTCAGACGCAAGAGGACCCTGCCTCCCGGGAACAACTTCAAACCCGAGGTGTGGCATAAAAATAAACAAGGCATTGATAAAGGCTGGAAACCTAAAGGGGCTCCTCGGATACCCGACGTGTAATCTCGTCGAATGCATTTCGGCGATCCTCAAGATCGAAGATAAAGAAGATTTGTTGAACCAGTTTTCAAGACCGGCAACCGAAGATGAAGAACAGTTCGGAAGAATCGAGGAGAGTCCCTAACTTGAAGACCGGTTCAGGGGGCTACTGACGGTGTCCTGGACTAGGGGGTACTCACCACGTCGTCTCCCGATCTATTAGATTGGGCCGAGGACCCCCGTGGCCATATACTCATGGGCCAGTTCGGACGGCTACCGCATACAAGGAAGATTCCACAAGACTTGGCGATCAAGACAAGGACTTCTCCCCACTGGCGTATTCGGCTAGGACTCTTGTTATCCTAGGCCTCCAGTGCATTATATAAACCGAGGCCAGGCTAGTCGATAGATATACAATATACACAACAATCATACCATAGGCTAGCTTCTAGGGTTTAGCCTCTCTGATCTCGTGGTAGATCTACTCTTGTACTACCCATATCATCAATATTAATCAAGCAGGAGTAGGGTTTTACCTCCATCGAGAGGGCCCGAACCTGGGTAAAAACATCGTGTCCCCTGTCTCCTGTTACCCATCGATCCTAGACGCACAGTTCGGGACCCCCTACCCGAGATCCACCGGTTTTGACACCGACAGCGACGACACAGAGGAACTCTCAATGAAAGCACCAATGTCGGTGTCAAAACCGGCGGATCTCGGGTAGGGGGTCCCGAACTGTGCGTCTAGGCTGGATGGTAACAGGAGGCAAGGGACACAAAGTTTTACCCAGGTTCGGGCCCTCTCGATGGAGCTAAAACCCTACGTCCTGCTTGATTAATATTGATGATATGGGTAGTACAAGAGTAGATCTACCACGAGATCAGAGAGGCTAAACCCTAGAAGCTAGCCTATGGTATGATTGTTGATGTGTATGTTGTCCTACGGACTAAAACCCTCCGGTTTATATAGACACCGGAGAGGGTTAGGGTTACATAGAGTCGGTTACAATGGTAGGAGATCTGAACATCCGTATCGCCAAGCTTGCCTTCCACGCCAAGGAAAGTCCCTTCCGGACATGGGACGGAGTCTTCAATCTTGCATCTTCATAGTCCAGGAGTCCGGCTGAAGGTGTAGTTCAGCTATCCGAACACCCCCTAATCCAGGACTCCCTCAATAGGGAACGTACCGAGCACGATATCCAGGGCATTCTATGCTTCCTCCTTGGTCACATGGTTTAAGTGACCCTTCTTGTGATTGTTATTGGGGTTGAAGTTGTTACGGTAATAATTATGGTAATTACTACAACAATTCTTATTGAAATTATAATAAGATGCCCTCTGATTTTGAATCTAATATTAAAGAATTTATTTCTTTGCAAAAGAATTTTAATGCTATGATTGAAAAAAAATTGCTTAAGATTGATGATCTGGCTAGGAACGTTGATAGAATTGCTCTTGATGTTGATTCTTTGAAACTTAAATCTATTCCACCTAAGCATGATATCAATGAGTCTCTCAAAGCCATGAGAATTTCCATTGACGAGTGCAAAGAAAGAACCGCTAGGATGCGTGCTAAGAAAGATGACTTTATAAAAGTGTGTTCTTCTAGTTCCTATGAAAATAATGATGAAGATCTAAAAGTTATTGATGTGTCCCATATTAAATCTTTGTTTTGCAATATGAATCTTGATAATGATGGGACTGAATATGATCCACCTTTACCTAGAAGGCGTTCTAAGAATTCGGAATTTGTTGATCTTGATGCTAAATTTGATAAAAGTGGGATTGAAGAAATTAAAACCCTAGATGTTGCTAAACCCACTATTATGGATTTCAAGGAATTTAACTATGAAAATTGCTCTTTGATTGATTGTATTTCCTTGTTGCAATCTGTGCTAAAATCTCCTCACGCTTATAGTTAAAATAAAGTGTTTACTAAACATATCGTTGATGCCTTGATGCAATCTTATGAAGCAAAAATTGAATTGGAAGTTTCTATCCCTAGAAAACGTTATGATGAGCGGGAACCAACTATTAAAATTAAAATTAAAAATTATGAGTTTTATGCTTTGTGTGATTTGGGTGCTAGTGTCTCTACTATTCCCAAAACTTTGTGTGATTTACTAGATTTCCGTGATTTTGATGATTGCTCTCTAAACTTGCATCTTGTGGATTCCACTATTAAGAAACCTATGGGAAGAATTATTGATGTTCTTATTGTTGCAAATAGGAATTGTGTGCCCATAGATTTTATCGTTCTTGATATAGATTGCAATCCTTCTTGCCCTATTATTCTTGGTAGACCTTTCCTTAGAACGGTTGGTGCAATTATTGATATGAAGGAAGGGAATATTAGATTTCAATTTCCATTAAAAAAGGGCATGGAACACTTCCCTAGAAAGAAAATAAAATTACCATATGAATCTATCATGAGAGCCACTTATGGATTGCCTACCAAAGATGGCAATACCTAGATCTATTCTTGCTTATTATGCCTAGCTAGGGGCGTTAAACGATAGCGCTTGTTGGGAGGCAACCCAATTTTATTTTTATTCCTTGATTTTTGCTCCTGTTTAGTAATAAATAAATTATCTAGCCTCTGTTTTGGTTGTGTTTTTTGTGTTTAATTAGTGTTTGTGCTAAGTAGAACCGTTGGGAAGACTTGGGGAAAGTCTAGTTGAACTTGCTGTAAAAAAACAGAAACTTTAGCGCTCACGAGAACTGCTGTCATGTTTATTTAAAAAGTGCTATTTAGTTAATTATTTTTGAAGATGATTAATAGATAAATTCCTCACGTCTATAAATTTATTTTAGAATTTTTTGGGTTCCAGATCTTGCGCTAGCTACAGATTACTACAAACTGTTCTGTTTTTGACAGATTCTGTTTTTCGTGTGTTGTTTGCTTATTTTGATGAATCTATGGCTAGTAAAATAGTTTATAATCCATAGAGAAGTTGGAATACAGTAGGTTTAACACCCATATAAATAAATAATGAGTTAATTACAGTACCTTGAAGTGGTCTTTTGTTTTCTTTCGCTAATGGAGCTCATGAGTTTTCTACTTTAAGTTTTGCGTTGTGAAGTTTTCAAGTTTTGGGCAAAGATTTGATGGATTATGGAACAAGGAGTGGCACGAGCCTAAGCTTGGGGATGACCATGGCACCCCCAAGATAATATAAGGACACCTAAAAGCCAAAGCTTGGGGATGCCCCGGAAGGCATCCCCTCTTTCGTCTACTTCTATCGGTAACTTTACTTGGAGCTATATTTGTATTCACCACATGATATGTGTTTTGCTTGGAGAGTCTTTTATGATTTGAGTCTTTTCTTATTACTTTACCACAATAATCCTTGCTGTACACACCTTTTCAGAGAGCCATACATGATTTGGAATTTGATAGAATACTCTATGTATTTCGCTTATATCTTTTGAGCTTTATAGTTTTGCTCTAGTGCTTCACTTATATCTTTTAGAGCACGGTGGTGGATTTGTTTTATAGAAACTATTGATCTCTCATGCTTCACTTAGATTATTTTGAGAGTCTTAATAGCATGGAAAGTTGCTTAAAATCCTAATATGCTTGGTATGCAAGATTAATAATAAAACTTTCGTATGAGTGTGTTGAATACTAAGAAGTAATTGATGCTTGATAATTGTTTTGAGATATGAGGATGGTGATATTAGAGTCATGCTAGTTGAATAGTTGTGAATTTGAGAAATGCTTGTCTTAAAGTTTGTGATTCCCATAGCATGCACGTATGGTGAACCGTTATGTGATGAAGTCGGAGCATGATTTATTTATTGATTGTCTTCCTTATGAGTGGCGGTCGGGGATGAGAGATGGTCTTTTCCTACCAATCTATCCCCCTAGGAGCATGCCCGTAATACTTTGCCTTGATAACTTCTAGATTTTTGCAATAAGTATATGAGTTCTTTACGACTAATGTTGAGTCCATGGATTATATGCACTTTCCTTCCTTCCACCATTGCTAGCCTCTCTAATACCGTGCACTTTTTGCCGGTATCATACTGAAGGAAATATGCCCTAGAGGCAATAATAATGTTATTATTTTATTTCCTAATATCATGATAAATGTTTATTATTCATGCTAGAATTGTATTATCCAGAAACATAATACTTGTGTGAATACATAGACAAACTAAAACTCACTAGTATGCCTCTACTTGACTAGCTCGTTAATCAAAGATGGTTATGTTTCCTAACCATAGACATGTGTTGTCATTTGATTAACGGGGTCACATTATTAAGAGAATGATGTGATGGACATGACCCATTCCTTTAGCTTAGCACCCGATCATTTAGTATGTTGCTATTACTTTATTCATGACTTATACATGTTCCTATGACTATGAGATTATGCAACTCCCATTTGCCGGAGTAACACTTTGTGTGCTACCAAACATCACAATGTAACTGGGTGATTATAAAGGAGCTCTACAGGTGTCTCCAAAGGTAAATGTTGGGTTGGCATATTTGAGATTAGGATTTGTCACTCCGATTGTCGGAGAGGTATCTCTGGGCCCTCTCGGTAATGCACATCACATAAGCCTTGCAAGCATTGCAACTAATAAGTTAGTTGCGAGATGATGTATTATGAAACGAGTAAAGAGACTTGCCAGTAACGAGATTGAACTAGGTATTGAGATACCGACGATCGAATCTCGGGCAAGTAACATACCAATGACAAAGGAAACAACGTATGTTGTTATGCGGTCTGACCGACAAAGATCTTCGAAGAATATGTGGGAGCCACTATGAGCATCCAGGTTCCTCTATTGGTTATTGACCAGAGATGTGTCTCGGTCATGTCTACATTGTTCTCGAACCCGTAGGGTCCGCACGCTTAAGGTTTCGATGATAGTTATATTATGAGTTTACGAGTTTTGATGTACCGAAGTTAGTTCGGAGTCCCGGATGTGATCACGGACATGACGAGGAATCTCAAAATGGTCGAGACATAAAGGTTGATATATTGGACGGCTATATTCGGACACCGGAAGTGTTCCGGGTGATTTCGGAGAAACCCGGAGTGCCGGAGGGTTACCGGAACCCCCCCGGGAGAAGTAATGGGCCTTATGGGCCCTAGTGGAGAGAGAGGGGGCAGCCAGGGTGGGCCACGCGCCCCCTCCCCCTCCGGTACGAATTGGACTAGGAGAGGGGGGGCGGCGCCCCCCTTTCCTTCTCCCTCTCCCCCTTCCTTTCCCCCTCCTAGTAGGAGGAGGAAAGAGGGGAGTCCTACTCCTACTAGGAGGAGGACTCCTCCTCCTTGGCGCGCCCTAGGGCCGGCCGGCCTCCTCCCCTTGCTCCTTTATATACGGGGGCAGGGGGCACCCCTAGACACACAAGTTGATCCACGTGACCATTTTCTTAGCCGTGTGCGGTGCCCCCTTCCACCATAGTCCTCGATAATATTGTAGCGGTGCTTAGGCGAAGCCTTGCGATGGTAGAACATCAAGATCGTCACCACGCCGTCGTGCTGACGGAACTCCTCCCCGACACTTTGCTGGATCGGAGTCCGGGGATCGTCATCGAGCTGAACGTGTGCTAAAACTCAGAGGTGCCGTAGTTTCGGTGCTTGATCGGTCGGGCCGTGAAGACGTACGACTACATCAACTGCATTGTCATAACGCTTCCGCTGTCGATCTACGAGGGTACGTAGATCACACTCTCCCCTCTCGTTGCTATGCATCAGCATGATCTTGCGTGTGCATAGGATTTTTTTTGAAATTACTACGTTCCCCAACACATACACCCACCAAATACCTTCCTCAAAACAGCCATCGTACATACCTATCATGGCATTTCCATAGCCATTCCGAGATATATTTCCATGCAACTTTCCACCGTTCCGTTCATTATGACACGCTCCATCATTGTCATATTGCTATGCATGATCATGTAGTTGACGTTGTATTTGTGGCAAAGCCACCGTTCATAATTCTTTCATACATGTCACTCTTGAGTCATTGCACATCCCGGTACACTGCCGGAGGCATTCATATAGAGTCATATTTTTTTCTAAGAATTGAGTTGTAATTCATGAGTTGTAAGTAAATAAAAGTGTGATGATCATAATTTTTAGAGCATTGTCCCAAGTGAGGAAAGGATGATGGAGACTATGATTTCCCCACAAGTCGGGATGAGACTCCGGACGAAAAAAAAGAGGCCATAAAAAAAAGAGAAAGGTCCAAATAAAAAATATGAGAGAAAAAGAGAGAAGGGACAATGTTACTATCCTTTTACCACACTTGTGCTTCAAAGTAGCACCATGATTTTCATGATAGACAGTCTCTCATTATGTCACTTTCATATACTAGTGGGAATTTTTCATTACAGAACTTGGCTTGTATATTCCAATGATGGGCTCCCTCAAAATGCCCTAGGTATTCGTGAGCAAGCGAGTTGGATGCACACCCACTTAGTTTCTTTTGAGCTTTCATATACTTATAGCTCTAGTGCATCCGTTGCATGGCAATCCCTACTCACTCACATTGATATCTATTGATGGGCATCTCCATAGCCCGTTGATATGCCTAGTTGATGTGAGACTATCTTTTCCCTTTTTGTCTTCTCCACAACCACCATTCTATTCCACCTATAGTGCTATATCCATGGCTCACGCTCATGTATTGCGTGAAGATCGAAAAAGTTTTGAAAATGTCAAAAGTATGAAACAATTGCTTGGCTTGTCATTGGGGTTGTGCATGATTTAAATACTTTGTGTGGTGAAGATAGAGCATAGCCAGACTATATGATTTTGTAGGGATAGCTTTCTTTGGCCATGATATTTTGAGAAGACATAATTGCTTTGTTAGTATGCTTGAAGTATTATTATTTTTATATCAATATGAAATTTTGTCTTGAATCTTTCGAATCTGAATATTCATACCACAATTAAGAAGATTTACATTGAAATTATGCCAAGTAGCACTCCGCATCAAAAATTCTGTTTTTATCATTTACCTACTCGAGGACGAGCAGGAATTAAGCTTGGGGATGCTTGATACGCCTCCAACGTATCTATAATTTTTGATTGCTCCATGCTATATTATCTACTGTTTTAGACATTATTGGGATTTATTATCCACTTTTATATTATTTTTGGGACTAACCTATTAACAGGAGGCCTAGCCCAGAATTACTGTTTTTGCCTGTTTTAGGGTTTCGAAGAAAGGAATATCAAATGGAGTCTAAACGGAATGAAACCTTCGGAAACGTGATTTTCTCATCAGATAAGATCCAGGAGACTTGGACCCTCCGTCAAGAAAGCCACGAGGTGGTCACGAGGGTAGGGCGCCCCCCCTAGGGCGCGCCCCCTGCCTCGTGGGCCCCTCGAAGCTCCACCGACATACTTCCTCCTCCTATATATATCCACCACTACTAGAATCAGCTACTTTGCCATCTGCCAGCTCTTTGCCGTTAGCTAGCAGACGGCAAAGAAGCTCTTTTCCATCAGCTAGCAAAAAGCAGATGGCAAAGAACTGGCTGATGGCAAAGACATAATTTGCCATCAGCCAGTTCTTTGCCGTTGGCTAGCAGACGGCAAAGATTCTTTGCCGTCGGCTAGCGGACGGCAAAGAGGAAGGCGGCCCCACTGACGAGCTGCAAAAAAAAACCTAACGCCCCCCCCC
>NC_041384.1:703440615-703442574 GCF_002162155.2 Triticum dicoccoides
CCCGAAACAACACCCCGACACCGACACGGCACTACCCCGACATCGACACGACACCCCGACCCCCCGACCCCGAAACAACACCCCGACCCTGACACGGCACCCCGACACCGACAGGACACCCCGACCCCCGACACCTCCCGAAAAGGTGTTCTTTGGCCTTCCAGAGGCCGATGGGGTCATATATTTGTGAATTATTAGTTAGGTCATATATTTTTTGATTTTGTTATGAAAAACATCATATATAATTGTGTTGATCGTGTAGTTTTAAATGTGCAGTTGTTTCATCGCTATGAGGTTTGGTGTTCGACGACCTCGCCGTGCGTTTGACAAGCGCTGCCCCTTCGTTTGTGGGTGAGCACAAATGACAAGTCCTCCTCCCCCATTAATTATTTGATCTATTCCGATGAAACTTGATAGCTAGCTATATATGTGTCTTGAATCATCAGTATGCGTAACCAATATGTGTCTCTCATTCGGAAGCGTCATAGTTACAAATATGCATGCATTTGCATATTTATAACCTTGATTCTTTCGAATTGTCCAATGCTATCCATGGACAGCCCGAGTATGTGTAGATTGGGTTCGTTTTCCCATATGCTTTGCTCCGGATCCGACGCATAAATTTCGTTAGTGCCTCCCCTGTTGTTCTCCGGGTACACATCCTCTCTGTTTATTGCAGAGACGTGTATCAGGAGAACAGCGGGGAGGTGCTGCCGAAATTTTGCGTCGGATCCGGGGCATAGCATGGGAAAATGAACCCAATCTACACATACACGGGTGGGATTAGGACCTATCATTACCGATTAGAGTGTAGGTTGCATGGACGTAATAAAATTGACAAAGTAGATCAACTGATGAATATATACATGGTGAATTACATATATAATTGTTGTGTGTCCAGTAGCTCTGAAAGTCAAGATGAGTGACCGTGCGTGGATGTATACCGGTCACACTGGTTAGAACAAATGGAGCGCTGAATGGTTCATAAAAACCAAGGGGTTTCTGCAAGCCGCATTTGCAAATGGCCAAAAGAAAACCTGGTGCCCCTGTTTCCGGTGCGGCAATTGGGAAAAGAAGACATAGGCTGAAATGGGCAAACACCTGCAGAAGAGTGGTTTTACGCCCGATTATACGGTGTGGACATTTCATGGTGAGTCTGCCCAACGTGACCGAGCTGAGGTGGATCGCCGTCGCACCGACGAGCATGGTACCGGGATGGAAAACATGGTGCAAGACTATGATGATGCTCGGGATTCGGACGAGGAGATGGAGGAATCTGCAAAGGCCTTCAATGAAATGTTGGAGTCTTCAAAACGTCCACTCCACGAGCACACTGAGCTTTGTTAGTTGGATGCCATCTCACAAGTAATGACTCTGAAGGCTCAGTTCAACTTGGGCAGAGAATGCTATGACGCAATTATGACAGTATTTGGATGCTTTCTACCCAAAGGCCATGTAATGCCTGCAAACCTGTACCAGTCGGACAAAATCCTCCGTGCACTGAAGATGCCCTATGAGAAGATACATGCCTGTGAGAAAGGATGTGCCTTATTTAGGCTTGACTATGTGGACTTGAACTATTGTCCCATTTGCATGTCTTCCAGGTATATTGTGGTAGACAACGGTATGGGTGAGAAGACACAGACCAAAATCCCCGTTAGTGTTCTTCGGTATATGCCAATCGTACCAAGACTTCAACGTCTTTTAATGGTCGAAGAGATGGCCAGACAGATGACATGGCACAAAACAGGCAAAAGAACCGAACTAGATGCAGATGCGAATCTGATGATGGTACACACATCGGATGGTGTTGCGTGGAAAAAGTTTGATGAATTACATGCTGACAAAGCGGCAGATCCGAGGCATCCTCGAGTCAGCATCAGCACGGATGGGTTCAGTGTGTTTGGTATGATGGCAACCCAATACAGTTGTTGGCCCGTATTTGTCTTTCCCCTCAAT
>NC_041384.1:703442793-703470035 GCF_002162155.2 Triticum dicoccoides
TATGCAAACAAAGAACATTTTCCTGACGTTGATAATTCCAGGACCCAACTATTCGGGGGAAAATATGAATGTGTACATGCAGCCGCTTAAGGACGAATTGCAAGAAGCCTGGGATAATGGGTTCAAGACATACGATGCCTTTAGCAAACGGAACTTTATAATGCATGTCTGGTATGTACTCGACGCATGACTTGCTGGCGTATGCGCTATTCGTTGGCTGGTGTGTGCATGGAAGGTTCCTGTGCCCCACATGCAAGGGAGCTCTTGAGTTTCGTTGGCTTCAGGCCGGTCGCAAGTTTTCTTTCTTCGACATGCATAGACAGTTCCTGGATCCTCGCCATAAGTTCGGGAAAGACAAGAAGAACTTCATCAGGGGTAGAGTTGTCAAAAACTCTGCACCACCTGCATTGACAGGCCAACAGACCCTGGATCAGTTAAACGCTCTCGAGCCAGATCCACAACGTCCAGGTACTTCAAGGGGTATAATACTAAGCACGCGTGGACTCACAAAACATGCTTATGGGATCTGCCTTACTTCAAAGACCTCCTTTGCCCACACAACATCGACGTGATGCACACTGAGAAGAATATCGCCGAGGCACTTTTTGGTACATTGTTCGGCATAGATGGGAAGTCAAAGGATAATACTAAGGCTAGAGTCGATCTGGAGGCGCTATGTGATAGGCTGTTACAAAACATGAAAGAACCGAAAGGAAAGCAGAACTGGACGAAGCCAAAGGCATGGTTCAATCTTGGAAGGCCAGCTGTGAGGGAAATTCTCTTGTGGGTGCAACAGCAGTTGATGTTCCCTGATGGGTATGTAGCGAATCTAAAGAGGGGAGAGAATCTTGATAAACTGAAGATATTTGGTCTCAAGAGTCATGATTGGCACATATGGATTGAGCGCGTAATGCCGGTGATGTTGTGTGGCTTCATCCCTGAGGATGAATGGCTAGTACTGGCAGAACTCAGCTATTTCTTCTGTGTTCTTTGTGCGAAAGAACTATCGCCTGGCATGCTAGAAGAAATGGAAGAGTTGGCGCCGGAGTTGATCTGCAAGTTAGAGAAGATCTTTCCACCGGGCTTCTTTAATCCAATGCAGCATTTGATTTTGCATCTCCCGACCGAGGCAAGATTGGGGGGGCCCGTGCAAAATCGTTGGTGCTACCCAACTGAGAGGATGCAGAAGACGCTTCGAGAAAAATGTAAAAATAAACATAGAATTGAAGCATTGATGGCTGAGGCATTCATCATAGAGGAGGCGGCAAACTTCGTAACGGCGCACTACGAAGCCAAAAATCGTCATTTGCATAATCCGAAGCCTCGGTACAATGCTGACGAGCCTAAAAAGGGTGGATCCAACCTCAGCCTATTCAAAGGGAATCTCGCACCAGCTAGTGTTTCACGTCCAGTATCTTTGGATAACGAAGAATGGCGGACCATTTCATTGTATATCTTCAACAACGTGATAGAAGTGCGGTCGTACATCGAGTAAGTTCTTGGTACATTGTTTCGCAACTTCTATTTCCTTTGAACTGCTCTTATTCCTGGATATGTCATACAGTCGATACGTCGCCATATTCTCGTATGGAGCGGAGATCCAAAAGGATTCCGTCGAAGAGTATGAGCTTCTCGCAAAGCAAGGAGGCGGCTATCCCGGTTTCATCTCTTGGTTCAAACAAACGGTAATTTCTATTAGACAATTTCATTTCATTCGCTAATTTGTGCATAATGCAACAATCCTTTCATATTAAACTTGTAGGCTAATTCAGAGTCTATGGACCTCGAATTGAGACAAGTCGCTAATGGTTTTGACTATAAGGTCCGTTCATTTGACAAGTACGACATCAACGTGTATCGCTTTCGTACCTATGGCAAAGAGCTATCTATGGCCGACCGAAAGTCTACAAATTGTTGTGTATCTTCTATCGGCGAAGGAGGTACCGAGTATTATGGGAGAGTTGAAGCAATTTATGAACTTCTGTTCTATGGTGAAAACCCACTGAATGGCGTAGTCTTCAAATGTTATTGGTTTCAGTCGAAGGAGACTAGAAGGACTCATGAACATATAGGGCTAGTTGAAATCAACCAAAGCACCCATTTAGATGTTCCTGATGTCTATATTACGGCTCAACAGGCGACCCAAGTATTCTATCTACCGTGGGCCTGCCAAACTAATCCAAATCTGAAAGGTTGGGATGTCGTTTATGAAGTGCCGCCACGTGCTAGACTTTCTCCCCCAAAGGAAGAGCATTATGAACCTCACATTAACCCAGACACATATGAAGGAGAATTCTTCCAAGAGACACGTCTTTCCAAAAAGCGTTTCGAGAACCGCTATACTTCACCCCAAAACATTGAAGTAGACAGCGACAATGAATCCGACATCACCCCAGAGGAGGAACAAGAAGAGCCGGAACAAGAAGAGGTTACTGCTGCGGATGACCTGTCAATGCTTGACCGATTACGTCAAGGTGGCCTTGCACATGTTGATGCCAATGAACCCTATGAGCCCATCATTGATTATAGTGATGATGATGATTATGCATTTATTGATGATACTGATCGAGATTATTAGTAGTGTCAGGTATTCAATTTTTTTATGTTGTACTTGATGATGATACACTTAAGTGATATACATATTATTATTCATGTCGGTACTTTTTTATGTTGTACTAATTTCGTTTATTCTTTGTCATGGCAGGTGTTGAAAGATGGTGGGCGCTGGTCGGGAGCGCGCCGAGGCCCCTTCTTCGTCGGCGCGTGGTGCGAGGTCTTCCATTCCACACGCACCTCTCCGCCGAGCGTTGCTGGACAGTATAGTGACATCGTCGGGCCCTTCTTCGTCGACCGCGGTGCCCAGCAGGGGACGAGGTAAGAAGAAGAGAGGAGGTGGAGCACGTGGTCGCGGGAGAGGAGGTAGGGTGACTCTTACGGCGCCTTCCTCGCCGCTGCCCCCAGCTATTTCACCCGAGCACGTGACTGCTAGGGTGGACTCGTCTAAGGAGGAGGCTGCACGGACTCCGGTCCACGAGCCTCAGGTCCACGGGTCTTCGGCCCACAAGCCTCGGGTCGACGGGCCTTCGACCCACGAGACTTGGGCCCACGAGACCCCGAAGGACCACACGTCTGGATGGGGTACCTGGTCGGGTCAGCCTAAGGAGCCGAGTGGCCACGCTGATGATGGCGGGGACCCGAGTGGCCATGCTGATGATGGCGGGGAGCCGACTGATGAGGAGGGGGAGGAGGGGGCAACGTCTACCAGCGTGGTGCTACACGGCTCCCGTCCGTGCCGACGACCCGTGAGCAGAGGTGGTTGATTTTCCCTGATGGGGAGAGGTAAGTGCATTTAATCTTTTTGTACCTTCTGCATTCACGTTTCTTCAAATAACTGATGTGTTGGCCTTATCATGCTGTAGGGGTTGGGACCACCATGAAAGTGTCCGCCGGCCCAACTCCGTCCTTGGAGTTCTGATTCGGCTGACATCACTCGGCGGACGGCAAAGGCCTTCCGAAGTTTGCCGTCAGCGGCGGACGGCAAAGGCCTGCCGTTAACCACCTAACGGAGTAACAGCGCATTTATTGCCGTCTGCACTCTTTGCCGTCCGCTGCTGATGGCAAAGGCTCCTTTGCCGTCAGCCGCCGAAGCAGACGGCAAAGTACCTCTTTGCCGAACCTTACTTTGTCGTCACCTTTTGCTGTCCGCAGCGGACGGCAAAGACCTTTGCCGTCAGCCATCCATGCCTTTGTCGTCTGCCGTGGCAGATGGCAAAGTAGCTGATTCCTGTAGTGCACGTTCCCGAAAACGATCGGGGACGGAGCCAAAAACCTAATTCCACTGCCGCAACTTTCTGTATCCACGAGATCCCATCTTGGGGCCTGTTCCGGAGCTCCGCCGGAGGGGGCATCAATCACGGAGGGCTTCTACATCATCATCCAAGTCCCTCCGATGAAGTGTGAGTAGTTTACTTCAGACCTATGGGTCCATAGCTAGTAGCTAGATGGCTTCTTCTCTCTTTTTGGATCTCAATACAATGTTCTCCCCCTCTCTCGTGGAGATCTATTCAATGTAATCTTCTTTTTGCGGTGTGTTTGTTGAGACCGATGAATTGTGGGTTTATGATCAAGTCTATCTATGAATAATATTTGAATATTCTCTGAATTCTTTTATGTATGATTGGTTATCTTTGCATGTCTCTTTGAATTATCAGTTTGGTTTGGCCTACTAGATTGGTTGTTCTTGCCATGGGAGAAGTGCCTAGCTTTGGGTTCGATCTTGCGGTGTCCTTTCCTAGTGACATAAGTGGCAGCAAGGCACGTATTGTATCGTTGCCATCGAGGATAACAAGATGGGGTTTTTATCATATTGCATGAAACTATCCCTCTACATCATGTCATCTTGCTTAAGGCGTCACTCTATTTTTAACTTAATACTCTAGATGCATGCTGGATAGCGGTCGATGAGTGGAGTAATAGTAGTAGATGCAGAATCGTTTTGGTCTACTTGTCTCGGACGTGATGCCTATATACATGACCATACCTAGATATTCTCATAACTATGCTAAATTCTGTCAATTGCTCGACAGTAATTTGTTCACCCACCGTAGTGTTGGGGAACGTCGTAATTTCAAAAAAAATCCTACACACATGCAAGATCATGGTGATGCATAGCAACGAGAGGGGAGAGTATGATCTACGTACCCTTGTAGATCGACAACAGAAGCATTAACTTGGTTGATGTAGTCGTACGTCTTCACGGCCCGACCGATCAAGCACCGAAACTACGGCACCTCCGAGTTCTAGCACACGTTCAGCTCGATGACGATCCCCGGACTCCGATCCAGCAAAGTGTCAGGGAAGAGTTCCATCAGCACGACGGCGTGGTGACGATCTTGATGTGCTACCGTCGCAGGGCTTCGCCTAAGCACCGCTACAATATTATCGAGGACTATGGTGGAAGGGGGCACCGCACACGGCTAAGAATATGATCACGTGGATCAACTTGTGTCTCTAGGGGTGTCCCATGCCTCCGTATATAAAGGCTCAAAAGGGGGGGCTGGCCGGCCAAGAGGTGGTGCACCAGGAGGAGTCCTACTCCTTCCGGGAGTAGGACTCCCCCCCTTTCCTAGTTGGAATAGGATTCGCGGAGGGGGGAAAAGAGGAGAGAGAGGAGGAAGAGGGGCCGGCCCCCTCTCCTTGTCCTATTTGGACCAAGGGGGGGAGGGGCGCGCGGCCCATCTCTGGCCACCTCTCCTCTCTTTCACTAAGGCCCATATACTTCCCGGGGGGTTCCGGTAACCTCCGGTACTCCGGTAAAATCCCGATTTCACCCGGAACACTTCCGATATCCAAACATAGGCTTCCAATATATCAATCTTTATGTCTCGACCATTTCGAGACTCCTCGTCATGTCCGTGATCACATCCGGGACTCCGAACAACCTTCGGTACATCAAAATGCATAAACTCATAATATAACTGTCATCGTAACCTTAAGCGTGCGGACCCTACGGGTTCGAGAACAATGTAGACATGACCGAGACATGTCTCCGGTCAATAACCAATAGCGGAACCTAGATACTCATATTGGCTCCTACATATTCTACGAAGATCTTTTATCGGTCAGACCGCATAACAACATACGTTGTTCCCTTTGTCATCGGTATGTTACTTGCCCGAGATTCGATCGTCGGTATCCAATACCTAGTTCAATCTCGTTACCGGCAAGTCTCTTTACTCGTTCCGTAATACATCATCTCACAACTAACTCATTAGTTGCAATGCTTGCAAGGCTTATGTGATGTGCATTACCGAGAGGTCCCAGAGATACCTCTCCGACAATCGGAGTGACAAATCCTAATCTCGAAATACGCCAACCCAACATGTAACTTTGGAGACACCTGTAGAGCTCCTTTATAATCACCCAGTTACGTTATGACGTTTGGTAGCACACAAAGTGTTCCTCCGGCAAATGGGAGTGGCATAATCTCATAGTCATAGGAACATGTATAAGTTATGAAGAAAGCAATAGCAACATACTAAACGATCGGGTGCTAAGCTAATGGAATGGGTCATGTCAATCAGATCATTCATCTAATGATGTGATCCTGTTAATCAAATGACAACTCTTTGTCCATGGTTAGGAAACATAACCATCTTTGATCAACAAGCTAGTCTAGTAGAGGCATACTAGTGACACTCTGTTTGTCTATGTATTCACACATGTATTATGTTTCCGGTTAATACAATTCTAGCATGAATAATAAACTTTTATCATGATATATGAGGAAATAAATAATAACTTTTTTATTGCCTCTAGGGCATATTTCCTTCAGTCTCCCACTTGCACTAGAGTCAATAATCTAGATTACACAGTAATGATTCTAACACCCATGGAGCCTTGGTGCTGATCATGTTTTGCTCGTGGAAGAGGCTTAGTCAACGGGTCTGCTACATTCAGATCCGTATGTATCTTGCAAATCTCTATGTCTCCCACCTGGACTAGATCCCGGATGGAATTGAAGCGTCTCTTGATGTGCTTGGTTCTCTTGTGAAATCTGGATTCCTTTGCCAAGGCAATTGCACCAGTATTGTCACAAAAGATTTTCATTGGACCTGATGCACTAGGTATGACACCTAGATCGGATATGAACTCCTTCACCCAGACTCCTTCATTCGCTGCTTCCGAAGCAGCTATGTATTCCACTTCACACGTAGATCCCGCCACGACGCTCTGTTTAGAACTGCACCAACTGACAGCTCCACCATTTAATGCAAACACGTATCCGGTTTGCGATTTAGAATCGTCTGGATCAGTGTCAAAGCTTGCATCAACGTAACCATTTACAATGAGCTCTTTGTCACCTCCATATACGAGAAACATATCCTTAGTCCTTTTCAGGTACTTCAGGATGTTCTTGACCGCTGTCCAGTGATCCACTCCTGGATTACTTTGGTACCTCCCTGCTAGACTTATAGCAAGGCACACATCCGGTCTGGTACACAACATTGCATACATGATAGAGCCTATGGCTGACGCATAGGGAACATCTTTCATTTTCTCTCTATCTCCTGTAGTCGTCGGGCATTGAGTCTGACTCAACTTCACACCTTGTAACACAGGCAAGAACCCTTTCTTTGCTTGATCCATTTTGAACTTCTTTAAAATCTTGTCAAGGTATGTGCTTTGTGAAAGTCCAATTAAGCATCTTGATCTATCTCTATAGATCTTTATGCCTAATATGTAAGCAACTTCACCGAGGTCTTTCATTGAAAAACTCTTATTCAAGTATCCCTTTATGCTATCCAGAAATTCTATATCATTTCCAATCAGTAATATGTCATCCACATATAATATCAGAAATGCTATAGAGCTCCCACTCACTTTCTTGTAAATACAGGCTTCTCCAAAGGTCTGTATAAAACCAAATGCTTTGATCACACTATCAAAGTGTTTATTCCAACTCCAAGAGGCTTGCACCAGTCCATAAATGGATCGCTGGAGCTTGCACACTTTGTTAGCTCCCTTTGGATCGACAAAACCTTCCGGTTGCATCATATACAACTCTTCTTCCAGAAATCCATTCAGGAATGCAGTTTTGACATCCATCTGCCAAATTTCATAATCATAAAATGCGGCAATTGCTAACATGATTCGAACAAACTTAAGCATCGCTACGGGTGAGAAGGTCTCATCGTAGTCAACCCCTTGAACTTGTCGAAAACCTTTTGCGACAAGTCGAGCTTTGTAGACAGTAATATTACCATCAGCGTCAGTCTTCTTCTTGAAGATCCATTTATTCTCAATTGCTTGCCGATCATCGGGCAAGTCAACCAAAGTCCATACTTTGTTCTCATACATGGATCCCATCTCAGATTACATGGCTTCAAGCCATTTTTCGGAATCTGGGCTCACCATCGCTTCTTCATAGTTCGTAGGTTCATCATGATCTAGTAGAATGACTTCCAGAACAGGATTTCCGTACCACTCTGGCGCGGATCTTACTCTGGTTGATCTACGGGGTTCAGTAGTATCTTGTTCTGAAGTTTCATGATCATTAACATTAGCTTCCTCACTAATTGGTGTAGGTGTCGCAGAAACAGGTTTCTGTGATGTACTACTTTCCAATAAGGGAGCAGGTACAGTTACCTCGTCAAGTTCTACTTTCCCCCCACTCACTTCTTTCGAGAGAAACTCCTTCTCTAGAAAGGATCCATTCTTAGCAACGAATGTCTTGCCTTCAGATCTGTGATAGAAGATGTACCCAATAGTCTCCTTTGGGTATCCTATGAAGACACATTTCTTCGATTTGGGTTCAAGCTTATCAGGTTGAAGCTTTTTCACATAAGCATCGCAGCCCCAAACTTTAAGAAACGACAACTTTGGTTTCTTGCCAAACCATAGTTCATAAGGTGTCGTCTCAACAGATTTTGATGGTGCCCTATTTAACGTGAATGCGGCCGTCTCTAAAGCATAACCCCAAAATGATAGCGGTAAATTTGTAAGAGACATCATAGATCGCACCATATCAAGTAAAGTACAATTACGACGTTCGGACACACCATTACGCTGAGGTGTTCCGGGTGGCGTGAGTTGCGAAACTATTCCGCATTGTTTCAGATGTAGACCAAACTCGTAACTCAAATATTCTCCTCCACGATCAGATCGCAGAAACTTTATTTTCTTGTTACGATGATTTTCAACTTCACTCTGAAATTCTTTGAACTTTTCAAATGTTTCAGACTTATGCTTCATTAAGTAGATATACCCATATCTGCTTAAATCATCTGTGAAGGTGAGAAAATAACGATATCCGCCACGAGCCTCAACATTCATCGGACCACATACATCTGTATGTATGATTTCCAACAAATCTGTTGCTCTCTCCGTTGTATCGGAAAACGGAGTTTTAGTAATCTTGCCCATAAGGCACAGTTCGCAAGTACCAAGTGATTCATAATCAAGAGGTTCCAAAAGTCCATCGGTATGGAGTTTCTTCATGCTCTTTACACCGATATGACCTAAACGGCAGTGCCACAAATAAGTTGCACTATCATTATCAACTCTGCATCTTTTGGCTTCAACATTATGAATATGTGTGTTACTACTATCGAGATTCATCAAAAATAGACCACTCTTCAAAGGTGCATGACCATAAAAGATATTACTCATATAAATAGAACAACCATTATTCTCTGATTTAAATGAATAACCGTCTCACATTAAACAAGATCCAGATATAATGTTCATGCTCAACGCTGGCACCAAATAACAATTATTTAGGTCTAATACTAATCCTGAAGGTAGATGTAGAGGCAGCGTGCTGACCGTGATCACATCGACTTTAGAACCATTCCCCACGCGCATCGTCACCTCGTCCTTTGCCAGTGTTCGCTTAATCCGTAGTCCCTGTTTCGAGTTGCAAATATTAGCAACAGAACCAGTATCAAATACCCAGGTGCTACTGCGAGTATTAGTAAGGTACACATCAATAACATGTATATCACATATACCTTTGTTCACCTTGCCATCCTTCTTATCTGCCAAATACTTGGGGCAGTTCTGCTTCCAGTGACCAGTCTGCTTGCAGTAGAAGCACTCAGTTTCAGGCTTAGGTCCAGACTTGGGTTTCTTCTCTTGAGCAGCAACTTGCTTGCTGTTCTTCTTGAAGTTCCCCTTCTTCTTCCCTTTGCCCTTTTTCTTGAAACTAGTGGTCTTGTTGACCATCAACACTTGATGCTCCTTTTTGATTTCTACCTCCGCAGCTTTCAGCATTGCGAAGAGCTCGGGAATAGTCTTATTCATCCCTTGCATATTATAGTTCATCACAAAGCTCTTGTAGCTTGGTGGCAGTGATTGGCGAATTCTGTCAATGACGCAATCATCTGGAAGATTAACTCCCATCTGAATCAAGTGATTATTATACCCAGACATTTTGAGTATATGCTCACTGACAGAATTGTTCTCCTCCATCTTGTAGCTATAGAACTTATTGGAGACTTCATATCTCTCAATCCGGGCATTTGCTTGAAATATTAACTTCAACTCCTGGAACATCTCATATGCTCCATGACGCTCAAAACGTCGTTGAAGTCCCGATTCTAAGCCGTAAAGCATGGCACACTAAACTATCGAGTAGT
This sequence comes from Triticum dicoccoides, assembly GCF_002162155.2. Classification (NCBI taxonomy): domain Eukaryota; kingdom Viridiplantae; phylum Streptophyta; class Magnoliopsida; order Poales; family Poaceae; genus Triticum; species Triticum dicoccoides. The sequence continues at coordinate 703,452,933 of NC_041384.1, forward strand.
CATCAGCTTTGCTCTGCCAGACGTTCATAACATCTGGTGTTGCTCCAGCAGCAGGCCTGGCACCCAGCGGTGCTTCCAGGACGTAATTCTTCTGTGCAGCAATGAGGATAATCCTCAAGTTACGGCACAGTCCATGTAATTGCTACCATCATCTTTCAACTTTGCTTTCTCAAGGAACGCATTAAAATTTAACGGAACAACAGCACGGGCCATTTATCTACAATTAACATAAACAAGCAAGATACTATCAAGGACTAAGTTCATGATAAATTTAAGTTCAATTAATCATATTACTCAAGAACTCCCACTTAGATAGACATCCCTCTAATCATCTAAGTGATCACGTGATCCAAATCAACTAAACCATAACCGATCATCACGTGAAATGGAGTAGTTTTCAATGGTGAACATCGCTATGTTGATCATATCTACTATATGATTCACGCTCGATCTTTCGATCTCAGTGTTCCGAGGCCATATCTGCATATGCTAGGCTCGTCAAGTTTAACCTGAGTATTCTGCGTGTGCAAAACTGGCTTGCACCCGTTGTAGATGGACGTAGAGCTTATCACACCCGATCATCACGTGGTGTCTGGGCACGACGAACTTTGGCAACAGTGCATACTCAGGGAGAACACTTTTATCTTGAAATTTAGTGAGAGATCATCTTATAATGCTACCGTCAATCAAAGCAAGATAAGATGCATAAAAGATAAACATCACATGCAATCAATATAAGTGATATGATATGGCCATCATCATCTTGTGCTTGTGATCTCCATCTCCGAAGCACCGTCATGATCACCATCGTCACCGGCGTGACACCTTGATCTCCATCGTACCATCGTTGTCGTCTCGCCAATCTTATGCTTCTACGACTATCGCTACCGCTTAGTGATAAAGTAAAGCATTACAGGGCGATTGCATTGCATACAATAAAGTGACAACCATATGGCTCCTGCCAGTTGCCGATAACTCAGTTACAAAACATGATCATCTCATACAATAAAATTTAGCATCATGTCTTGACCATATCACATCACAACATGCCCTGCAAAAACAAGTTAGACGTCCTCTACTTTGTTGTTGCAAGTTTTACGTGGCTGCTACGGGCTTATGCAAGAACCAATCTTACCTACGCATCAAAACCACAACGATAGTTTGTCAAGTTGGTGTTGTTTTAACCTTCGCAAGGACCGGGCGTAGCCACACTTGGTTCAACTAAAGTTGGAGAAACTGTCACCCGCAAGCCACCTATGTGCAAAGCACGTCGGGAGAACTAGTCTCGCGTAAGCGTATGCGTAATGTCGGTCTGGGCCGCTTCATCCAACAATACCGCAGAACCAAAGTATGACATGCTGGTAAGCAGTATGACTTATATCGCCCACAACTCACTTGTGTTCTACTCGTGCAAATAACATCAACACATAAAACCTAGGCTTTGATACCACTGTTGGGGAACGTAGTAATTTCAAAAAAAATCCTACGCACACGCAAGATCATGGTGATGCATAGCAACGAGAGGGGAGAGTATGATCTACGTACCCTTGTAGATCGACAACGGAAGCATTAACTTGGTTGATGTAGTCGTACGTCTTCACGGCCCGACCGATCAAGCACCAAAACTACGGCACCTCCGAGTTCTAGCACACGTTCAGCTCGATGACGATCCCCGGACTCCGATCCAGCAAAGTGTCGGGGAAGAGTTCCGTCAGCACGACGGCGTGGTGACGGTCTTGATGTGCTACCGTCGCAGGGCTTCGCCTAAGCACCGCTACAATATTATCGAGGACTATGGTGGAAGGGGGCACCGCACACCGCTAAGAATATGATCACGTGGATCAACTTGTGTCTCTAGGGGTGTTCCGTGCCTCCATATATAAAGGCTCAAAAGGGGGGGCTGGCCGGCCAAGAGGTGGTGCGCCAGGAGGAGTCCTACTCCTTCTGGGAGTAGGACTCCCCCCCTTTCCTAGTTGGAATAGGATTCGTGGAGCGGGGAAAAGAGGAGAGAGAGGAGGAAGGGGGGCCAACCCCCTCTCCTTGTCCTATTCGGACCAAGGGGGGAGGGGCGTGCGGCCCATCACTGGCCACCTCTCCTCTCTTCCACTAAGGCCCACTAAGGCCCATATACTTCCCGGGGGGTTCCGGTAACCTCCGGTACTCCAGTAAAATCCCGATTTCACCCGGAACACTTCCGATATCCAAACATAGGCTTCCAATATATCAATCTTTATGTCTCGACCATTTCGAGACTCCTCGTCATGTCCGTGATCACATCCGGGACTCCGAATAACCTTCGGTACATCAAAATGCATAAACTCATAATATAACTGTCATCGTAACCTTAAGTGTGCGGACCCTACGGGTTCGAGAACAATGTAGACATGACCGAGACATGTCTCCGGTCAATAACCAATAGCGGAACCTGGATGCTCATATTGGCTCCTACATATTCTACGAAGATCTTTTATCGGTCAGACCGCATAACAACATACGTTGTTCCCTTTGTCATCGGTATGTTACTTGCCCGAGATTCGATCGTCGGTATCCAATACCTAGTTCAATCTCGTTACCGGCAAGTCTCTTTACTCGTTCCATAATACATCATCTCACAACTAACTCATTAGTTGCAATGCTTGCAAGGCTTATGTGATGTGCATTACCGAGAGGGCCCAGAGATACCTCTCCGACAATCGGAGTGACAAATCCTAATCTCGAAATACGCCAACCCAACATGTACCTTTGGAGACACCTGTAGAGCTCCTTTATAATCACCCAGTTACGTTGTGACGTTTGGTAGCACACAAAGTGTTCCTCCGGCAAATGGGAGTTGCATAATCTCATAGTCATAGGAACATGTATAAGTCATGGAGAAAGCAATAGCAACATACTAAATGATCGGGTGCTAAGCTAATGGAATGGGTCATGTCAATCAGATCATTCATCTAATGATGTGATCCTGTTAATCAAATGACAACTCTTTGTCCATGGTTAGGAAACATAACCATCTTTGATCAACAAGCTAGTCTAGTAGAGGCATACTAGTGACACTCTGTTTGTCTATGTATTCACACATGTATTATGTTTCCGGTTAATACAATTCTAGCATGAATAATAAACTTTTATCATGATATATAAGGAAATAAATAATAACTTTATTATTGCCTCTAGGGCATATTTCCTTCACGTAGAATACTTATGCTCTTGAGAGAAGCCACTAGTGAAACCTATGGCCCCGGGGTCTCTTTCTCATCATATCAATCTCCATCACTTTATTATTGCTTTGCTTTTACTTTGCTTTTACTTTATTTACTTTGCATCTCTATACCAAAAATACCAAAAATATTATTTATCATCTCTATCAGATCTCACTTTCGTAAGTGACTGTGAAGGGATTGACAACCCCTAAGTGCATTGGTCGCATTGAGATATTGTTTTTGTGTAGGTACGAGGGACTCGAGCGTAGCCTCCTACTGGATTGATATCGTGGTTCTCAAAAACTGAGGGAAATACTTACGCTACTTTGCTGCATCATCCCTTCCTCTTCGGGGAAATCCAACGCAGTGCTCAAGAGGTAGCAAACAATAAAAAATTATAGATATGTTGGAGACGTATCACTCAACGCTGGCACCAAATAACAATTATTTAGGTCTAAAACTAATCCCGAAGGTAGATGTAGAGGTAGCGTGCCGACGGCGATCACATCGACTTTGGAACCATTTTCCACGCGCATCATCACCTCGTCCTTAGCCAATCTTCGCTTAATCTGTAGCCCCTGTTTCGAGTTGCAAATATTAGCAATAGAACCAGTATCAAATACCCGGGCGCTACTGCGAGCATTAGTAAGGTACACATCAATAATATTTATATCAAATATACCTTTCACTTTGCCATCCTTCTTCTCTGCCAAATACTTGGGGCAGTTCCGCTTCCAGTGACCAGTCCATTTGTAGTAGAAGCACTTAGTCTCAGGCTTAGGTCTAGACTTGGGTTTCTTTACTTGAGCAACAACTGGCTTGCTATTCTTTTTGAAGTTCCCCTTCTTTCCTTTACCCTTTTTCTTGAAACTGGTGGTCTTGTTGACTATCAACACTTGATGCTCCTTCTTGATTTCTACCTCCGCAGCCTTTAGCATCACGAAGAGCTCAGAAATCGTCTTATCCAGCCCTTGCATACTATAGTTCATCATGAAGCTCTTGTAGCTTGGTGACAGTGATTGAAGAACTCTGTCAATGACACTATCATCAGGAAGATTCACTCCCATCTGAGTCAAGTGGTTGTGGTACCCAGACATTCTGAGTATATGTTCACTGACAGAATTATTCTTCTCCATTTTTCCGCTGTAGAACTTATTGGAGACTGCATATCTCTCAATCTGGGCATTTGCTTGAAATATTAACTTCAACTCCTGGAACATCTCATATGCTCCATAATGTTCAAAACATCGTTCAAGTCCCGGTTTTAAGCTGTAAAGCATGGCACACTGAACTATCGAATAGTCATCAGCTTTGCTCTACCAGGTGTTCACAACATCTGGCATTGCTCCTGCAGCGGGTTTGTCACCTAGCAGTGCTTCCAGGATGTAATTCTTCTGTGCAGCAATGAGGATAATCCTCAAGTTACGGACCCAGTCTGTGTAGTTGCTACCATTATCTTTCAACTTAGCTTTCTTTAGGAACACATTAAAATTCAACAGAACAACAACACGGGCCATCTATCTACAACAACATAGACATGCAAAATACTATCAGGTACTAAGTTCATGATAAATTAAAGAGAGGGGTTGCCATGCCTCGCTTTGTCTTCTTGAAGTCGGAGCTACTAAGGAGGGGCCCTTGCGGTGACGATGACACAAGACGGGTGGTCGCCTCTGGCACTGGCTCGGCGCAAGCCCAACGCTTTTCTCTTGCAATGCTCGTCGACAGAGCCGGAGCTGCCTGGTCGTCAGTGCGTGCGGCTGACTGTTTGGCATCGACCGGTGCAGTCCTCTATGCTTGTTTGTGGTGAGGGATTCTTCAGTGGTCGTCGATGGTGGAGTCGGAGTCGCCGTCATGGAGGCGTGATGACGATGACATTGGGTTGCAACCTTGACGATGCTTTTCTTCTCGGCGGCGTGTGTGCGTTCTTGTGTGGGTTGCTAGGTCACCTTGTGTGCCTTGTTTTTTCGGACATGTTATGACGGTTTTTGCTTGGTTTTCCGTTAATTAATCGGACAATTTTCTTCGATCTTTTTAAATGAATCGGGCCCTGAAGGACCGTGTTTCCAAAAAAAATAATTTTATGAAGTGAAAGGCTGTCAGCTTGTCCAAAGAATTTGATCCAGGCACTCGAGGCATCCTAGCCTCATAGGTGAAGTTTGAAATTGCCCACGGCTCCGCACTGAACGAGTATCCCTGATATGTCTCCGTCTTATCTATAATTTTTGATTGTTCTATGCCAATATTCTACAACTTCCATATACTTTTGGCAACTTTTTATACTATTTTTGGGACTAACATGTTGATCCAGTGCCCGGTGCCAGTTCCTGTTTGTTGCATATTTTTTTGTTTCGTAGAATATCCATATTAAACGGAGTCCAAACAGGATAAAAACTGACGGAGATTATTTTGGAATATATATGATTTTGGAGAAGAAAAATCCACGCGAGACGATACCCGAGGGGGGCATGAGGCAGGGGGCGCGCCCCAGGGGGGGCAGGCACGCCCCTCACCCTCGTGGCCACCCCATAAGGCGGTTGACGCCCTTCTTTCGCCGCAAGAAAGCTAATATCTGGACAGAGATTGTGTTAAAATTTCAGCCTAATCGGAGTTACGGATCTCCGGGAATATAAGAAACGGTGAAAGGGAAGAATCGGAGAACGCATAAAAGAGAGAGACAGAGAGATAGATCCAATCTCGGAGGGGCTCTCGCCCCTCCCATGCCATGGAGGCCATGGACTAGAGGGGAAACACTTCTCCCATCTAGAGAGGAGGTCAAGGAAGAAGAAGAAGGAGGGGGGCTCTCTCCCCCTCGCTTCCGGTGGTGCCGGAGTGCCACCGGGGGCCATCATCATCACCGCAATCTTCACCAACAACTTCACCGCCATCATCACCAACTCTTCCCCCTCTATGAAGCGGTGTAACCCCTCTTTTACCCGCTGTAATCTCTACTTAAACATGGTGCTCAACGCTATATATTATTACGCAATGATGTATGGCTATCCTATGATGTTTGAGTAGATCCGTTTTATCCTATGGGCTACTTGATGATGAAGATTGGTTTGAGTTGCATCTTTTGTTATTGGTGCCGTCCTATGATGCTCTCCGTGTCGCGCAAGCGTGAGGGATCCCCGCTGTAGGGTGTTGCAACACGTTCATGATTCGCTTATAGTGGGTTGCGTGAGTGACTGAAACACAAACCCGAGTAAGGGGGTTGTTGCGTATGGGATAAAGAGGACTTGATACTTTAATGCTATGGTTGTGTTTTACCTTAATGATCTTTAGTAGTTGCGTATGCTTGCTAGAGTTCCAATCATAAGTGCATATGATCCAAGTAGAGAAAGTATGTTAGCTAATGCCTCTCCCTCATATGAAACTGCGATAATGATTACCGGTCTAGTTATCGATTGCCTAGGGACAAATAACTTTCTCGTAACAAAAAGCTCTTTACTAAAACTAATTTAGTTGTGTCTTTATCTAAACAGCCCCTATTTTTATTTACATAATCTTTATTATCTTGCAAACCTATCCCACAACACCTACAAAGTACTTCTACTTTCATACTTGTTCTAGGTAAAGCGAACGTCAAGCGTGCGTAGAGTTGTATCGGTGGTCGATAGAACTTGAGGGAATATTTATTCTACCTTTAGCTCCTCGTTGGGTTTGACACTCTTACTTATCGAAAACTGTTGCGATCCCCTATACTTGTGGGTTATCAAGACCTTTTTCCGGCGTCGTTGCCGGGGAGCAATAGTGTGGGGTGAATATTGTCAGGTGTGCTTGTTTGCTTTATCACTAGGTAATCTTTATTTGCTGTTCTTAGTTGTTATTTATCTTTAGTTATGGATATGGAACACAAAATACCAAAAAAATTAGGTGTACTTGCTGCTCATGGAGATGAGGAAGCTCCTAAAACCCTCGATGCTGGTTATGTGAAAGATATTATGTACTACTTTAAGAATCCTGAGAAAACCCCATTCAATTATGTACTGGGAGTAACGTTGGATCAACACGAATACTTTAGGGATTATCGCTTGACACAAAAAGGGAAACTATTATGGGATCAAATTCATATATTGAATTGGTATGCTAGGCAACTATGCTTGAGATATGATTATTATACATGTTGCTCTAGGATGAAGGCTCCACACCATCCCTTTTTATGCGAATTTAATGATAATAAAACCTTAGCTTCTTATGCTAATGGTATATATGATTACTATGATGTGGAACAAATAGAAGAATTTGTTGCTTTTATGGGTGCTTATGAAATTGATTCTATGTTTAAAGAGTTTGAAGATTTTGATGATTCGGTTTATAGACCTGAAAATTTAGCTATCCTTAAATATTGCTATGAGAATTATGAATACAATTCCGACATTAATGCACTTATTGAGAAAGTCTCCGCTGTCCAAGAAGAGACTAATATTTTGCAGGAATCTATGGAAGAAGAAGTTGATGAAACTGTGAGCTCATTGGATGAAAAAGATGAGGAGAAGAGCGAAGAACAAAAGGAGGAAGAGCTGATTGATCGCCCGTGCCCACCTTCTAATGAGAGTAACTCTTCAACTCATACATTGTTTAATTCCCCTTCATGCTTACCGAAGGATGAATGCTATGATAATTGCTATGATCCCGTTAATTCTTTTGAAATATCCCTTTTTGATGCTATGCTTGTGGCCAAGATGCCAATATGAATTATGCTTATGGAGATGAACTTGCTATTGTTCCTTATGTTAAACATGAAATTGTTGCTATTGCACCCATGCATGATAGTCCTATTATCTTTTTGAATTCTCCCAACTACACTATATCGGAGAAGTTTGTTCTTATTAAGGATTATATTGATGGGTTGCCTTTTACCGTTGCACATGATGATTTTGATGAATATAATATGCATGTGCTTGCTGCTCCTACTTGCAATTATTATGAGAGAGGAACTATATCTCCACCTCTCTATGTTTCCAATACGATAAAATTGCAAGAAACTATTTATACTATGCATTGGCCTTTACTATGTGTGCATGAATTGTTCTTTTATGACATGCCGATGCATATGAAGAGAGTTAGACTTCGTCATTACATGATATATGTTACTTTGTGCTCACTACTAAATTACAAATCATTGTTAATTAAAATTGGCTTTGATATACCTTGGGATCCGGGTGGATTCACTACTTGAGCACTATATGCCTAGCTTAATGGCTTTACAGAAAGTTCTGTCAGGGAGACAACCCGGAAGTTTTAGAGAGTCTTCTGTTGAGTGCTTTCATATAGTTTAAAAACAACAAAAGTAAAGAGGGGAACCCAAAACTTTTTCAAAAAGGAAAGTGAAAGTGAGAAAGACAAGCATTGTTGAAGTGGAAGAGCTCCTTGAACTTTGTTCATGCTCACAGCAACTTTGTGAATCTTGATTACAGAAACTTTTCAACAAAAAGAATTATCCCCTTGTACAATTCCATTGTGTTATAAAAATAATGTGCCAAGGTTTTCCTTTAGGATGATTACATTTGCTTGATGGTTTGTACGGTGCAGGACAGAAACTTAGGCTGTAGTGCGCGGTTTTACATTTTTATCTGGAACATCAAATGGTTCTGATTCTTTCTGCACTGTCTTCCTATACAAATTGTTTATTTTTCATAATTTTGGTAGAATTTTTCAAGTATCATAAGTATGGTGAATGTTCAGATTATTACAGACTGTTCTGTTTTAGACAGATTCTGTTTTTGATGCATAGTTTGCTTGTTTTGATGAAACTGTCAATTTATATTAGAGGATTAAGCCATGAAAAAGTTATGTTTCAGTAGAAACAATGCAAAAACAAAATATGAATTGGTTTGCAACAGTACTAAGAGTAGTGATTTGCTTTATTTTACTAACGGATCTTACCGAGTTTTCTGTTGAAGTTTTGGGTGGATGAAGTGTTCGATGATCGAGAAGTTCTCGATGTGAGAAGAAGGAAGAGAGGCAAGAGCTCAAGCTTGGGGATGCACGAGGCACCCCAACTAAATATTCAAGGAGACTCAAGCGTCTAATCTTGGGGATGCCCCGGAAGGCATCCCCTCTTTCTTCAACAAGTATCGGCATGTTTTGGGATTCGTTTCGTTAATGCGATATGTGCAATCTTGGAGCGTCTTTTGCATTTAGTTTTCATTTTTATTTTATGCACCATACTGGTATGAGATAGTCCTTGGTTGATTTATAAAATTCTCTTTGCACTTCACTTATATCTTTTGAGTATGACTTTATAGAATGCTTCATGTGCTTCACTTATATCATTTGAAGTTTGGATTGCCTGTTTCTCTTTACATAGAAAACCGCCATTTGTAGAATGCTATTTTGCTTCACTTATATTGTTAGAGCATGGGCATATCTTTTTTAGAAATAATTAAACTCTCTTGCTTCACTTATATCTATTTAGAGAGATGACAGGAATTGGTCATTCACATGGTTAGTCATAAAATCCTACATAAAACTTGTAGATCATTGAATATGATATGTTTGATTCCTTGCAATAGTTTTGCGATATAAAGATGGTGATATTAGAGTCATGCTAGTGGGTAGTTGTGGATTGTAGAAATACTTGTGTTGTGGTTTGTGATTCTCGTAGCATGCACGTATGGTGAACCGTTATGTAACGAAGTCGGAGCATGATTTATTTATTGATTGTCTTCCTTATGAGTGGCGGTCAGGGATGAGCGATGGTCTTTTCCTACCAATCTATCCGCCTAGGAGCATGCACGTAGTACTTTGTTTCGATGACTAATAGATTTTTGCAATAAGTATGTGAGTTCTTTATGACTAATGTTGAGTCCATGGATTATACGCACTCTCACCCTTCCACCATTGCTAGCCTCTCTAGTACCGTGCAACTTTCGCCGGTACCTTAAACCCACCATATACCTTCCTCAAAACAGCCATCATACCTACCTATCATGGCATTTCCATAGCCATTCCGAGATATATTGCCATGCAACTTCCATCATCATCATATACATGACTTGAGAATTCATTGTCATATTGCTTTGCATGATCGTAAGATAGCTAGCATCATGTTTTCACGGCTTGTCCGTTTTTTGATGTCATTGCTACGCTAGATCATTGCACATCCCGGTACACCGCCGGAGGCATTCATATAGAGTCATATCTTTGTTCTAGTATCTAGTTGTAATATTGAGTTGTAAGTAAATAAAAGTGTGATGATCATCATTATTAGAGCATTGCCCTAGTGAGGAAAGGATGATGGAGACTTTGGTTCCCCCACAAGTCGGGATGAGACTCCGGGCGAAAAAATAATAAAAAAATAAAAAAGAATAAAAAAAGAGAAAGGCCAAAAAAAGAGAAGGCCCAAAAAATGAGAGAAAAAGAGAGAAGGGGCAATGTTACTATCCTTTTACCACACTTGTGCTTCAAAGTAGCACCATGTTATTCATATAGAGAGTCTCTTGAGTTATCACTTTCATATACTAGTGGGATTCATTATAGAACTTGGCCTATATATTCCGATGATGGGCTTCCTCAAACGCCCGAGGTCTTCATGAGCAAGCAAGTTGGATGCACACCCACTTAGTTTCAGTTTGAGCTTTCATACACTTATAGCTCTAGTGGTTGCATGGCAATCCCTACTCACTCACATTGATATCTATTGATGGGCATCTCTATAGCCCATTGATACGCCTCGTTGATGTGAGACTATCCTCTCCTTTTTGTCTCCTCCACAACCACCATTCTATTCCACCTATAGTGCTATGTCCATGGCTCACGCTCATGTATTGTGTGAAAGTTGAAAAGGTTTGAGAACGTCAAAAGTATGAAACAATTGCTTGGCTTGTCATCGGGGTTGTGCATGATGTGAATATTTTGTGTGGTGAAGATGGAGCATAGCCAGACTATATGATTTTGTAGGGATAACTTTCTTTGGCCATGTTATTTTGAAAATACATGATTGCTTTATTAGTAGGCTTGAAGTATTATTGTTTTTATGTCAAATGATAGAATATTGCTTTGAATAACTCGTATCTTAATATTCATGCCATGATTAGATATGTGATCAAGATTATGCTAGGTAGCATTCCACATCAAAAAATATCTTTTTTATCATTTACCTACTTGAGGACGAGTAGGAATTAAGCTTGGGGATGCTGATACGTCTCTGTCGTATCTATAACTTTTGATTGTTCTATGCCAATATTCTACAACTTTCATATACTTTTGGCAACTTTTTATACTATTTTTGGGACTAACATATTGATCCAGTGCCCATTGCCAGTTCCTGTTTGTTGCATGTTTTTTTGTTTCGCAGAATATCCATATCAAACAGAGTCCAAACGGGATAAAAACTGATGAAGATTTTTTTTTGGAATATATATGATTTTTGGGAAGAAAAATCCACGCGAGATGATGCCCGAGGGGGCCACGAGGCAGGGGGCGCGCCCCTGACCCTCGTGGCCACCCCGTAAGGCGGTTGATGCCCTTCTTTCGCCACAAGAAACCTAATATCCGGATAGAGATCGTGTTAAAATTTCAGCCCAATCGGAGTTACGGATCTCCGATAATATAAGAAACGGTGAAAGGAAAGAATCTGAGAACGCAGAAACAGAGAGAGACAGATCCAATCTCGGAGGGGCTCTCGCCCCTCCCATGCCATGGAGGCCATGGACCAGAGGGGAAACCCTTCTCCCATCTAGGGAGGAGGTCAAGGAAGAAGAAGAAGGAGGGGGGCTCTCTCCACCTCGCTTTCGGTTGCGCCGGAGTGCCACCGGGGCCATCATCATCACCGCAATCTTCACCAATAACTTCACCGCCATCATCACCAACTCTTCCCCCCTCTATACAGCTTTGTAACCCCTCTTTTACCCGCTGTAATCTCTACTTAAACATGGTTCTCAACGCTATATATTATTTCCCAATGATGTATGGCTATCCTATGATGTTTGAGTAGATCCTTTTGTCCTATGGGCTATTTGATGATCAAGATTGGTTTGAGTTGCATGTTTTGTTATTGGTGTTGTCCTATGGTGCTCTCCATGTCGTGCAAGCGTGAGGAATCCCCGCTATAGGGTGTTGCAATACGTTCATGATTCGCTTATAGTGGGTTGCGTGATTGACTGAAACACAAACCCGAGTAAGGGGGTTGTTGCGTATGGGATAAAGAGGACTTGATACTTTAATGCTATGGTTGGGTTTTACCTTAATGATCTTTAGTAGTTGCGGATTCTTGCTAGAGTTCCAATCATAAGTGCATATGATCCAAGTAGAGAAAGTATGTTAGCTAATGCCTCTCCCTCATATGAAACTGCGATAATGATTACCGGTCTAGTTATCGATTGCCTAGGGACAAATAACTTTCTCGTAACAAAAAGCTCTTTAATAAAACTAATTTAGTTGTGTCTTTATCTAAACAGCCCCTATTTTTTATTTACGTAATCTTTATTATCTTGCAAACCTATCCAACAACACCTACAAAGTACTTCTAGTTTCATACTTGTTCTAGGTAAAGCGAACGTCAAGCGTGCGTAGAGTTGTATCGGTGGTCGATAGAACTTGAGGGAATATGTGTTCTGCCTTTAGCTCCTCGTTGGGTTCGACACTCTTACTTATCGAAAACTGTTGCGATCCCCTATACTTGTGGGTTATCAAGACCTTTTTCTGGCGTCATTGCCGAGGAGCAATAGCGTGGGGTGAATATTGTCGTGTGTGCTTGTTTGCTTTATCACTAAGTAATTTTTATTTGTCGTTCTTAGTTGTTCTTTACCTTTAGTTATGGATATGGAACACGAAATACCAAAAAAATTAGGTGTACTTGCTGCTCATGGAGATGAGGAACCTCCTAAAACCCTCGATGTTGGTTATGTGAAAGATATTATGTACTACTTTAATAATCCTGAGAAAACCCCATTCAATTATGTACTGGGAGTAACATTGGATCAACGCGAATACTTTAGGGATTATCGCTTGACACAAAAAGGGAAACTATTATGGGATCAAATTCATATATTGAATTGGTATGCTAGGCAACTATGCTTGAGATATGATTATACTTGTTGCTCTAGGATGAAGGCTCCACACCATCCCTTTTTATGCGAATTTAATGATAATAAAACCTTAGCTTCTTATGCTAATGGTATATATGATTACTATGATGTGGAACAAATAGAAGAATTTGTTGCTTTTATGGGTGCTTATGAAATTGAATCTATGTTTAAAGAGTTTGAAGATTTTGATGATTCGGTTTATAGACCTGAAAGTTTAGCTATCTTTAAATATTGCTATGAGAATTATGAATACAATTCCGATATTAATGCACTTATTGACAAAGTCTCCGCTATCCAAGAAGAGACTAATATTTTGCAGGAATCTATGGAAGAAGAAGTTGATGAAACTGTGAGCTCATTGGATGAAAAAGATGAGGAGAAGAGCGAAGAACAAAAGGAGGAAGAGCTGATTGATCACCCGAGCCCACCTTCTAATGAGAGTAACTCTTCAACTCATATATTGTTTAATTCCCCTTCATGCTTACCGAAGGATGAATGCTATGATAATTGCTATGGTCCCATTGATTCTTTTGAAATATCCCTTTTTGATGCTATGCTTGTGGCCAAGATGCCAATATGAATTATGCTTATGGAGATGAACTTGCTATTGTTCCTTATGTTAAACATGAAATTGTTGCTATTGCACCCACGCATGATAGTCCTATTATCTTTTTGAATTCTCCCAACTACACTAAATCGGAGAAGTTTGATCTTATTAAGGATTATATTGATGGGTTGCCTTTTACCGTTGCACATGATGATTTTGATGAATATAATATGCATGTGCTTGCTGCTCCTACTTGCAATTACTATGAGAGAGGAACGATGTCTCCACCTCTCTATGTTTCCAATACAATAAAATTACAAGAAACTATTTATACTATGCATTGGCCTTTACTATGTGTGCATGAATTGTTCTTTTATGACATGCCGATGCATAGGAAGAGAGTTAGACTTCGTCATTACATGATATATGTTACTTTGTGCTCACTACTAAATTACAAATCATTGTTAATTAAAATTGGCTTTGATATACCTTGGGATCTGGGTGGATTCACTACTTGAGCACTATATGCCTAGCTTAATGGCTTTAAAGAAAGTGCTGCCAGGGAGACAACCCGGAAGTTTTAGAGAGTCATTTATTTCTGTTGAGTGCTTTCATATAGTAATAAAGAGAGGAACCCAAAACTTTTTCAAAAAGGAAAGTGAAAGTGAGAAAGACAAGCATTGTTGAAGTGGGAGAGCTCCTTGAACTTTGTTCATGCTCACGGCAACTTTGTGAATCTTGATTACAGAAAATTTTCAAAAAATAATTATCCCCTTGTACAATTCCATTGTGTTATAAAAATAATGTGCCAAGGTTTGCCTTTAGGATGATTACATTTGCTTGATGGTTTGTACGGTGCAGGACAGAAACTTTGGTTGTAGTGCGCGATTTTACATTTTTATCCGGAATGTCAAATGGTTCTGATTCTTTCTGCACTGTCTTTATATACAAATTGTTTATTTTTCCTAATTTTGGTAGGATTTTGCAAGTATCATAAGTATGGTGAATGTTCAGATTATTACAGACTGTTCTGTTTTAGACAGATTCTGTTTTTGATGCATAGTTTGCTTGTTTTGATTAAACTATCAATTTATATTAGTGGATTAAGCCATGAAAAAGTTATGTTACAGTATACAGAATGCAAAAAAAAAATATGAATTGGTTTGCAACAGTACTTAGAGTAGTGATTTTCTTTATTATACTAACGGATCTTACCGAGTTTTCTGTTGAAGTTTTGTGTGGAAGAAGTGTTCGATGATCGAGAAGGTCTTGATGTGAGAAGAAGGATGAGAGGCAGGAGATCAAACTTGGGGATGCCCGAGGCACCCCAACTAAATATTCAAGGATACTCAAGCGTCTAAGGTTGGGGATGCCCCGGAAGGCATCCCCTCTTTCTTCAACAAGTATCGGTATGTTTTCGGATTCGTTTCGTTCATGCGATATGTGAAATCTTGGAGCGTCTTTTGCATTTAGTTTTCATTTTTCTTTTATGCACCATACTGGTATGAGATAGTCCTTGGTTGATTTATAAAATGCTCTTTGCACTTCACTTATATCTTTTGAGTATGGCTTTATAGAATGCTTTATGTGCTTTACTTATATCACTTGAAGTTTGGATTGTCTGTTTCTCTTTACATAGAAAACCGCCATTTGTAGAATGTTGTTTTGCTTCACTTATACTTGTTAGAGCGTGGGCATATCTTTTGTAGAAAGAATTAAACTCTCTTGCTTCACTTATATCTACTTAGAGAGATGACAGAAATTGGTCATTCACATGGTTAGTCATAAAATCCTACATAAAATTTGTAGATCACTGAATATGATATGTTTGATTCCTTGCAATAGTTTTGCTATATAAAGATGGTGATATTAGAGTCATGCTAGAGGGTAGTTGTGGATTGTAGAAATACTTGTGTTGAGGTTTGTGATTCCCGTAGCATGCACGTATGGTGAACTGTTATGTAACATAGTCGGAGTATGATTTATTTATTGATTATCTTTCTTATGAGTGGCGGTCAGGGACGAGCGATGGTCTTTTCCTACCAATCTATCCCCCTAGGAGCATGCGCGTAGAACTTTGTTTCGATGACTAATAGATTTTTGCAATAAGTATGTGAGTTCTTTATGACTAATGTTGAGTCCATAGATTATACACACTCTCACCCTTCCACCATGAGGTTGTTGCAATACGTTCATGATTCGCTTATACTGGGTTGCATGAGTGACTGAAACACAAACCCGAGTAAGGGGGTTGTTGCGTATGGGATAAACAGGACTTGATACTTTAATGCTATGGTTGGGTTTTACCTTAATGATCTTTAGTAGTTACGGATGCTTGCTAGAGTTCCAATCATAAGTGCATATGATCAAGTAGAGAAAGTATGCTAGCTTATGCCTCTCCCTCCTATGAAACTGCAATAATGATTACCGGTCTAGTTATCGATTGCCTAGGGACAAATAACTTTCTCGTAACAAAATGCTCTTTACTAAAACTAATTTAATTGTGTCTTTATCTAAACAAGCCCTATTTTTTATTTACGTAATCTTTATTATATTGCAAACCTATTCAAAAACACCTACAAAGTACTTCTAGTTTCATACTTGTTCTAGGTAAAGCGAACGTCAAGCGTGCGTAGAGTTGTATTAGTGGTCGATAGAACTTGAGGGGATATTTATTCTGCCTTTAGCTCCTCGTTGGGTTCGACACTCTTACTTATCAAAAACTGTTGCGATCCCCTATACTTGTGGGTTATCAAGAATCCCATCGGCCCAAGAACAAATCGCCAGGAGATTTTCCAATTTTTTAGTCTCGGAGGGAGAAGAAGAGATCGAGAGCTTCATCACACCATTGACTATGGCAGAAACTACAGTCGGATTGCTGCCTCTCCTCCCGGATGAGGTCGCCACCACTCGTCTGAGGCGGATCATGGCGGAGACTGCAGGAGCGATGCCTCTCCTCCACACCCTCCCGGATGAGATCTCCATCTGGGAGATCCTCGTCCGCCTGCCTCCCAAAACCCTCCTCCGCTGCCGCGCTGTCTGCCACGCGTGGCGTCGTGCCACCTCCACCGGTGACTTCCTCCTCGCCCACCACGCCCGCCAGCCCACCGTCCCCCACCTCCACGGCTACAACTGCGCCGGCGACGTCGTTGATTCCCTAAACATCATTCCGTTGGACAACGTAGCAGGGGCCGACGCCGCCGACCAGCTCCAGTACAGCGCGCGACCTGGCATTCGCAGCGTTTACGGCCACGGCCTCGTGCTCCACGACTCCTGCGATGAGCTCCCAGCAGGCGGCCGCACGAGCAGCAGCGATGCCTCTCCT